>NC_046168.1:11137964-11439214 GCF_011064425.1 Rattus rattus | reverse complement strand
TTCTTAATTAAAATTTTAATTTTAGGGACCTAATTGCCCTAAAAGTGACTTCTACCAAGTTGGCAGAGTTCATAGGACAGAGTACCAGATCAAAGGGGTGCTCTGAGGTGGAGGCTATTAGAAGATAACTCCTGTTGTTGAGGAAAGCACGTGCCTTGAGAAAACTATACTGGAGAGAGGAAGAAACATCCAGACAATGAGAAGGACTAGTGTCCATTGTTCACTGCAAGCCAGGGAAATGAGCTGTCCTCAACAGGCATAATGGAAAATGTCGTAACCCATCAGACTATAAGTAGGGTGTGCACTGGCAAGTTTGATGTCAACTTGACACAAACTAGAGTCATCAGAGAGGAGGAAACCTCAGCTGAGAAAGTGCCTCTACAATATTCAACTATATGGCATTTTCTTAATTAGTGATCAACATGGGAAGGGCCAAAACACTGTGGGTTGGGGCCATCCCTGGGCTGGTTGAGAAAGCTGGCTGAGCAAGCCATGGGAAGCAAGCTGCACCCCATCACAGTCTTATATTAGCTCCTGCCTTCAGGTTCCTGTCCTGATAGAGTTTTTGGCCTTACTTTCTTTGATGATGAACAGTGATGTGAAAATGTAAGCAAGTAAACCCTTTTGTCCCCACCTTGCTTTTTGATCATGGTGTTTCGTCCCAGCCATAGAAACCCCAAAACGGGTGCTTAAAAAAATCTTACCTTTGTATGGAAGTATATTTAGCCCAAGACCAATGACTGCAACAATCTAACCTAGAGAATTAAAAAATAATAAAAGAATCTCTTTCTAAGTAACTTAGCTGTATTTCACAACGAACTACAAGAGTGCTTATGAAGTAAAGAATGACTCATACATGTGAATGTATTCACCCAAAGATACATAAATATATACAAAGATACACATTCATAATTAAAATAAATCTTTAGAGAATGAAAGAAAATATAAAACAAAAGAGGGAGAGAGGGGAGATCTTGAGGACAGAAGATCTGTAAGAAAGACCATTGTGTCTTGTTAGGAAAGGTGGCACACCTCCCAGTCTCTTTGGAGACAGAAGGCATACAAATCTTTATGAAGACCAGCTTCATCTATACAGTGAGTTCCAGGCCAGCCAAACTATACAGTGAGAGCATGTCTCAAAAATAAGGGGAAAAATATGGTCCTGTGGTATAAAAAGTACCACTAACTCAAAACTAACCTAAAGGGTAGAATTAATAAGTGGAACATTAAATTAATTATTATAATGTTGAGAACAAGCAAAAGAAACTTATTCTAAGTACTACCATTTCCTTTCCAGACTATATTTAATCTTAGTGAAAAACTAAATTCAAAATCCCAGGCCATAGGGGAGCTGGGAAATTTCTAACAGCTGAACAGTATCTATTATAAGAAAACAGTTGTCCAAGTCCAGATATCTCAGGGACAACTTCCTCATCTTGCTGGTAGTGTCAAACTAAGTTCAGGTTTCCAAGCCCAGGAACCTACACCTATCCTGATCGATGGAAACTCCCTTGCTCAACTCCTTACGTCAAAATATGATTGGACAATGCTTAAAGATATACAGGAAAACACAGGCAGACAGGTAGAAACCCTTAAAGAAGACACAAATAAATCTGTTAAAGAAATACAGAAAAATAGAATCAAGCAGGTGAAGGAATTAAACAAAACAGTCTAAGAACTAAAAATGGGAATAGAAACAATAAAAATCACACAAAGGGAGGGAACCCTGGAGATGGACAACTTAGGAAAGAGGTCAGGAGCTACAGAATATAAGAGATAGAAGAGAGAATCTCAAAAGTAGAAGAAACCATAGAAAATACTGACACATAGGTCTAAGAAAATACAACATCTAAAAAGCCCCTAACCCAAAATATCCAGGAAATTCAGGACACAATGAAAAGATCAAACTTAAGAATAGTAGGAATAGAAGAGGACAAAGAATCCCAGCTCAAAGGGCCAGAAAACATCTTCAACAAAATCATAGAAGAAAATTTCTCTAACCCAAAGAAAGAGAGGGCCATAAATGTAGAAGAAGCCTACAGAACACCAAATAGACTGGACTGGGAAAAAAAATCCTCCAATCATATAATAAGCAAAACAATAAATACACAGAACAAAGAAAGAATATTAAAAGCTGCAAGGGAAAATGGAAGTTATATGCAAGTAACATATAAAGGCAGCCCTATCAGAATTACACCACTCTAAAAACCAGATGATCCAGGGCAGATGTCATCCAGATCCTAAGAGAACACAAAGGCTAGCCCAGGATACTATACCCAGTGAAACTCTCAATCATCATAGATGAAGGAACAAAGATATTCTATGACAAAACCATATTTAAACAATATCTTTCTACTAATCTATCCCTATAGAAGATACTAGAAGGAAATATCCAATACAAGGAAGGTAACTACACCCAAGAAACTAAACATTCACAACAAACCCAAAAGAAGAGAATCATACACATATAATACCACCTCCAGCAACAAAAATTACAGAAACTAACAAACATGTCTTTAATATCTCTTAATATCAATGGACTCAATTTCCCCAATAAAAAGACACAGGCTAACAGACTGGATATGTAAACAGGATCCAGCATTTTGATGTATAGAGGAAACACACCTCAGTGACAAAGACAGACACTATCTCAGAGTAAAGGGCTGAAAAAAGTTTTCCAAGCAAATGGTCTCAAGAAACAAACAAATGGAATTATATTTCTATTCTAATATCCAATAAAATAGACTTTCAACCAAAAGTTATGAAATGAGATGAGGAAGGACACTTCCTATTTATCACAGGAAAAATTCACCAAGAGAAAATCTCAATCCTGAACATCTAAGCCTCAAGTGCAACAGCACACACATTCATAAAAGAAACTTTAATAAAGCTCAAAACACACATTGAACCTCACACAATAATAGTGGGAGACTTCAACACTCCACTCTCGCCAATGGACAGATCATTGAAATAGGAACTAAACAGAGACACAATGAAACTAACAGAAGTTATGAACCAAATGAATTTAACATATATATATTCTCAGCACTCATGGAAACTTCTTCAAAATTGACCATATAATTGGTCATAAAAAAAAAAACTCACCAGATACAAGAAGATTGGAATAATCCCATACTTTCTATCAGATCACCACAGACTAAGGTTAGACTTCAATAACAACAAAAACAACAGAAAGCCCACATACTCATGGAAAATGAACAACTTTCTGCTCAATGATAACTTGGTCAGGGAAAAAATAAGAAAGAAATCAAAGACTTTATATAATTAAATGAAAAGAAGACACATCATACCCAAACTAATGAGACACAATAAAAGCAGTGCTAAGAGGAAAATTCATAACACTAAGTGCCTCCATAAAGAAATTGTAGAGATTCATTACAGGCAAATTAAGAGCACACCCAAAAGCTCTAGAATAGGAAGAAACAAACACACCCAAGAGGAGTAGATGACAGGAAATAGTCAAACTTGGGGCTGAAATCAACCAGTTAGAAACAAAGAGAACAATACAAAGGATCAACAAAACGAAGAGCTGTTTCTTTGAGAAAATCAACAGAATAGATAAACCCTTAGCCAAACTAACTAAAGAGCATGGAGGCAGTATCCAAATTTAAAAAAAAAAAATCATAAATGAAAAGGGAGACATAACAATAGAACCTGAGGAAATTCAAAATATCATAAAAACCTACTACAAAGCCTATACTCTACAAAACTGGAAAATTTAGATGAAATGGATGATTTTCTAGAAAGATGCCATGTACCAAAGTTAAATCAATATCAGGTATACTATTTAAACAGTCCCATAACCCCTAAAGAAATGGAAATAGTTAGCAAAAACCTCCCAAACAAACAAAAAGCCCAGGGCCAGATGGTTTAAGTGCAGAATTCTACTAAACCTTCAAAGACGAGCGAATACCAATACTCCTCAAACTTTTCCATAAAATAGAAACAGAAGGAACATTACCTAATTCATTCTATGAAGTCACAGTCACTCTCATACCCAAAACACTGAAAGACCCACAAAGAAAGAGAACTTCAGAACAATCTTGCTTATGGATATCCGTGCAAAAATACTCAATAAAATTCTTGAAAATTTAATCCAAGAACACATCAAAATCATTATTCACCTCAATCAAGTAGGCTTCATCCCAGGGATGCAGAGATGGTTCAATATACAAAAATACATCAACATAATACACTATATAAACAAACAAGAAAACCCCACATGACCATCTCATTAGATGCTGAAAAAGCCTTTGACAAAATACAACACTCCTTCATGTTAAAAGTCCTGGAGAGATTGGGAATTCATAAACATAATAAGAGAAATATACAGCAAACAACCAGCCAACATCAAATTAAATGGAAACTTGAAGCAATCCCACTAAAATCTGGACTACACAAGGCTGCCCACTCTCTCCACACTTACTCAATACAGTACTTGAAATCCTAGCCAGAGCAATCAGACAACAAAAGGAGGTCAAAGGGATACAAATTGGAAAGGAAGAAGTCAAAATATCACTATTTGCAGATGATATGATAGTATACTTAAGTGACCCCAAAAATTCCACCAAAGAATGATAAACAACTACAGCAAAGTGGCTGGGTATAAAATTAACTCAAATTAAGAGCTCATAAATTAGTAGCCTTCCTTTACGTAAATAATAAACGGGCTGAGAAAGAAATTAGGGAAGCAATACCCTTCACAGTAGCTCCAGATAGTATAAAATATCTTCTTGTAACTCTTACCAAGCAAGTGAAAGATCTGTATGACAAGAACTTCAAATCCCTGAAAAAAGAATTTGGGGAAGACCTCAGAAGAGCAAAATATCGCACATGCTCATGAATTCGTAGGATTAACATAGTGAAAATGGCCATCTTACCAAAAGCAATCTACAGATTCAATGCAATCACCATCAAAATCCCAACACAATTCTTCATCAGCATGGAAAGAGCAACTCTCAACTTGATATGGAAAACAAAAAACCCAGGATAGCCAAAACAATTCTCAACAATGTAGGCTGGTCCTAGGCCCTTGACACATATGTAGCATAGGTCTACCTGGTCTGGCCTCAGTGGGAGAAGATGCATTTAATCCTTGAAAGCCTTGAGGCTCCCAGGGAAGGGGAAGGCCAATTGGAGGGGGAGCACCAGCTTGGAGGTAGGGGAAGGGGGGATGGAAGAAGGAACTGTGGGAGCGGGGACTAACTGGATCAATGACTAGAAGGTAAATAAATAAAATAATTTAAATAAAAAGCATTTGAATTAAAGATGTGTTAAGAAAACTATCTTAGGGCTAGAGAGACAGCTCAGTGGTTAAGAGCACTGACTGCTCTTCCAGAGGTCCTGAGTTCAATTCCCAGCAACTCACAACCATCTGTAATGGGATCTGATGCCTTCTTCTGGTGGGTGTGAAGACAGCTACAGTGTATTCATATACATTAAATAAATAATATTAAAGCAAACTCTCTTAAAACACATACAAAAAATAATTTAAAATAAAAACAAAAGGACTATGGGGGAGCCATGAAATTATCAGAAATGCCTAATCTATGTGTAATAAGAATGTCTCAATGAGTTCTGGAAGAGGTACAGGAAAAATTGGAGCAAAAGGCATTGTTTCTAGTTTCCCGCTCAGTATGTCTCTAACTGTGCAATTCCAAGAAGTTCTCTAGAGTCCGGGAAGCCTAACCACTATGATGATCAATGTCATCAAATTGCTTAAACTCAGCAAATACTAATAGCAGTGATTACAGTTATAAATCTCTTCAGACTATTCTTTTTGAAACTCTTTTTCAAAGTCTTCAATTCTTTCCTTTTTTTGTTTGTTTTTTGTACCTATATTTTTTTTCATCTTTATTAACTTGGGTATTATTTACATTTCAATTGTTATTCCCCTTCCCGGATTGCGGGCCAACATCCCCCTAGCCCCTCCCCTTCTATATAGGCTTCCCCTCGCCATCCTCCCCCCATTGCCACCCTCCCCCCAACAATCACGTTCACTGGGTGTTCAGTCTTGGCAGGACCAAGGGCTTCCCCTTCCACTGGTGCTCTTACTAGGATATTCATTGCTACCTATGAGGTCAGAGTCCAGGGTCAGTCCATGTATAGTCTTTAGGTAGTGGCTTAGTCCCTGGAAGGTGTGGTTGCTTGGCATTGTTGTTCATATGGGGTCTCGAGCCCCTTCAAGCTCTTCCAGACCTTTCTCTGATTCCTTCAACGGGATTCCCGATCTCAGTTCAGCGGATTGCTGCTGGCATTTGCTTATGTATTTGCTGAATTCTGGCTGTGTCTCTCAGGAGAGATCTACATCTGGTTCCTGTCGGCCTGCACTTCTTTGCTTCATCCATCTTGTCTAATTGGGTGGCTGTATATGTATGGGCCACATGTGGGGCAGGCTCTGAATGGGTGTTCCTTCAGTCTCTATTCTAAACTTTGCCTCTCTATTTCCTCCCAAGGGTTATCTTGTTCCCCTTTTAAGAAGGAGTGAAGCATTCACATTTTGATCATCCGTCTTGAGTTTCATGTGTTCTGTGCATCTAGGGTAATTCAAGCATTTGGGCTAATGTCCACTTATCAATGAGTGCATAACCATGTTTGTTTTTCTGTGATTGGGTTACCTCACTCAGGATGATATTTTCCAGTTCCATCCATTTGCCTATGAATTTCATAAAGTCATTGTTTTTGATAGCTGAATAACATCCCATTGTGTAGATGTACCACATTTTCTGTATCCATTCCTCTGTTGAAGGGCATCTGGGTTCTTTCCAGCTTCTGGCTATTATAAATAAGGCTGCTATGAACATAGTGGAGCATGTGTCTTTGTTATATTTTGGGACATCTTTTGGGTATATCCAAGAGAGGTATAGCTGGGTCCTCAGGCAGTTCAATGTCCAATTTTCTGAGAAACCTCCAGACTGATTTCCAGAATGGTTGTATCAGTTTGCAGTCCCACCAGCAATAGAGGAGTGTTCCTCTTTCTCGACATCCTTGCCAGCATCTGCTGTCACCTGAGTTTTTGATCTTAGCCATTCTCACTGGTGTGAGGTGAAATCTCAGGGTTGTTTTGATTTGCATTTCCCTTATGACTAAAGAGGTTGAACATTTCTTTAGATGTTTCCCAGCCATTCGGCATTCCTCAGCTGTGAATTCTTTGTTTAGCTCTGAATCCCATTTTTTAAAGGGTTATTTGTCTCCCTGCAGTCTAACTTCTTGAGTTCTTTGTATATTTTGGAAATAAGTCCTCTATCAGTTGTAGGATTGGTAAATATCTTTTCCCAATCTGTTGGTTGCTGTTTTGTCCTAACAACAGTGTCCTTTGCCTTACAGAAGCTTTGCAGTTTTATGAGATCCCATTTGTCGATTCTTGACCTTAGAGCATAAGCCATTGGTGTTTTGTTCAGGAAATTTTCTCCAGTGCCCATGTGTTCGAGTTGCTTCCCCACTTTTTCTTCTATTAGTTTGAGTGTATCTGGTTTAATGTGGAGGTCCATGATCCATTTGGACTTAAGCTTTGTACAGGGTGATAAGCATGGATCGATCTGCATTCTTCTACATGCTGACATCCAGTTGAACCAGCACCATGTGCTGAAAATGCTATCTTTTTTCCATTGGATGGTTTTGTCACCTTTGTCAAAAATCAAGTGACCATAGGTGTGTGGGTTCATTTCTGGGTCTTCAATTCTATTCCACTGGTCTATCTGTCTGTCTCTGTACCAATACCATGCAGTTTTTAATCACTATTGCTCTGTAATACTGCTTGAGTTCAGGGATAGTGATTCCCCCGGAAGTCCTTTTATTGTTGAGGATAGTTTTAGCTATCCTGGGTTTTTTGTTATTCCAGATGAATTTGCAAATTGTTCTGTCTAACTCTCTGAAGAATTGGCTTGGTATTTTGATGGGGATTGCATTGAATCTGTAGATCGCTTTTGGTAAAATGGCCGTTTTTACTATATTAATCCTGCTAATCCATGAGCATGGGAGATCTTTCCATCTTCTGAGATCTTCTTCAATTCTACTTCTTTGATCTTGCCCGCTGCAGTCTGCTGTCTTCACCAGGATCCCATGGTAGCATGCCAGAAATAGGAGCTGAGCACCGAGTAACCGTAATTACTGGCTTCCACTTGTGTTATGTAGCACAGTTGGACTAATCCTTGTGCTGATTCTGTAATTTTTAAAATGTTTTGATCTTCAATTCTATTGCCTTTATTTTTACCTTAATTTTTTAAATTAATCATTCCATTTGTTTACATCTCAAATTATATCCTACTTCCAGGTTACCCCTCCACAAGACCCCTGGCCCACAACCTCTCTCTCTTCCCTCCCCTTTGTCTCTATGAGGGTGCTTCCCCACCCCCCACCCTCTCCCACTCCACCCCTCCAGCATCCCCCTGTGCTGGGGCATCAAGCCTCCGCAATTCCATTATTTTCTTCTTCACTTTTCTCCCTCAAGTGCCTCTTAAAACAGTCCCTTGCCTCTCTTAAATTAGTGGACTCTTTTCTTTTATTGTTAATATCGAGTCTGATATATATGTATAGATGCATAAATATGTAAATGCAACTTGCTTAGTTCATTTAGTGGTGCTTGTAGGTGTGTTATTTCAAGACTGGCCTCTTGGTATTGGATAGCCAATTGGCACTCATCTCTGGAGAATACTATTTCTCTTGTTCTCAGCCCGTAGCATTTTTCCCAGAGGTAAGGCTTCCCTCTTCCTTGTTATCTGTCTATTGGTGCTGCCCTTGTTCAAGTCTTGTTTAGGAAACCCTATTATTGAGGTGTCTGCCGGGTGAAGCTTCGCTGTCATTTCTAAGAGGCATAATGTGAACTAAAGGCTAAGATTATCATTAATAAACCCAGTACTTAAATATTTGTGGCAAACTTGTGACATTTATCCTGACTTTATACATGTGAGAAAACACATTGTGGATAAAACATTGTGATATAACTATTACATTAATATCTGGCTCTTAAATTTTCCATTACTTAGGATGGTAAATTTACAGTGCTCTCTACCATGTGATACATGCACAGATTCCCAATAGTAGATGTGATAGTCATATTTTCAGTAAGTTTCATACTTATTCTTTATTATGGACCCATTCTCCCCTTGATTAGTGAAGGACTTTAATGAGCTACATCAGTCTAGGTGTTCCCTAAGTGTTTTCAGAATTGATTGGGTTATAATCCACAGACAAATGAAGTTTCCTTGACATGAGTCTTTTGCATAGTGAGCACATGACCATGTTTGCTTTTTAATATAAGTTTTGTGGGAACTCTGAAAAGAAAAGGGGATAGAAAATGAAAATCCCACTCTCTGTGTGCAAAGACATGCATTGCTACCCATAACTGATGTGTATCTTAAGATTAGCATTGAGGTCACACATAGCTTTAGGATGAAAAAAAATGAGCTTTTAAAGTATAATTGAACAAGGATGTTAACTAGCCTTGAAGTAAATAGTCTTGTGTTTTGATTTTTCATTCTGTGAGCTAATTGGATGACTCATTTTGAATTATCTTTGTATGAGTGTACTACTTACTGTTGAAAGCTATGAATACCAAGCAGGGTCAAATAAAGCTTGAATAAGAACAGTTTTACACAGAGTTAGGAAACTCTCTTGGTTCTTGTCTTCTCGAAAGCACTAAGAAAAGGAATGTAGACGATTTAAACAAAAGTTTAAGTAGCAAATCTAAGCAAAAACAGCACTCCCATGAGACATTGGAGAGGGCTACCCCAAGATGGACAGCAACCCACTGTGGTATGGCTTTAAAAACAAAACAAAACAAAGAAACCCAAGAGCCAAGACTTGGCTAAATGCCTTAGCTTTGCCTGGCGTGAAGTTCATCTTTCAGACACATATGTCATACAACTCATAAAAGTGAGAGTTGAAATAAAATGTCTGTGATTAAAATCCAGTAACAATGATGCTTCTCATGGAAATTAGCTAAAAAGAAATATGTCCTATAGTTTCCTGACTTCAGAACAAAGTTGCTATTACACTTTATTAAAATGTGTATGCTTCTGATACAGGGTTTTTGAGAGCAACAGGGCCTTTCAGGGTTTAGTTGTTTGCAACCCAACAACCCAGGGTTCCTGACACTCCTAGTTACCAAAGACTGGCTTGGGCCAGTGGATTTGAATTCACAAGTGCCCCACCAGTAAGGACTGCAAACACGGACAATGGTAGGGCCATGCAAAATGGAAGCAGGCTTTATTGAAGATGGTTATAGAAAAATGAGAGCTTGAAGAAAAGTGACAGGAACTCCCAAGAGTAGGAGTGGCTCTCATGAGAGGGAAATCCCTGAACTCCCTTGCCTAGAGTTTTGTAAAATATTTTTATTAAAGTGTAATTGAATTATTACTTTTCCAGTTCTCTCTCTTCCTCCAGATCCTGCCAGATCCCTTTCCCAAATCCTTCTACGTCTCCCCCATGCTCAGATTGATAGCCTCTCTTACTTAGATTATTATAAATGTGCACAAATGTGTGAAAAAGCCTTGCTGATTATGTTTTGTTGGTTGTGCCTATTTGGTTTCTGGGCTCATCACTAGAGTCTTTGCCGTGCTACAGCAGAGATTGAACGAAGGCTGAGATCATTTCTTTGAGAGTGATTAGTTCCCTGTGCTATTATGGCATGTTAGGAAGAACCCATACACTACATACATGTTCCCAAGCAGGAGAGGATCAGGTACTATTCTTGGTCTTCCTAACTGGGATGGTATAAACCTTTTTTATCCACCTCTAACTTTTCTCTTAACTTGACTATCTGACCTTGACTATCTGTCCCCAAGCCACTAAATTGCAAATAAGGATGGGTTCTAGCAAGAGGTTTCCATCTAGGAGACTATTCTAGACCATCTAGACAAGAAGGAAACCTTGAGCTATGTGTAGAAGAGGGAACCAATAGTTTGCAATAAGCAGCATGAGAAGCAAAGATATAGAAAAGAACAATAGTACCTGACCTCTGTTCTTCAAAAGCCTTTCAGGGAAATGGCTATGCTTTCACCAGTGGCCCTGAGCCCTGCCCTGCTCATATTTACTAACTTGGTTATCTTACAGCTAGCTAGAAGCCTTAATTTTTACCTATTTATTGGTGTCTCTGACTGTGCCATTTTAATCCTTAACCTTCCTTTCAACCACTACCTCTGTTCTCATTGCAACGCATGTGAGGAACGGGCATCTTTCACCATCAGCTCCTTACAGAAATCTAAGCTCTTGTACCATGTGTGGGTTGGTAATACAGACTTGACTTAGGCAGATCTCTTACTTTCACCCCAGTTGACAATTTTCCCATATAATGTTTGTTTATAGTGGTACCACTCAACTAATGACAGATAGATGATCTCACACATCCTCCATCACCAGAGAAACAGTGGGACAACCAGAAAGAACAAATCCCCATGGTGGGGAGAGTCTTCGACTGGGTATAAAAGGAACTGATATGTAATACCTGCTTTCTAGTTATCTAATTACATATCTACAGCCCATAGTAGTTCACTCATGAAGGAAATGAGGAAGCAACTGAAAAAGACCCAGAAACTTTACATTTCTACTGTGTTCAGCTAGTGCACTAAAAAAGAGGCAAGCATTTACAAATTGGGTAAGCCCAGTGAACAGCAAGCTGAAACTTTGTGGTCCACGATAGCAACAAGTACTTACTAGATATACAGTTTTCAGATTCGATTTTAGGAATGGTATATGACCCCCCCCCATGTGCTGATTCAGATATTTTCAGTTAAGATATCAGTCAGACACTGGTGATGCATGCCTTTAATGCCAGCATTCAGCAGGCAGATCTCTGTAAGCTCAAAGCCTGCCTACGCTACAGAGTGAGTTCCAGGATAGCCAGGGCTACACAGAAAAACCCTGTCTTAAGAAACAAGCAAGCATACATACAAAAGATGTCACTCAGAGTTGCAGTTGTTAGAAATCTTAACTGGAGTTGATGGATCAGCTCCTAAAGTGGTTAACTCACTGATCTAACAGTTAGTTGACAAGAAGCCTTCAGTTCTTGGCTATGTAGAATGTTCTGTAGGTTTGCCTAAGACTCTAATGATATGGCAGTTGACTCTTCTAGGAACTTACGATTCGGGACTGTTTTACATGATCCAGCTACATAACATAGGGTCAACCTTTTTAGGGTAGGATAGGGACTTGAGCAGCAATTTCCTCTGAATTGATACATTTCACCCTGGAGGGAAAGCTCAGTAAGAGTCAAGAAGAAAACAACCGGAAATTCTCCGGAAACTCCTGAAACTTATCAGATTGACCAGCTCCTCCCCACAGTTAGGAAAGCAGGAAATACTCTCCAAACAGAAGGGTTCTCCAAGGATACAGCTTTATACAGCTTTTAAGGTGGGTGAGGATAGAATTTTGGTGATGCAGATATCTTTGAATCTTCCTGGCTCCGTTCAGTAACTTCTTGGCCATATTTTTTTAAACTCCATTAAGAGCATTGGCTGTGCAAGTTGGAATATATTAGAATCATTAGTTTGGCCCATCCTGGCTTCCTTATATAGGATCAGCAGACATTTCTTTACATTTCCCCAGAAAACGCATGTGAGCGTATATGAGGGATAAATACCAGGGAGCAGGAATGCTAAAGAATACCTTGAGCTCTCGATGCCATGATGACAGAGTAAAAGACAACAAAAAATATTAATCTTCTTACAGAAAGTACTAAGAAAAGTAATATTTAACCTTTAAAATGTTCATACTGGAATGGTGTCTATATTTATAATCTCAACACTGAGGTAGGAGATTGAGGGGGCATATCTAAGACCCAAAAGGATTCTGTCTCAAGAAGAAAAATACTAGCTCAAAGTGACACCATGACATAGCCATTCATTTCCCTGGATATTATGAAGCCTTAATCCATTGACTCATATTGAAATGTTATCATTTCTCAGCAGGGTATGACTTCTAGTACCCCCAGACTCTACTTCCCCTGTGTAGTTCGAGCTGGGTGCCGGTGTCTTTATGGCATCTCTAAGAGACAAAGGTTTCCTTCCTCCAATCACATAGTCACGAAACCTACTGGCTTCTGAATAGCAAGCAAGTGTTCGAGGACAGAGTGAACCCTGACTAATTGTTAAAACTATACAACTCCCAATGAGTTCATAACGCCTCTTTCAAGTGACAGAGCACAGCAGTAAACACATGTATCCACCGCAACCATACTGCTAGATTTTTTTTCACAGTCATTTTGATGGTTCAACTGTGTTCCTTTAGTCAGTAATCAGGAAACTTACCAGGCTCAGGAAGATTAGAAAGTTACAAGTTTCCCAGTAACTCTCTCTCCCTGGCAGAGTTTTATAAACAGTAGTAACTGCTGGATACAGTGGTGGTGGCTGCTGCACAGATGACTTTTTGTGAGTTGTCACAGATGCTAGGGCAGGCCTTTTGGTGATACAGTTGCCTTTGAGTTATCCATGTTTCCATGGATATCTATGTGGTAATCTCCAAACACTTACAAATTAACCAAGGGGCATTTGTGTGAAAGTATTTCTTTGGTCTTTCTGTCTAGGAAGAATAGGCATCTGTTCCTATTCCTGCCCCCCCCCCGGGGAAAGTATAATATCAAAAAAAAAAAAAAAGCAAAACCCCCAAACAAGAACAAAAACAAAACAAAACAAACAAACAAACAAAAAAAAACGGCATTACTTAAATAATCCTGGTGAAGTTAGGTAGCATCTGGGATTCTTGGAGTCTTTATCTAATGAATCTAAACCATCATAGGACCCAGTGTATGCTCTCAAAATATAATTGCTGATTGCTGACCTCCCATCCTCCAGCTGTCCTCTATGACCTCCTCCCCTTCTTCCTCTTTCTGAAATTTTGTGCTGGTTTGGTGGATTTGGGCACAAAACAATTTTGCAAATTTGAGCAAGTCACTTAAGCTTGATAAACAAGTTTTCTCCTTCATGAAACGGCCATACATTTTTCGTCTAAACACTGACATAGGTTGATGATGCTTTAAAAAAATGGGTGTGCCAAATGGTTCTGGGCAGACTACAGTCCTGGATAAGAAAACTTTCACACCCTTCCACAAGATTAATCATGCATTCAAACGTTTTTACTTCTGATAGTAAAAATAATACCTTTTTATACACTTCATTACAAAACTTTTTTCATTTATTTTGCTTTTGGATGTTTATGCTTTCTCTCTCTTTCAAAAAACATGAAAATCAAAAGATACAACCAAACTAAAACAACAAAAAAAGAAAACCAAAAGGATAAAGGATAAAGGATAAAGGATATATATATATATATATACATACATATATATATATCTCAAACCAAAACAAAAGTGCGTTTAAAAAACATAATCCACTTTGATTGATTCCTGGATCGTGGTTGAAATACATAGTAAAATTCCACTGTACAAACCTGATTGGTTTTCCTTTTTCCAGCAGGTATCAACTGTAAAGTCTTCTTGGTTATAAGTGGAACGTTTCCTTCTTAGTGTTGGGATTTTTATCTGGAACCACACAGGATCTGCACACAAAATGTTTTAAAATATACATATATTTATCCAGGCAGTGGTGATGCGCACCCTTAATCCCAGCACTCTGGAGGCAGAGGCATGCAGATCTTTGGATTATAGGTCAGCCTGGTCTACAAATACAGAGTGAGTTCCAGAAAAAGAAAAGAAAAACAGAAAACATATACATATATTTATGGTTACGTGTGGGCACTTTTAAACCTTGGTCAGAGAAGTGTTTGTTTGTTTGCTTGCTTTGTCAGCCAGCAGTAGACAAGGCAAGCTCATAACTGGTGAAAGTGCTAAGAACAACAGGTTGGATACTCAGCCCTAATTATGACATCTTTCTCAACCCCTTCCTGCTCACCATGGCTCGGGGACCATTATAGAAGACATGGGAAGGATTTAAGAGGCAGAGGATGGGAACGGATGAGGTGAAATGCTACCTTTTGTACACAACAAGATATTACACGTATGGACTCACAGCAGCCATGGTAACCCACACAGGATCAAGCCGGTCAGAATCCCAACACAGATGGGGTAGATAAACTCCAGGTCCAGTTCTTCCTAGGGAGCTCTTGGCAATGGATCATTGTCAGAGGTGGGAGGGAGAGTCGCTGTGCTCTGAGGATGTGAACACTAGTCGGTCTCCCATACTCCAGTACACAACTCCCTATCCACAGGCAGTGCTCACTAACTGTTTTTAGTGTGTTATTAAAGGACAAAAAGAATGAAGTTAGGAGGGGGACATGTTGGAGAGACACTGGGGGAGGGGGAGGGGGGAAATGAGGGAGTGGATATATGTCATTTTATATCTGTGACATTCTCTAATAATAAAAGATTGCATGTTATAAGCGAAATGATTTGCACATATTTCCACAACTCTGATGAGAACAGGGTCATAAACTAGAAAGACAATTTAGGTAGGGACTCCCAAGACAGCAGTTCTAAGAATGCCTTTGACTCTTTAGCTAGAACGCCACAAGAGAGCTCTGGCTCTCTATCATCTCCTAAGTGAGCACCTTGCCTGGAGGCTACATATGAGTTAAATACTAGTCCAAATACTAATCTCTTCTGGTGAACATCTTTGGAACTAAATCTCTGTGTTTTCGTGGTGGAAAAGGGTTATATCTTTAACCCAATTACCTCATCAGAGGAGATGATGATGGTGATGATGATGGTGATGATGATGGTGATGATGATGGTGATGATAATCTATTAATTTATTAATTTACATCCCCTCTACCATCTCCCCTCTCTACTCTCCTCCTAGTCCTTCCCCTCAACACCCATCCCTTCCTCCTCCATTTCTCTTCAGAAAAGGGGAAGCCATCCATGAATATCAATGAGCCCTAGCCTATCAAATTGCAGTTAGACTAGGCACATTCTCTCCTATTGAGGCTACTCAAGACATCCCAGTAGGAGGAAAGGGTCCCAAAAGCAGGGAACAGAGTCAGAGACAGCCCTTGCTCCCACTGTTAGGAGTCCCACAAGACGACCAAGCTACACAACTATTACATGTGTGGAGGGCCTAGGTCAGTCCTGTGCAGGTGGTTCAGTCTCTGTGAGCCCCTATGGGCCACAGTTAGCTGGTTCTGTAGGTTTCCTTGTGGAGGCAAGAGGGGTAATCTTACACCAGCCCTGATCAGAATTATGTGGGGGACCCATTAGGGGAAGCTATTTCTTCCACATCTACCTCTGGCCTTGGGTGGAGATCTAACATTCTAAGCTTTGAAAAACATCGGTGTTAATTCATCTTGGTCTGTCTATCATCTGACCAAGAGACCACCCTGTAGGAAGGCTGACTCACAAAAAGTTCAGCCAAAGAGATGGGAGGGCTAATTATTACCTTAATGAGGTGTTATGCTTTTCCTTGATAGAATGCCTGCCCTCTCTGCAGTCATTTATGGGGCCTGAGCTGCAACTCTAATGAGTTACTCAGAAAAATATAACTCTCCTTTGTTTTTATCTGTCCTTTCCAGATACTCCCCAATGCTTAGTTAGGCATGCCTTCCCAGACACTGCTTCCCCATGCTCTCTCAGAAGCCCTTACTCTTGCTCTGTGTCTGCTTATAAATGCACGACTCTCTCTTATCCATCATCTCCCTCAGAGCAGCTCCAGCAATTACAGCTTTGCCTGCCTTCTTTTCTTTATAAATTCTGTTACAATTGTCCTCAAGCTTTCTTCTGAATCCATTCTTAATTTCTTTGGTTGAATAAACTAAGAACCTTGAGGGGGGCACCTCAATTTGCTAATAACACAAACATTTAAAAAGTCATCTATATGCCATCTGTATTCTAATCTTTACAGTGTAAACAAACTCAGTAAAAAATAGAATAATATTGGCCTTTATAAGTGCGGTAGTGTTGACAGTGTGTGTGTGTGTGTGTGTCTGTCTGTCTGTCTGTCTGTCTGTGTGTGTGTGGTGTATTTTTGTTAGTACAGGATTGAGAGGGAATGGGAATAAGTGTGAAGACTCAAGGTCAAGTCTTTCAAGTCTTTCTTCCATTGCTGTCCACTCTATTTTTGAGACGAGGTCTCTTACTGAATCTCAAGCTCATGAATCCAGCGAGGCTGGCTGGTCAATGAACTTGAGGCATCCCCGTGTTCCCTCCACCAACCTCGGTGCTGGAGCAACATGGAAATGCAGTCATCCTTGGATTTCCATGGGTTTTGAACACCTGAATTCAGGCATTCCTGCTTGCAAGCAGGCATTTTTATCAAGTGAGCCATCTCTCTGGCCCCAGAAAATGTTTTTTAACTAGTTTAAAGTTTAAGTGTTATATATATATTTGGGTGCAGGCACATATGTCAGTGTGTGGGGTGGTGGTTAGAACACAGTTTTCTGGGGTGGGTTCTCTTATTCCACCATGTGCATTCTAGGGATCAAATTCAGGCTTGCCCTCAAAGGTTTCTACATGCTGAGTCATCTGGCCCTACCAGAAAAAATATTTTTTTTTTGGAAAATTTCAGTCTTATACCAAGGCACATATGGATATATAGATAATGGGGGCAAGGAGTGAGGGTAAAGACAAAGAACTGGAGAGAGAGACCACACAGACAAACAGACACTTCACATTATGTGGCCCTGGCTGGCCTAACACATAAGAGATTTATTTGCCTGCCCTTGCCTCCTGAGTGCTATGATTAACCACAAAGGTTAATATGATGGATTCTTACATTATTTTATAACTTTGACAATTATCGATCTTATTTCATCTAAACAGTTCCATTCCCAGTTACCCTGCAATAAATTCTTACACATCATATTGCTTTTCCAGGCCTATTTAGTTCAAGCTGGTGTAGAACCTACTCTACAGCCCAGGCTGGCCTTCAACACACCAGGTTCCTCCTCCTACCTGCTGCTGCTTACAGGAATGAGTTACCACAGCTGCTACATCATTCGTGTGTACATACGTCAGTGTACATGCCCAACCCATAAAGAATTTGAAAAACACGATATTACTAGCAATTAAAGTTAATGTCCATTATTTGTTTACTTGTTTGTTTATAGACGGGGTCTGGGCATGTAGCCTTGGCTGTCTTGGAACTATTGTAGACCAGGCAGCTTGGAGATCTGCCTGCCTATGCCTCCCTGGAGATTAAAGGCGTTCACTACCACGCCCGACATTAACTTTTTAACAATTTCCTAACGAATATCCTGTGATGTCTTGGTTTTACTCCCTTTATAATTCCAGTTTTTGTCTCTTCCACTTAAGTCATTAAAGTCATTTCCACGCTGTTGTGTATTTTACTTCGATCACAACTGCTACTCCAACGACCCGCCTGAAAGAGGTTCCCCCTCAAACAAGAGGAAACCGAGAATCTCACTAAGAAACAAACCACTTGCGGAACCAAAGTTCCACTTGGTCGCGGGCTCCGAGGGGAGCTAATTTTATGTTACACTGCACCGGATCCCGGAAGCACTCCTCAATTTGCTCCGGCATAGGCTTCTCACGAGGCTTGCTGGAGCGCCTGGTGAGCACTTTCCAGCCGGCCGCGAGCTGAGCGGAGCCCGGTCTACGGCGGAGATGGAGAGCGCTGTGGAAGGCCGCACGGCCAGCGTGCTTTTCGCGGGGTTCCGGGCCTTGGGGTTGTTCAGCAACGACATTCCACACGTGGTGCGGTACAACGCGCTCAAGCGCCGCTTCTACGTGACGACTTGCGTAGGCAAGAGCTTCCACACATATGACGTGAGTGATTTCCTCCACCCGCTTCCCAGGAACCAGAACTGCCCCGGTGTAGTCCCACGTTCGCCCCCCACCTACCTAGGGTTTCCCTTTTTGCCGCCCTGTCTTACGTAATACTTCCCTGTTGTGCTATCCTCATAGCATCCTTGTGCGCTTGCAGTTAACCTGGGGGCGGGTTTCGGAGGAATCTTCTGGCCCAGGAAAAAAACTACAGGAGAACATGCCAGTTTGGGGACAGTATATCCGTTTACAAACCCTTAGGCATGAACAATTAAAGCAAGACCCTATCCCTCGGTCATAATTTTTCCACAAGAAGACGACTTCTTAGACATTACTACTATATAATTGGCCACCAAAAAAAAAAAAAAAATGGTTGGAGATTCAGACTAAAACAGTAAAAGAAGTGAGACGATGAGATAAAGATTGAGGGGCCCCTTTCATATTAATAGCTATTCAATTTCCCTTCGTGTTTGAGCATTATAGCACCAGTCTTAAATGAAACCGTAGACACTCAGGGTTGATTTCACTATCTGGTAGCAACCTTGAGTCTTAGAAGAATTAAGTTACTTGCCAAGGTCTTTCCTCTTAAAGATGGTGTGTAACTTTTAATAGCCTGTTAGCCCTTGAAATTGTTAAGGGACGGGTAGAGGCTGGGAGGCAGGTGTGACTGAAGAGCAGTTGGGTTTCGTAGCCGGTTTAGTACCGTGGAGAAGAGTGGGTTATGAGCTTCTTCAGCCTGTAGAAGCAGGTCTTGATGCTTCCTCCTTGCTTGCAACCTTTGGTCTTTTTGTTGAAGTTTTCTAGCTGAAGTGTAAACCTTTCTTTTTCTCAGTTAAAAGTTCCTGAAATTGTCTGGAGTCAAGGGCTCTCTTGCTACTCTGTTACCCGTAAACACATTTACCCCTGCTCTGCTTCCAGACACATCCTGTAGTTAGAAAAGTAACACACCCTTCCGCTTGTCTGTGTATTGAAGTTTACTGATTTAAAAAAAAAAAAAAAAAAAAAAAAACTTTTACCACAACAGTATGACATGTTGGCAGACCCTATGCTGGTCAAACCAATCAGTGCATTGTCTGAAACTGGAGATAGCTTAAGAGGTAAAATATGAACCTGTTGTGTTGACGTCACTGATCTGCTCAGGACATCTGTAGGCTAACTTGGTCCACCATTTCTCTCTTTTCCAGCCTTTACTCTGCCCTCAGACCTCCCACAGATTAGCTTATTATACAAGAAACTTAAGACAGAATTTTGGGTAGGATATATTTTGGATAGCTAATATTTATTGAACATTTACTGTATAGTTGGCCCCATTCTGTTTTACATGTTTATTCAAAATCTCTTTGAATGACCCTATAATACGCATATAAATTCTAGTACCCAACCCCCATTTTTCTCAGAAGGGCGAATTCTAGGCCACACAGTAGTTAATGTCACACAGCTGGATTACCACCCACATACCAAGATGCAAACTAGTCATACCCACTGTTTTTGTATGCTCCAGGAATCACGAATGGTTTTCATGTTTTTATAAAAGTTGGAGGAAAATCAAAATATTTTCATATCATCAAATGCCCACACAATATTGGAGTCCACCCAGGTACATTTATTACTTATGGCTGATTTGACAAGCATTGTAAATAATAAAGAGTTAGAGTCAGTGAGTACCTCCCTTCGGAAAGGATAGTGTAGCAAATTTATGTAGGAGGTAATGACTCAATTTGGGGGTCTTAGATATTGTAATTGTTTTTGCTAATGAAAATGCATTTAATTCTTCTTTTTCTTTTGTAAAAACAGGTTCAGAAACTCAGTCTGGTTGCAGTAAGTAAGTGTTCTTTCTTGTGAATTTGTCCTTGTTGCTCTATTTGGTAGTTTCATTTTGTCCTTAATGATAATGATAAGGGCAGGACAGGGCATGCGTTACTGTCTGCTGTCGTGTCCCTCAGGTGCAGTCATCAGAACTTGTTTTTATGATCTACAGGACTTTTTAAATGGCTCATTCTTTTTTTCTGTTCTGGGAATTAAACCCTTTGGGCCTTGCACACACTAAGCAGATATTATTCAACTCAAATTCATTTTCATTGCTTATGACAAGTTCAGTTATTTTTAATAATTTTCACTTTGAGTATTCTGGACTCAGACACTTTGTCAGGAATAACAGTGAATGAAGTGTGCTGACTTCTCAGTGCTGTGTTAGAGCACTTAAAATTAATGTGCACCGAGAGACTGATTGTCCCTTTATCCTTCAGAATGTTTCTTTTAGCACCGGTATGAGCTGTGGGGAAACTGACCACCCCTTGGGCCAAAGGACCAAGGCAAAGAGTAGTGTTGTTGGATACTGGTGGGGATGGGAGACCTGGAGGAGAAAGGAGTTTAGTTGTAGAAGGACCAGCTCCTGTGTTTGTTCCTTCTGCTATTAAAAAAAGTCTCAATTTAGATTGTTGTTCTCCGTGAGAAGTGCATTTACTTTTCTGAGAGCGGTTTAATAGACTTGTGGGCTTGGCAGCTCAGAGACTGGCTTTATGTGCACAGCAATCCTTGTGAGGTACGAGACGTAAAGAACTCATTGTATATGTCTGAAAAACCCTGTGTGCTTTGTTTTTTGTTTAAGTAAATAAACAGAAGAGTAAAACTAAGTTGAGTAAGAAAGTGAATTGGTAGTTAGTTCTACAGAAATACTGTTGTGAAATGTAAATTCCAAATTGGAGCATACACTGGAGATAAAAAGTACCTACGGCAATCAGTCCTCTATTTACTAAGCTCTTTAGTCCTGAGAGGAATGAGAAAGAAAGGGCAGTGTGATCACGGATGTGAAAGAGGACTTAGGAAGTGGTATCATGTGGAAGGGCTAGAGAGAGGTAAGAGGCATATTTACTTTGGGAAAGACTTGAGTAGAAACAGTAATGTAAGTAATTATCGTAGGGGCCAGCATATAGAATACTGTATGGAGTCTCTCAGGGTTAGTCCAAGTTACAATTTACTTTTAAATTTTTTTGTAGTAATAAACTTTATATTGTTCACAGTGATACCTACTTAGATGTACAAATGCCAATTTATATATTAGGTGCTAATTTTTTCCCTAACTTCTCACAAAGCCTTTTCTTTCTTTTGAATTCTGTTATATCTGCACAAGATACATATTTATGATATTGAAGTCAAATTTTATACTGATTCTCATTTTTGTTTAAATATATAGCTTTGAATTATAGTCATAAAAGTATTTTATGTATATTTAAGATTTCTAGTCATTTCACAGTCTTAACAGCCCACATTTACCTTTTGTTTTTCCCTAGGTAACTCTGTTCCACAGGACATCTGTTGCATGGCAGCCGATGGGAGGCTAGTCTTTGCTGCATATGGGAACGTTTTCTCTGCATTTGCCCGTAATAAAGAGGTTTGTATCACCAACTACTTCACTTTCTTTAGTTCCCCTCTTATGGCAGTTCTAGTGGAAGAGAAGATGGGTTTCATGTGAGAGAGCGAGTGTGTCTACAGGTGATGAAGACAATGTAATAAAGTGACTGCAGCCACTGTACGCGCAGGGGTCAGGGGACAGTGCTGTGGGGAAGCTGACTACGTCTTGAGGCAAAGGACCAAGACAAAAACTAGATTTATTAGACCCAAGTGGGGACTAAAGCCCCCACTAGGAAGAGTAAAGAATTTAGCTGTGGAAGGACAGCTACTGTAAAGAGCTTCTTTGTCAAAGCAGAAAAGTATAAGGCAAAAAATAGTTTACCCTATTCTCCCCATATCAGCTGGAAGTCACTAATGGAGGAATCTGTGGAGGCCAGCCTTCTGTATTACACCGTTTCTCTAGGGTATGCTGTGCTGCTCCAGTAGCACTGGGGAAGAGTATACAGTGTATGCAGTACACAGGCCACTTTTCTAACTGCAATGGAGAGCTCTAGCTCGCATTTCTGATGTCTTCCTACTCCATTCTTTCCTTCCTTATCATGGAGCGGCCTAATATCCTTAGTATTTCAGGATTTTAATTTCAGTCAGGAGTTGGAGTACACTTCCTAACATGAGTATTTTAATTGTTAACATGCTTTCTGGATAATGTGATAGAATTACGTGACAGACTAAGTAACATGGACCTCTTTTACACTTTGGCATTTATAGATAGTACATACTTTTAAGGGCCATAAAGCAGAAATCCATCTATTG
Organism: Rattus rattus; assembly: GCF_011064425.1. Classification (NCBI taxonomy): domain Eukaryota; kingdom Metazoa; phylum Chordata; class Mammalia; order Rodentia; family Muridae; genus Rattus; species Rattus rattus. Next base: position 11,416,362 of record NC_046168.1, on the reverse strand, counting down.
CAACCTTTTGGGGATCATGTAATCTCAGTGGATACTGACAGCATTCTTATTATTTGGCACATTTATTCAGAAGGTAAGACTTTATTTCTTTACTTGGGATATTATATGTACTTATGTATGTAGCTAAAAATCTTATAAAAACCATAAGTTCTATATAAGTTTTCACATGTACACATTAAAGCACTGAGAATATTTAGTATGTATGGAAAAGGGTCTGAGTAAGCAATTTTACCTAGACTGTGAGCACTTTCAATGCATTACATATGCTCGTCTTGGCCAACACATTCCCCATTGTAGTTCTCCAAGCTTGGTGATGTGTTATGATGTGGTTTTCTCTGAAGTGTTTTGGATACACATTCACACTTGAGTCATTCCTGGGTAATATCTTCATCTTTAGAGAAAATTATGGTTGTAAGATTGAAGATCCTGTAATCTGAGGGAAAATATTCATTCTTTTTCAAGGATGTGACTCAGTGCCGTTTACCTGATGCTCCTTTGCAGTGTGTGAGTGTGTGGGATTTCCAACTGTTACTTTACCTACCACCTTCCTTAGGGTATCATGGCTCCATCCTAAACTGGGTCTATTGAGTTACCTGTTTGTGTTTTAAGTTACTATTCCCTCTCTGTGATCCATTGAACAGTTAGTGTGTTTGTTATTAGTCCTCATTGAATTAGTATCCTTTGTTTTCTCTTGGTTCACGTAAGAGAAGTAGTTCCTATGAAGACTGGTGCTGTTAAGGTCTCAGAATCTGGTTTTTCCTGGATGCCAATGCCCAGATATTATGTTGCTGTTACAACAGCACAATGAAATAGATTTTTCATGAAGCTATTTTTAGTGATTTTTAAGTAAACCTGCTGGTACAAAAAGGCAAGGATCCCTTAAAGTAGTAGTCCAAAGTTTGGACACACTTCCCTATATTTCTCCTTCCACTGTGCCTTCTTTGATACTAAATTTTTGTGAAGTTTATTAAAACATTGTTTTAATCACAAATTAAAATAAAAACCAAAATAAAGAGGAATTTTAAGTGTAGTAAGCATCCAGTTTCTAAGAGGTTTTTGGTTGTCAGCAAGTGACTGGCTGTGCCACGCCCCCCCGTGTGCAGGGTTAGCTTGTGCCTTCTTCATAGGGAGTGACTGTGGCTGTGCCACGCCCCCGAGTGCAGGGTTAGCTTGTGCCTTCTTCATAGGGAGCCTCTGAGGAAGTGTGTGCTCGTTACTGTCGCTCTTGATGAGGTGTCCCTCTTTGCATTTTCTTTCAGTGGCTGTTAGAGCTGCTCAGAAATCAGATACTTTGTTTTATTTGGAACATTCTCTCCTGATTCTTTATGGAATTACAGAGATCCCAATGTCCAAGGTCATTTTTAATCCTTTCTATAAATCACTTTGGCAATTTGGCAGTATAATTTCGAGTAATAATATTTACACTAGATCTTGATACTCTAAATGACGTTTACAAGTTGCCCTATCACATTTTTTTAGAAATATTTATTGGATAAAGGGCAGGTGAGATGGCTCAGCAGATAAGGACATTTGCCTCCAAACCCATGTCTGCATCAGTCTTGCATGGTGGGACGAGAGAACTGGCTCCTCTGGGCTGGCTTCTCGCTCCCACATGTACAATGGGGACATGTGTACTTATCACACACACAAGATTAGTAATCTTTAAAAATAAGTGTTTATAAAATGTAAGGCTTTGATTTATTTATATTGTCTTTGGTATGTTATATTTACTTGCATGTAGTATATGTGAAAATGTATAACACTGTTTCATAAATAATGTTGTTAATAACTTTTACTTTTGTAGAAGAATACCTTCAGTTGACTTTTGATAAGTCAGTTTTTAAAATTTCTACAATTTTGCATCCAAGCACCTACTTGAATAAAGTTCTCCTGGGCAGTGAGCAGGGAAGCCTACAGTTATGGAATATAAAGTCCAAGTAAGCACTTATTCTAAATGCTTTTAGTTCTGCTACCTTTGAAATATGGCCCCTGACAGCATATGAGAGCTGTATTGTCCTGGTACACGGTGGGTGGCATCATAAGTGGCCATTGAACAGTATGTACTAATGGCCCAATAAAGTAGTTGGACAGTGACTAGTAGAAATGCTTTTTAAACAGAAGTTATTTTACTTCCTTCCACTCTGGTGACGACCTACTATTAGTAGAGATAGAAGACTGCCTAAATGATTTTAAATATATATTTATCTGTTATTCGAAAACTTATCCAAAGAGGAGGGAAGGCAGCTCAACCTTTAAATAGTATTTTAAAAAGCAAACAAGGGACTGGAGAGATGGCACAGTAGTTAAGAGCATTTTCTGCTCTTACAGAGGACCTGGGCTTGGTTACCAGCACCCACATCAGGTGGTTCACAACTGCCTGTAACTACAGTTCCAGGGGATGCGACGCCCTCCTCCTCAGGTACCAAGCGTGAATGTGGTGAACATACATATATGGGGCACTCACATGTACTCATAAAATATTTGAGTCTTCCCAGTTGTCCTTTGTGAAGCCTTTATAGATCTGCAAAGGGTAGGTTTGATGTTAATCCTAGTTCCTAGTTTTCAATCAGTATTTAGTTCAGCTTAATACCATTGACTGCCTACCCTGTGCCAGGTTCGGGGTAATCGACCAAGATGTTTCTATCCGTAAGGTTATTTTCTTAGACCTTTCTTAATCATTTGCTGTTCTTATCTTTTGCATAGTTATTGAACAATCTAAACTCCGTCCATTTGTACATGGGGACGCATGATTTAATATTTTGGTGATCATTATGGTTTCAGATATCTTTGGTTCGTGACCTTCTTTTATTGTTGGTTAGATTTTGAAACCTAGGGCAGCATCAGAATTTGTCCTGTATAATTCCTGTAATATATAAATACTACTCCTATCACTGGTAATGTTTCTAGAAAGAATGAGATTATAATGAGAATGAAATTCCTGTCTCATCTTGTTCCTGCACTGTAAAGTGGCTCTTGTTTATCATGCTATTTTTCTAAGAGTAAGAAGTTACAGCCTGCAGGGCTGATATCCATCTGGACTCCATTACTTACTTAGCTTCATTATCTCTCTTTTGTTTCTGGAGAATGGTAAATGCTGATAGCCTTTACTTTCTGTGATTACATTTTAAGCACTGAGTAAGTAACCTATGTTTTGAAAACAGGGAGTGCTGGAGCAAGAATTGACTAAATAGCACCTGGGTCCCAAGGACCTGCGTTGGTTTGGTCCCCAGCACCCACATGGTAGTTTATGACAGCCAAACTCAAGCTACACTGTGCTGTTCTGGACTCTAGGGCACTGCAAACATGGGGTACACATATATACATATATTACATGCAGGCAAACCCCTATATACATAAAAGAAAAGTATCCTTTAAAAATGTATAGTACCTCTTGATTAAAATAATAAAAATAATAAACTGCATCTGTTATTTTTGTTAAACACAGGTTGATTTGTTTTCCTTTAAAAAAATAATCATCTCTTTCTTCTTGTAGTAAACTTCTATATACATTTCCAGGATGGAAGGTGGGAGTAACAGCTCTTCAGCAGGTGAGTATTTTTTTAATTAAAAAAGTAACAAGACTAGAAGGAGATACTCTTACTCTCCTAGAATAACCGTGTTTGTAGACGTAAATAAACATTAATACTTAGCTTTGTTTCTTTTTAAACTGTTAACCAGAGGAAATAGTGTTCTAGAAACGTAATTGAAAATAAGAAATATCTTTGCTATAAAGGTTTGTATAATCTTCTGTGCTTGGAACTTCCTATGAGCATGTCATTTAGTGCCTTATGTAGAACAGAAATGAGATAACTATGGTAGAAGTGAGACTGTGGCCATACAGAGGAATTCATCAGGATATTGTACTTTTCTGTTCGAGATAATTGGGACCCAAATTCTGATGTTTATAAGATAGTAGACGTCCATAAACAACTGCTTTTGTTTTCATGTTTGGTCAGCCCAGTGTGTGCACGGTGAACCTGCAGAATATCTGCTGGTACGGCCTCTGTTTAAACACGCACTGCTTACCCCAGCTTAGGCATTGCATTCTGCCATTGACTTTGCTCGGTTTTGATGATGTCCCCTGGAGACTCCAGCAAGTATCAGGAGGGCAGGGATCCTGTTCTGTTAGCCTTAGCTTCCAGGGTCTATCATGTAGTAGGCATTAATAGCCTGTTAGGAAATGGATAGCCCGACTCATATTCGTCTGTGGTAAGACCAAAGCTTGTAAGTGAAGCCTTCTCTGTTAGACCGGTACAAGGGCCATTCTAATCATTGACTGTTAATGTTGGAGCAGACTGATTATGAAAGGTTAGCGTGTTTTCTAGATTTTTCCTATTTTCTTTTGTAAAGCTGGCTACCTAGGTTTCCATGTTTTGAAGATTTGACCTTTCTCCCCCATTTTTTCCTAGTCAGAAATTGTAGTGAATTCACATACAATCTTCTTTTCTGTGTAACTGTTTTCTAAACAAGTCAGCATGTTTAAGGGTAGGGAAGAGACTGATTAGCAAAATCTAATTCTAGGAACTAATTTGGAAAACACATTGTTAAATACTTGAATGTTAATAACTGGTAATGCCAGCATGATAGTATCAGTGGGTTTTTCTTCTCCCTTTTAGAAGGTATTCATTTCTTTTGATAGCTTATAATAGTATGCATCATTAAGAAGCTACATTGTTTAGGAAAATAAGTGGCTGAGTCATTTAATTTTCAGGCACCAGCTGTGGATGTGGTGGCCATTGGTCTTGTGTCTGGTCAAGTTGTCATTCACAACATTAAGTTTGATGAAACATTAATGAAGTTCCATCAGGATTGGGGACCCATTACTTCCATTTCATTTCGTACAGGTAATGTTTAACTTACTAAATCATTAGAGTTAAGAGTACCTAGTCATTTTTTAAAACATATTTTCTTGTAGTTTAATAAAAATCATAATACTAAAGAAAAAGACAAATGTGGGCAGTATCTTCAGATGTTTTTGTTAATATTTTGTTTCATTAACAGATGGTCATCCAATAATGGCAGCTGGAAGCCCGTGTGGCCATATTGGACTCTGGGATCTGGAAGATAAAAAATTAATTAATCAAATGAGAAATGCACACTCTACAGCAATATCTGGGCTGACATTTCTTCATAGAGAGCCGTTGCTTGTTACAAATGGCGCTGATAATGCTCTTAGGGTATTACGATTATTGTTGTCGTCTTCTGAGTGCATGAGGGCTGGGATAATTCTAGTTTGTTTTGGTAGCTCAGCCTTGGACTTGTGAGTGAGAGAGTGTGGGATGAGATTGGAGAGAGGAAGTAAAAGCATAGCATGGGGCATGATTGCAGCGAAGTGGGTAAGAGTACAGCTGAGTCTTCAGTGCAGGCACTGCCCAGCCTTGGCTAATAAGCTTACAAGGGTGACTTAAGTACCTGCAGATGGCACATGGTTGAAGGAACTTACACTGTATTTCTTTGTAGATATGGATATTTGATGGCCCGACAGGTGAAGGACGGCTGTTGAGATTAAGAATGGGACATAGTGCGTCTCTTACCAAGATTAGATATTATGGACAAAATGGACAGCAAATTTTAAGTGCAAGTAAGTTTGTGATTTCTAACATTTATTTTGCATAAACATTAAGAGCCGGGAACTCAGTATTCAGTTGGTTTACAAATGCTTTCTTCCTTTTAAATGACTCTTTGAAGTGTTGCAAATTGTTGTGGCTTTTCATAGGGCCTAGCTTTCCAACCTCCAGGATTGGCATTGTTTACCCCTCTAGTTGGTGGCTTGAACCTGAAAGAGCCGGGCCTAAAACTGACACAACAAAAGTCATGCAGTAGCCAACTTCACTCGGAGCATCAGGGGACTTAAAGTCTGAGGGTTAAAAAGAGTCACGAGTAAGGTGTCAGTCACAAGGACAAGACACACATGGTGAAAACATCTTTCCATAGAGGCACATAAATAACATTAGCTGAGGTAAACTGACTCCTGTCTGCTACACCGGAGAGGAGCATGAAAACCTATTCAAGAACAGTTCTGTGTTTTGAAAAAGCTGAGGTCACAAGACTTTGTTTTCTTAGTTTTCTCACAAGTACTCAATTCTCCAGGACTTCATCTTGGCCTACTTTCTGACAGGCATGTTCTGCTGTTTTGGTGATCTGACTGGGTTTTCTGTTCATATGAATAGGTCAAGACGGGACTCTACAGTCATTTTCTACAGTTCATGAAAAATTCAACAAGAGCTTGGGGCATGGTAAGTCATTGCAAGACAGAAAACAAGCTGCTGGTCAGAAAACAGAAAGGAACTAAGTTGAAGGTTCTGAAGGAAGGCCCATTAGTTCATCTCTCTTCTTGGGCAGTACTGGGAAAGTGGGTGGAGGAGGCGTTATTAGACAAGTGCCCTTGCATGCCTGTTTCTGTATTCGCAGCTTTTCTCACCTAGGAGGGTGTGGTCTTCACAGAAGGCTTTGCGTTCTCATGGCGCTGCCACACTTAGTGTCACTTAGTGGCACTTCACTGGCTTTGGCTGTTGTGCATGAACATTTTTAAAACTGTATTTTTATCTGATGCTGCTATAGTGTTAGCCACTTAACTCGGTTCCCTTTGTATTGGTTCTATAATATCCCAGTGAGACTATACCGGCACTTTTTGGTTCATTTGACTCTGACCATAGTATCTTTGAAATGAAACTGTTTCTTTTTCTGCTATTTCATATAGTTATTTTCATGACTGACTTCAGAAATTATTTACTGGTAGTGGTAATAACAGCTGTGCTTTGCCTCTGACTTAATTGGGAATATCTTGTTGTATAGACTTGTTGTAACAATAAAAACTTCTCTTAATATACTTTTTTCATTAAGGAACTTTCCTATTGTTCCTTTTACCCAACCCTAGGATTAGTAAACAAAAAAATAGTTAAACGTAAAGGACTTCAGAACACTATGTCAGTAAGACTTCCACCTATCACACAATTTGCTGCTGGTGAGTACCTAGAAATTCATTGTATTCTTGTCTTTGTATCCTTTATTTTAATAAACTTCTCTGTATTAAAATGTTCAGAAGGTGACTTCAAATGAATGCTGGTCTTGTGTGAACACAAAAAAGTTACCTTTAGCAAGAATTGGGTTAATCTCATTTTTTAGTAACACCCATTAGTAACATTTGGTGTTATAGTTCCTGTCTTAGGGGCTCTATTGCTGTGACGAGACACCATGACCATGGCAAGTCTTTAAAGGAGAACATTTAATTGGGGCTGGCTACAGTTTCAGAGGTGCAGTCCATCGCTATCGTGGCGGGAAGCCTGGCAGCATCCAGGCACACGTGGTGCTGGAGAAGGGGCTGAGAGTTCTGCACCTTGGTCTGCAGGCAGCAGGAGACTGTGTCACAATGAGTGTGGCCTGAGTATACGTGAGACCTCAGAACCCACCCCGACCGTAACACACTTCCTCCAACAAGACACACCTCCTAATAGTGCCTCTCCCTGTGTGCCAGGCATTCAAACACATGGGTCTATGGGGGCCATTCCTCCTCAGCCCACCACGTCTTCTAAACCTGCCTTTCAAGATTCTTGTATTTTGGCTAGTTTTTTTCTTCTCCTACCTCTTTCAAGAAAATACATCATCTACTTGCTCTTCAGTTATTTTTAGTTTTTAATGCTTAAAATTCTTCATTCATTTTTTAATGTGTATGGTTGTTTTATCTGCATGTATATATGTATACACAAATGTGCCGGGTGCCCAGGGAGGCCAGAAAAAGGACTTCGATCCCTTGGAACTGGAGTTACAGGTGGTTGTGAGTCACCATGTGGCCCCTGGGAATCAAACCTGGGTCCTGTGAAGGGCAGCCAGTGCTCGTCACTGTCCTCTCACTCCAACCCTACGTAGTCACTCCTGGGCCCTACCTATAGGGCCTTTCTTGCCTGCTAATTTCTGTTTTCCTACCCATCCTGAGTGAGCTATTATTTTTATTCTAAAATTTCAGTAAGCTCTTCCTAAGTCCCCTTAGAAAACACTGCCATGCTATCATACTTTATTATTATAATTTTTTTTCACCAAAATTTATGGTGAGATGTATTAGCTTCATTTAGCTATTTTATGTTGCTTATATCAAACTGTAAAATAATATGATTTTTACTTGTTTATAATCCATTAGGTTGGGAAGTTGACTATTGTTAAAGTAACCTGTTTGTTTTACTATTGTGTCTTGGTACCATATATGCCTAGCTCATAAGTGAATGCATTTCTCCTGAACAAGCATTTTGATTTTTGATTTTATTGTGTTTAAGAGGAAGCTCGCCAAAGTGACTGGGATGGTGTCATTGCTTGCCATCAAGGTAAGCTGTCTTGCTCAACCTGGAATTACCAGAGATCTACAATAGGTGCTTATTTCCTCAAGCCAAAAAACGTAAAGGCAAACAGCGCCACTGCCACAGTAAGTGACTGTTGATTACAGTGTTTAATTCTCCTTAGAAACACCCTAAGCTAGTTTTGTTTCAAGTTTACTAAGACTCCTGATGGAGTAAAAACACAAAACAGGGTTTAACTTTGGAGATACAGTGCCTTAACAGTATCAACCTTTCTGACTTGTAGAGATTTTATTTAATTTGGGATTGGAAATAAAGTACTGTCTCCCTATGGCTTTGATCTGCATTTCCTGAACGACTTGTGCTGTCAAGCGTGTTTTCGTGTGGCCTTGGGCTATTTGTGTCTCTTCATAACAGCTGCTGTCTTGCAACCTTTAGAAAGAGATTCTCTCTGAAGACTAGTTTGACTCTTTTGTTCCTATGAATATTACAGAAACAACAATTGGGATTTTGGTTTTTTTAAATGCTTGCTTTTATAGTGGAATTGCTTTTAATTGTACTGATTACTAATAAATAAGATAGAATTTACATTTGCATATCCATCTTGCATCTTGCAGCCGTGATGAACTCGCTCACTCTGATGATCCTTAGTGGAAATGCTTTTGGAATGCTTATCAGAGTATAATTTAGCATTTCACCCTACTGTGTGCAGATTGCTTTATAAGTGTGTGCGGGATTTTCTTATATGAAGAGCAAGGCTTAAGCTTTTTATGGGTTTCTAAACCTTAGAAATCTTAAGCTTCTTTAGGAAGTTTACCTGTATAACTTTAAATAACAGTTCTCATACAAGCAGTAAAAATGTTCCAGTTTCTTTCAGATATTTTCTATATTATTCCCCTTTCCTTTTTTTCTTTTCCTTGTTTTTTGAAATGGTGTTTGTCTCTGGAGCCCTGGCTGTCCTGGGACTCACTCTGTAGACCAGGCTGGCCTCAAACTCAGAGATCTGTCTGCGTCTGCCTCCTGAGTGCTAGGATTAAAGGCATGTGACACCACCACCTAACCCTCCTTAGATAATTTCTTCATATTTATTTAAAATGGAACTAGAATTTTATACTGTAATATAATACATTTAAGAAAACTAATAAATCAAGATGAGACATAATAAATTGAAAAAACTTTGGAAACGATGATATATAATAAAAGCAATAATACCCCCCCCCCTTTCTTTTCCTTGACTGAAGGCAGTAGATATAACTTCCTGTGGCAACTTTGCAATAATTGGCCTCTCCTCGGGAGCCGTGGATGTGTACAACATGCAGTCTGGTATACATCGAGGAAGTTTTGGAGATGAGAAAGGTATTGAATTTTTTGCGCTTTTAAATATAAAGTTTAGATGGGTTTCTACTCCATCTGACACATACTGTTATATATGATATAAACCACTTTAAAATATTCAAGGGGGGGAGTCACGAATAGATCGGAGGAAAGTAGATCCAAATTATTTTTCTTCTTTGCTTTAGACAAATATTAACTATTCAATTCTCTGTCATGGCATCAATTGGTTTTGCCTTAACAGCCTAATAACTAGAGTTGTCTCCCTGCTTTGTAATTCAGTTTAACTTCAAGATTTTAGGCTTTATCAATAATGGGACATCAGGTATTCAGATAAAGAAATCTCTCTTGCTGTATTGTTTGGCCGTATACTGCCAATCCTGACTTCTCTTTTCTTTGTTTAAAAAGCTCATGCCGGCTCTGTCAGAGGTGTCGCTGTGGATGGATTGAACCAGCTGGCAATTACAGCTGGAAGTGAACGGTTGCTCAAATTCTGGAACTTCAAAAGCAAGGTTTTGGTCCACTCTCTGAGCCTTGATTCACCTCCAAATGTGATGCTGCTGCACAGGGACAGGTAAAGCCTCTGGTACTAACAAGGGCTTCTACATAGGGACAGGTAAAGCCTCTGGTACTAACAAGGGCTTCCTGGGATGTTTCAGTGAGACTCCTAACTAAAGCACATTACCAGGTGCGAAGAAATCAAGAGCATTTTAGTAAATAACTGTATAGTTTTATTTCTTCAAAGATATATTTGATTAGCAAAATTAAAAATTTTGTAATTTAAAAATTTTAAAGTTTTTTTGTCTTTGTTTATTAAAACTTGTGCATTTGTCTTCCCAGTGGCATCCTGGGACTTGCCTTGGATGACTTCTCCATTACTGTTCTCGACATAGAAACTAGGAAGATTGTCAGAGAGTTTTCTGGACACCAAGGCCAAATAAATGACATGGTAAAACGAAACAGCTTTTCAGATAACCTTACTCATCTCCTATTTGATAAAGATATTTAAATAATGGAATCAGTTATTTTTAATATCTTTATTCCCATTGCAAGAAGGTTTTCAGAATGAATGATAGTTTGCAGGCTAATTTTCATAGAGATTTTAGGAAAAATTTAGGGAATAGTTTATTATCTTTAAAGAAATTGATACTATCGGATTGAAGTATAAATGCCAGAATATATTTTTGTCTTTAAATAAAGTTAAATATACTTTGTAGAGTGAATGTTTCATTTGGTTTTAAACTAAGCTGAGAGAATTTATGTGTGTTTTCTGTTTGTAATGAATTTATGATAGTCTGGGACAACATGTTTGTTCAGGTACTATTACTCTAGAATCTATGTACCTAAACCCCGAAGGGGTCAATAAAGATAAGATGTCATTTTTGCATCAAGTCTCTCTGGAATGTGATGTGTGATATCTAACATATAAGCTGATTCTAAAGTATATTTTATTTAAATAAATCTAAACACCTTAAAATTGTTAGCTGGGGACTGTGTTAAGTATATGGTTTCATTTAGTATTAATTACAAGTCCATTATTTGGAAAGAGAAAAAAAAAAACAATAAAACTACTGAAGGAGAAAGCCAGTAGTTGACAACCATGTCCCTAATCAGAAGTAAGTGTAGGTGTCAGAACTGACAGTCCTTTCCCTCTTCCTTTACAAGTAGAAGAAATTGGTTAGGGAATTACATGGTGTAATTTGAAGACTGGCAACATTAGCCTTGGACAGATTTTGTTTTGACGGTATCTGGAGGAACCAGGGTGGGGGTGGGATGTTATGTTGAAGTAGCATTTTAAAAAAAAAAAAAAACCTGTCCTTGTCAGCTTGCTCTTCCTACTTCTTCCTTTTGTAACTTTTACTTCTCCACTGTTGTCTTTAGTTTGCCCCACTCAGAGGTACTCACTTCTGTTTAACATTGTGAAACGAATGTTAGTATTTGCAATACAAACCTATCTCTAAGAGCTAGTGTTTGCCATCCTGTGCTGTCTGCAAACCCCCTTCCCCCATTTGAGATGTAGATGCTCTGAAGTTTGAATTTTTAGTAATCTTGCTGCAGCCTGTGAATAAATTCACATTGGATTTACTGCAGTGACATTTGCTAATAAGAAATAAAATAATCCCTGCGCTATATGTGAACTCTTGGATTATCTGCTGCCATAACCTGACAGCCTTGGGTCTTTTCTTACGTAAGCCAAGGTTCTCAGCACTGCATGGAAAAGGATTCTTTGTCCAACCTTTTATAGCTAGAAACAGATACTTAAAGTAGCATCAGAAGTCCCTTATCTCAGTGTTTGAAAATATTTTTGATCATTGTTGCTTCAAACTATTTTGGAAATAAAATTTTCACTAAGGGAGAAAAGGTTATTTTGAAATAGCAACAAGTGAAATTAGGATTTCCTTATTAACATTTTTAGCAGAATTTTCATTCCCTATCTTCAGAGTTGTAGTGACTTAGATAATGTCCCAGAGTGTGAGTGTAGTAGAAGAGACAGTTTTCAGAGACACAGTATTAGCTTATGTGTAAATTATAGCTCAAATTAGACTGCCGTGTATCTTTAACCTATTCTCAGAATAGATGAATATTTTTTAAATTTTACTTTAATTTTAATAATTTAATAATGATGTGTGGTCACAGCCTATTCTTTAGGCAAATACACAGTGCTGCAAAAATTGGCATAATGTTCTTAATTTCATGAACTTGTAATTCACTTAAAACCCTAGTAGTCCCAGAGAAGTGATATAGGAAATACATTTTTATTTATATAATTTTTATTTATATTTTGCATAGTCACTTTATCATTTCATGAAGCCTAAAATCTTTTCAAGTTTTGTATGTTTTAGGTATGTTTTAGTATGTTGTGTATATACATGTATCCATGTACATACTAATATCTCTTACATGTTATATTTTGTTACAGACGTTCAGTCCTGATGGCCGTTGGTTGATAAGTGCGGCGATGGATTGCTCTGTTAGGACTTGGGACCTTCCCTCAGGGTGGTGAGTTCACTTTTCAGGCTTCAGACGGTTTCTCAGTCATTGTCTGAACATGTGACTTTCACCTGTTATTTATAGCCGTGAAGTTGGCACGGTTTTGTTGGTAGAATGTTGTTGATCTTAAGTATCAGGCACTAACATGACAAAAAATAGCAAGGAAAATGCAAATCTCTCTTACTCATTCCTGCAAAATAGAGAGACAGAGGTGGTTCGTGTAAATCTTAAGAAACCCCATTATGTAGTCTAAGTAGAGCCCAGACACATTTTATTTTGAGGATTTTTTTTCTATAGTTCAAAGCTCATATAGTTGAATTTAATTACAAGTTTCAAAAGCCATGGTTTTCTTTAATATTGTTTTTCTCACTTCTCTCAATAATAGGACAGTGTCAGAAATGTGTTTCAAGAATGAAAGTCACTGTTAATCCAGCACATTCTCAGGAATTAGTTCACTACACATGTACAAGCAGTCTGACCTTTAAAAAGGAAAAACCCGTATTTCTCATTTCCCAGTAACTTTGCTATAGGCAGAAAACACACCCACCTTCCAGCATGTGCAGCTCATTTAGAATAAACACAGCTGAAGAAGCCAGGTGACGGTCAGCCCAACCTTGGTCACGGGGGACTTTTGTCACAGGGGACTTTTGTCACAGGTGTGTCGCCTTCCACTTCATGAGTGAAGGAAATGCAGTCAGGTTAGCCTCCTGCTTCAAGTCAGAAAATCAGAAGTTTGAAGAGACTTAGAAACATTGGCAGTTTTGTTGCAGTTTTCTAAAAACTAGTATTATGGAATTAAAACAAGAATAGTGACTTTTTTGTTAGCAAGTTTATCTTTGGAATGGAAAACCAGGATCTGAAAGTTGCATTTAAAGCTTGAGGTTTTGATTCAGCAGTAACATTTTTGCTGAACTTTTTTTTTTTTTCAGTAACTAGTTGAGTAGATTTAATGCTGTAGGTTTTCAACTTTTTTTAAAGTATGTGTGTTTTAGATGAACACTAAGGTTAATGCGAAAGCAAGACATACTAAGACATCAAGTTGTTACAAGAATGTGAAATCACCATTGAACAAAGTATATTTTTTATTAAAGAAAAAACCCAAGTAATTCTTTGATTTAAATTTGGAGTGGTGCAAATAACTTAAAAAGCAGTATCATACAGCTGATGCTGTCTACTGTCAACCCCCACACACTGTTACACTTGTCATGCGTGTACTTCCTCACACACTGTTACACTTGTCACTCGTGTGCTTCCTCACACACTGTTACACTTGTCACTCGTGTGCTTCCTCACACACTGTTACACTTGTCACTCGTGTGCTTCCTCACACACTGTTACACTTCCCACGAGTGTACTTCCTTGGTAGGCTAGTAAGCAGGGTACTGTTAGTGGTTCTATTGGACGAGCTAGGAAAACAAGCCTTAGAGAGATTTCAGTCATTTGATCAAGAGGGATTTTACTATAAACGGCTGAGCTTAATTTAAGTACAGAAGGAAGAACCTTCCATGTTAGCCCTGTTCGGTTTGTGTCGTGCTGTCTCAGGAGGGAGCCAGTGTCTTACTCTTGAAGACGGGTAATAAGGAAGTATTAGTATTTTATTATAAAACCTTAGGAAACTGTTAAATTGTTTAGATTCTCCTTCAAAATCATACCAGGATAGCAATCTTTGGAGGTCTCTTGTTGTTCCTTCATTAGGCATTTTCATCATTTATTTAGCATGCTCAGTATCTGAAGAATGACTGTCCTCAGGCCGGAGAGCTGGGTCAGCAGTTAAAGTACCCTCTCTTGCAGAGGACCTCACCTCAGTTCCCAGCACCACACGGTGATTTACACTTGTCCATGGCTCCAGTTTCAGGGGCCTCGGCAGACAAGCATCCATACACAAAGTATCCTCAATTAAATATTAAAATGAGTAAGTTTCCTATGCAAACTAAGCAGTGAGGTGATGTATGGGTGAGCATGCGACTGTAGTCCCACAGGGCTGTACCCATGGGAGTGTTCTCTTTAAAGCACACGGCAGGCTTACCGATTGATTGCAAGTGTAAGTAGAAGTCATAATCCCTCAAGTTGTGTCAGCCAGATGATGCGGACTACTTTGATTTATTCTGATTTCCGATCAACTGGAAATCAGGCTGATTTCATAGGGAGTGAGAAATACACAAAATTAAATGATTTTAGGGCAGAAGTTTGCATTTTGTTTTATCTCATTCCTTCCTCAGCTTTACAGTCTATGGAATATGAGAAAAATTGGAAAAGATGACACGTGACATTTCTCCTCATAAGTTAGAGCCTTTCCTGGTTCTCCTCAGTGACGATGCCTGTGGAAAGTGGCCCCATCACTGGCAGCAGTGAACAGCATGCCTGGCATTACCCTGGCTTCACTCTGGATTAGGCTTGCACATTGAAGCCATGTGAGGTTAGGTGACAGCAGAAAATATGCTGTATATGTGGAAAGTGCCTTCCTCAATTTGGTGCTTTCTTTCACACAGTGGAAGGCCAGCCTACCCACACAGCACAGCTGTAGAAATGAAGTTGCACAATGAAATGGACAAAATTGAATTCTTGAGTAGAACAAGTTTGCTCAAGCAGTTAATTCTCTGAACAGATGAATTAGAGCATGGTAGGAAGTTGACCCCTACATGCTTAAACCTCTGCTCTGCCTCAGACAGAGGAGAAGTAAAATGAGGAAATTTGTGTTTTATGTATTGGATAAATACTGTCTGCTCTGGGTTATTTAGACCAAGGGAATTAAACAATGACACTTTAATCATCGCTGGCTTTTGAGTGGTTGAGCACTTGGCTTCCCCTTCCTCTGTCCCTCACACAAGTGTTTCTTGGGAGCTTCCTTCCCATTCAGACTTAAGCAGAAACCAGACTGCCATCGCTCCCCTTCTCCTACACCTGAGAACCAGCCAGCAGCGCTCACCCTGAACGCACTTTGGCATTTGTTAGTTCCCAGAACCCTGAATTGTAATCATTTCTCTCTCATTTTGGGTTTTTCACTTAAGGGTTAAGATGGTAAGGAGCCTTTCAGCAAACATGTCATCTGTTGTCTTAGCTGAAGAGCTGCCATGGACAGTTACCTTTAATTCCAGTTATGGCTAAAAGTGCAGTCGTCCTGGGCATGATTCCTGGTTCAGTTGATTTCTATCTTAAACAAGTTTTTAAACTGAAACTTGGCTTTCTGATCTATATGGTAAAGATGATTGTGTCTCACAGGTTATAAAAATTACATTAGTCACTTCGAGTCTTGGATCAGGACACTTGTAAACATAAAATGCAGGAGCAGAGATGAGTTAAAAACTGCTATTATCTCTTTATTAAGCCACTTGTATGAGAACGGAGCCTGAACTTAGATATCTGTTACATGTTTCCATGAAACATGCATTCTCTTTGACACAGTGACTTTTTTAACAGCTGAGTTTAAAACTAACTAACTAGTCTACTCTGGCGCGGAGAGATGGCGCCTGCTGCTCTTGCAGAAGCCCAGGATTGGATTCCCAGCACACATAGTAGTAGCTCACAGCTACCCATAACTTCAGTTCCAAGGACCCAGCAGGCACACATGTGCACATACGTGCATGCTTAAAGTGAAACAACAACAGCAAACAGGTCTACCTTTTCTGAAGGTCCTCCTCCTCCTCCTCTCCCTCCTCTTCTCCCTCTTCCTCCTCCTCTTCCTCCTTTTCCTCCTCCTCCTCTCCCTCCTCCTCCTCCCATCAGCTTGAGGAGTCTGTGCTCCCCTCATTCTCTTGCTCTTTGGCCTGCTTTGACTTCCTGCAGCCGTTAACCACCCTATTGAGATTCTTCACCCACTAAGTGATTCATAATCCCATTTCTCTCCCTGTTCAAATATAGCATGCATTCTGCTGGTAGATTTCTTTATTAAAGAGAAGATTCTACCATTACCTGCTCAGAAACGTTCAGTGGCTCACTATCAAGATGTGCATAGGTTTTGTTGGTGTACCTTGTGCAGTGGTCCCTCCCTCCCTCCCTCCTCTTAAGTGTGTGCTGTCTTTAAAATTATTCCCCATAAGTATACCAAGCTGGGGTGAGAAAAACATTGTTTCCTCTAGTACTCTTCTTACTGTTGAAGCTAAGTAGTCTGTGTAATGCTTCAGGCATTCCCATGAAGGTAATTGTTTTCACTCAGGAGCAGGGTTGACAAAGCAGTGGTTAGTAGTAACTGGTTATAATTTGTAAAAAAAAAAAAAAAAAAAAAAAAAAAAACGTATTGCTTATTCCTTTTGGTAAAAGATTGTGCACCCCACCCCTTGCAAAGTATACCTTTATGATGAATAAAGCTTACATACTTATACCTCTTTTTGTAGCCTAATCGACTGTTTTTTGCTGGACTCTGCTCCTCTAAATGTTACTATGTCCCCAACTGGAGACTTTCTAGCAACGTCCCATGTGGATCACCTTGGAATTTACCTGTGGTGAGTTCTTCCATACATGTCATCTTTCCTGACAGTGGAGAGATGGAAATGGTCAAGATGGGTGTGGTTAAAATCACCACTTAGTGGGTTTTTATACACTGGAACTGTCACACAGCCTAGTTCATCCACCATGAATCAAGGACTGATACTTGGTAATTTAGATAGCTTTGTTCAAATGCATGTTCTAAATTACATTTTTTGTCTGCTATTATATTTAACATACTTATATATCTAGGTATATATTATATATCTAGAACATATGATTTTTGCTAATCACCTCTGCACTTCAGTGTGCTTTATAAAGTATGGCACACATGAGCAAAATGCTTGGCGAGATGCATCCTAGTTGTATGGCTTTCATAACCATTTAAAAACACATGTGGTTCTTCAAACTCTCTGGCTTAAATGTGTAAAACACTGTAGTTAATGGTGAATAACCTGAGAAAATATATCTCTTTCCCGAGTTTACACATCCAGTTCTTTTAGCTGCCTTGAAATCTTTGTATTTCTTGAATGCTGGTCTTAAGTCTGTGATCATCCTGTCTCAGTTTGATGAGTGTTAGAACTATATGGGAATTCTCCCTTACCAGTCTTTTCTAATTCTAATTATAAAGTATGTTCTAGTTTATTTTAATGGAAAAAAGTAAATTTGATTTATGATTTTGGCCATCTTAAAAAGCAAAATTATGTTGTCATCTAGAATCAGTGAAGCTTTGGTACTTATGGATGACTAGCAGTTGTGAAGCCTGTGTAGAGGAATGTGGTGCTTCTCTGTAGGGTACTGCTGTTAATATGACTTGGGACCTGAGTCTCCACTTTTTTTTCCCACTGACATTCATATTAGGAATAATATACTCCCTTACGACTGCTTTGCAGATGTGTATGTGGCATGGTTACTTAGCCATTGCAGAAAAGGCCAGTTGGTGGCTGCTTGTTACCCCTGAGAGCATTATTAGGATTTCACTTTAACTTGCTTTCCCAACCTGTCTTTTTGCTATGCTTTTTTTTTTTTTTTTTTTTTAAATCTTATAAAAATATTATCTACTACTAGTTTCTCTTCAAGTCTTTGTACTATGTTAGAAACAAACTTCGGCCTGGTATGGTTGTACAAGCCATAGAGGCAGGTGCTCTATACGTAGTGGGTTCCAAGTCAGCCAAGGATGCATGGTGACACCCTGTCTCAAAAAATTGGAAACTTCATTAATTTTATGCCTACGTGTTAGGTCTACATGTATTCAGTGCCTGCAGAGGCCAGAGGAGGGTGTTGGATCTGCTGGAACTAGAGTTACAGACAGTTGTGGAACAACCATATTGGTGCTAGTAACTGACCCCTGTCCTCTTGAACAGTCAGTACTCTTAACTGCTGTGCTATTTCTCCAACCCCATTCATGTTTTTGTATAGCCTTTTTTATTTTAGCATTTTTCAAAATCTCTCTTGTTAATGATTGTAGTCTCTGGCCAAATTCAAGATAGGAATCATTACCAGGTATTAAAGTTTCTCTAAAGATAATGTTTCTGCAGTAATGTATTATTATGAAATACTTGTTTTTTGCTTGCTCAGGTCGAATATTTCCCTCTATTCAGTTGTCTCCCTGCGACCACTTCCTCCAGATTATGTCCCTTCCGTAGTGATGCTTCCTGGTACTTGTCAAACCCAAGGTAATCACAAAATAACAAAAGTTTTGAGATGTATTATAAATCTATTATTAGGTCATTGTTGCAAAACAATCAGAGTAAATGAATTCAATCAAAGTTTTTATTTAACTGATTTAAAATGTGTTTAGTGGCTTTATAGAGAACCATAACTAGTGGTGTATCGTTAACGTGTAATAGCCTATGTGAAAATATTTGAAGTCTGTGACAGGAATTAGAAGGAAATAAGAGGGGAAAGCAAAGGAAAGAGGTAAAGGGAGTTGCAAGGCTGTGCATGTTGCATGTTGTGCGTGAGCACTATGGGATGAGATCACTTTTTATGTGATAGAGCTTGTGCCATCATCTGTCTTCCCTGAACCTCTGCTTTAAGGTATGGAAGCATTGGAAGAACAGATTGAGCCAAGTGATGAAATGATAGAGTATGAGTCACCAGAGCAGTTGAATGAGCAACTGGTGACTCTCTCACTTCTCCCTGAGTCACGCTGGAAAAACCTTCTGAATCTTGATGTTATCAAGGTAACATTTTACTCTTCTTGACACTGTGTCCCAGCCTATGCTTCACGAGCATTTCCTGCTTTGAGGGTATTCGGAAAATGATACACAAGACGCTGCTGTTTAATTGGGTGGTGTTTCGTGTGGTGCTCCATGCTGGAGAGATGGCTCCATGGTTAAGAGCTGGTCCTACTTCGCAGAGGACCTGAGTTAGGTCCTCAACACCTACATTAGGTGACTCAAAACCAACAGGAGCTCAGAGGATCTCACAGCTTCCTGTGGCTCTGGTCACTATACTCAAGTGCACAAAGCCACAGATTCAGAATTTTAAAAATAAAAATAAAATCTTGTATAAAAAAATTAGCAGAAATTTCAGTGGCATTTTACAACATGAAATATTTTATAACTTGGCAATGATATAAAATATTTTCTTTTCAAATTACTAAAGAAAAGTTAAAATTCTTAAAAACAAAAAGAAGTAGGGTCATACTTTTCCAAAATATTAAATTCTTTCTAATGCGTGCACTTCTGGATCTGAATTTTCTCGGGCGACCAGCCACTCTAAGTTGTTTATATCTTGTTTTGTTTACGAGATCCTGAGCCTGTCTGAGGCTGCTCCTCTGCCTGTCATGTTGGGAAGGACAGACAGCCACAGCATTGCTCGGGTGGATTTTATTTCAGCATTCTAGCATGGAAAGGAGTTATTCCTACAGCTCTCTCTGGTGTTTTCAGTTCCTTTGTGATCAGATATGGAAAGTGTTGCTAGAGTACGTGCTCACCACTGTTCCCTCTGTTCTCTCTCAACCAGAAAAAGAACAAACCAAAAGAGCCACCCAAGGTTCCCCAGTCAGCTCCGTTCTTCATCCCAACGGTTCCTGGGCTTGTCCCCAGGTTTGCTGTGCCTGAACCCAGCAGTGACCCCCAGCAGGTAAGAACCAGATCAGTCTTTTACGTTTATGGGGGTCTGTTTGTGGCATTTTGTGTCTCTCCCAGTGTTATCAAGTAAATTAATGCTCATTTTAAGTTATGTGCTATATTTTGGGTGGTACTTGTATTCATTAAGTAATACGCATTTGTTTTTTTTAAGTCTAAGGTGGTAAACCTTGGGATTTTGGCTCAAAAATCAAATTTCTACCTGAAACTTGAAGAAGGATTACAAAATAATCAGTGTAAGTTGAATTATAAAATATTTGAACAAGTATCTTCATTTTTGGTTTAGTTTATTGAAAGAAAAATTGCAGAGTTCATAGAGAAAAATTATAGGTACACTAGCTTCGCTTTTGAATTACTGACTGAGTAGTGGCAGTGCATTCAGGTAATGGTGACGGTAAACCTCTTGAGACTCTCTCCAGTCGTCTGGATGGAAACTTGGTTGCGTTTAGAGATGAAGGACTTACTGACATGTCCCGTGTGGTTGGTCAGTTGCTTCATTGCCCGAGTTTTGTCCAGTGGGAGCCTTAAGCTTCTTGTTTTCGTTTGAAAATCAAGTTAGTCATATGATTCTCAATATGCAATAACAGATGTTTTAGGTAATTTTTATATTTTCAAATCATCTTGTAGAAATGCACTTTTAAAAGAAAAAAATAATTTTTAATTTTGTTGTATTTAGACTTTTCAGGTTACTGTGTAGCAAATACTAAATATATGCAATTTTTTAAAACTTGAACTCTGTTGAGAAATTCGACTGCTCTTGTTGTGTGATTGAAATGTGCTTGTCAGTGTCACTTGGTCCGTGTGGGCGGTCAGAGGACAGTGCTGCTTACTTCCTGTCCATCGAGGAGTGTGGAGTAGACGCAGTGTTTACAATGTACTGGAGTGGTGAGAGCTGCCGAGCCTGTGCTGAACAGCAAGGCACTCAGTAGCCGTGCTGGTGTTCAGTGTATCTCTGTGGGCTGCAGGGTAAGCCCCAGTGCAGAGCTCTCAGGGAGAGCTGGGATTGGTAGCAGCAGGGCCGGAGGCTTCTCCATACATACACTTCTGTAGTGTTGATGTGTCTTATCAACCACAACGGTTTTATTTTTTTATAACAATAAAAATTCCCCACCTCACTCTATTTCTGGTGGTAATGTCATTTAATATGTTGTGCAGTATGTTCCTTGATGACCTAGTGGTACAATCTCTTTGTTCTAATTAAAGTTTAAATTCCTGACAGTACAAAACTAAGAACGTTCAGTACTTTCACTGGTATTGAAGTTTTTACTGCTTAATTTATCTTGGCAACTCATTGTGCTATGATATGAGAAAATGATGCATGTAAAGAAAGTCTAATGCCATTTACATAAGTCCTGCTTGGTTATTAAGGAAGATCACAGCTTCTTAAGTAATGTGTAAGAAATAACTAAATTCATGTAACTAATGCAGATGAAGGGGCTCTTAACCTTCTGAAAGAGTTAGGCCCGTCTGGGATTGAAACGGAGCTGCGGAACTTGTCTCCTGAGGACGGCGGGTCAGTAGAGGCCATGCGGAGCTTTTTGAGTATGATCGGGGTGATGCTGGGGAGAAAGCGTGATTTCGAGCTGGCCCAGGCGTACCTTGCACTGTTTCTGAAGGTGAGTGATGTGCGATACTCTCCTTTCTGGGTGGCACTGACAGGAAACAATATTCTGCAAAGATGGACGTGTTCTGATCCGCAGTCTTGGATGAGCTCATGGACACGTGACATGTGACTAACTGAGCAGAAACTGCCTGGCCTGCTGTCTGCCACACTGACGTGGCGGGGCCTTTCGAGCTTTGCAGTCTTTATTTTTGTTCTTACTCAGTGACATCATTGTGACTTTGTCCCTACTTGTCATCTCTTTGTTACCTGTGCTGAACCGTAACCTTTGACGTTTACATTTTCCCTCTTAAGTTTTCTGTGATCACGAGGGAGAGTTGGGCTCATTTGTTTGTTCATTTTTGTCTGCTGCTGAAATCAACATGTCCACCTCCAGCAGCCCGAGTGGCGGGGCACAGCGTGATGCTCGTTGTGAGCCCTCTGTGCCGTGAAGGAGCGGAAGGTGCCGGCTCCAGCAGTGCCTGCGCTCATGGAGCCCAGGCTGTCAAAGGAGTCTTTAAACTTACTGAAGCCGGACATTAGTCCCTGAAACAAATGTACAGAAATCTTTAGAAAATAAATGACTGCCATTCCTCACCAGTGGGTTAGAGAAAAAGGGAACCTAGAGGCCCAGGAACGGTGATACCTGGTCTGTGGTATGGGAGAATGAAGGTTCTGTCGATTCTGTTTAAGCTCATAGAAAACTTGATATAAAATGTTTGGGGGCAGTGGGAAGTCAGAGAACAATAAACCATTACTGAAGAAAGAAATATTTAGATACTCTCTTCATAACTTCCTTGGTAGGAAAAGAAATCAAAGTTTAGTATACTTAACTGAAATGTCCAACTTAACTGTCACCTCTCCTCCTCAGTTACACCTCAGAATGCTTCCTTCGGAGCCAGTGCTTTTAGAGGAGCTGGTGAAGTTGTCATCACAGGTAGAAGAAGATTGGACTCACTTACAGTCACTCTTCAATCAAAGCATGTGTGTCTTAAATTATATCAAAAGTGCTTTGTTGTAAAAAAAATAAAATAAAAAACGTAAGTGGTTACAGAAATCAAACTATATGTGAAGTGTGCTGTTTAACTTCATCCCAGCTCAGCATGGAGTGAGCAGCTAGTGTAGTGTAAGTGCTTTAAAGCCTTTGTACATAGGAAATTGTTCCTTTTTATTCTGCTCTGCACACCAAGAGAACTTAAATCTAACTGAGTTCGTCACAAGAGTCACATATGTGAATTATTGCCACTTTGTATTTTTTCATGTTATGTATAAAAGACTGCCTATTTAGTGTGTTTTACTGAATTAAATTGACAATGTCAGATAAAGCAGATCTATAATATACTTACTAAAAATGCTTTTATGATACTAGAGAAGTGAGTGTTTCTTTTCTGTGTGACTTGATGAAATAGGGTGCTGATTCTCGAAGCTGTGTTTTGAGTCTAGTGCCTTTGGTGCAGGCCCCCTGCGTTACAGAGGACTCAAAGATTGGCGGGGATCTGTGCCATGCCTGGCTTTGTGACACAGAGCCTAGAGCTTTCTCGGTCGCCTCCTTCCTGACACGTTTTCATTAGAAGGAATGTGAGAGGCAGGAGCTCCAAGAAGAAGTACAGTGGGTGTCTGCACAGGGAGGTGCTGGGCTGCAGGGAGGCCTGTCCTTTTCTGATGATGGTGGATCTGGGAAGAGACTGCTGACTACGCTTGTCATCATCTTTCTTAATGGCCCAGGGCTTTAGCAACACAGCAATTAAAATGAAACAGTTTGGGTTAGAGAGAGCACAAAGCCCATATAAACCAGGCTTAGTGGTATAGCACCTGCAATTTCAGTACCCCAGAGGTAAAGGCTAGAAGACCAAAACGATGCCAAAAATAATAGCTGGAGGCTAGCCTGAGACCATGTCTAATAAAAATAATGAAAAATAAGCAATAGTTAGGGCCCTGTGCTCTAAAAACTACTCCTCAGTGTTGTCTAGGTGTTCTTGCTCAACATTAGCTTAGAGGATTTTACAGACTTTGCAGAAAAGTCCATACAGAAAGGGTTGTTAAGATGGCTCAGTGGTTAAAGGAGCTTGCCACCAAGTCCAGAGGCCAGAGTTCAATTCCCAGGACCCATGTTGTAGAAGGTGAGAACTAATTCTTTCAAGTTGTCTCTAACCTATACATACATATACACATATATACACTCAAATACTAAGAAGAACCTATGAGAAATTTGCTATGCAAGTGATTTCTAATTTACTAGTGTGAGATAGGATTTGTCAGTTATGACTGGAACAATGAAACCCACCTTTGTATTGACTTTGTATGTGACTGTATATTAATATATCAACAACAGTGACTCAAGTGTGAGTAATAACTTCTGATTTTCATAGACAGTTGCTTAAACCTGAGTGCATATAATCACCTACTTAAACATACTGTAAAATTAAGACAAAATGATAGGAGCTGTCAACTCTTTTTTCTTATTTTTCTCTAATCGTAAAGTGAGTTTTCAAATGAAGATGCAGAGTTGATCCTGTTGTCATTTTTTAGAGATGTCTTAAGACATTAAGTATTAATGTCGTAAGATAATAATACTTAATAATGACAGTATTAAGACATTATTTTGTCAATAACCTTCTAAAACCTTAGACACTGCCAAGAAGGAAGAGAAGAAAAAAGTACAAGATATAATTTTGCATATGTGTTTTTCTTAAAATGTTACCAGTCTCTGTATACTTCTTTACTTTTGAATTTTAAAGTACATGTGTCATATATGACTACATTTTATAAAAATGACAGATTTGGTTTTGACAACAGTTTTCAATTCTAGTACATAGCCACAGAAAATAAAATGTAGCATTTCAATTTTTTTCATATAAAGAGAAGATAGTCTGTAACTTAAAATGTCTTTACTTGTACAACATGTCTTAAGATATCCTTTGCCTGTCATACACCTAAAATCGGAGAATTTCCTCTGCCCACCCCCGCCCCCTAACATACATACACTACTAAAGTAGGCGTGGTGTTGCATTGTCTGCATTGAGAATTTCGGTTAGCATATGCTAGGCGTTTGAATTGCTGGGCTAGAGGATAAGCATTTTCAATTAAAGAGATACTTCCACTTGACTTCCAAAGTGGTTGTATCAGTTTTGGGGCTTTTTGTTTGGTTTCATAGTTTGCTCAGCCAACAGTGAGTATCCCATAGCATGAGGGGTATTTGGTATCATGTCTTTACCACTTGTATTAATAGAAGGAAAACTGTTTTCTCTCCTTACACTGGGTAAGGATGGACATCTCCTTATTTAAGTTGAACTCATTTGTGTGTTCTATCCATCGACTCATCTGGCTTTCACAGATTTATTGAAGGGTTTTGTTGTTTTGGTTTTTAAGTCAGGATCGCTCTAGTTGGCCTGGAAATCACTTTATAAACCAGGCTGGCCTAGAACTCACAGAAATCTGCCTGCCTCTGCCTCCCAAGTGCTGGGATCGAAGGTGTGTGCCACCACGCCCACCCTTGTTGATATCTAATAGAACCTAAGCATTGATCTTTGTTATCAGTGTTTCCTCTAGATGGTTGTGTATTTCCAGCTGTCACGGAAATGCTTTTAGCTGGTCATTTGTCCACACGTCATGAATTGAAGATCCACTTATTTTGTCATTTGTCATTGAGCAGAAATGCCCGATTTCATTGTCATTTTTTTTTTTTGAGCTATTCAGTGTTTTAACAATGAATACAATGTGCTCTGATTGTAGTTTGGTGGGATATGGTCATCTTAGATATCTTTCAAATACTTCTTGCCTCCTGTCAAGCATATCTTCTTGCAGTCTGGATTTGGGTGGAATTTAAATCATAAAATTGAAAAAATACTAAAATGAGTATTTCTCTTCAAGAACAACGATTGGTATTACATAATATTTGTGAGCAAGCTATCTTAGTGTCTTATTTTCACAGTGTTTGTGGGTATGTGTTTGTAAAATACATTTTTGACATTTTTGGGGATTTTTGTGTTGCTATAGTAAAATCTCTTTGAAAATGCTTTATAAATTATTGCTGTGATAAAAACAAATTTATTTTTAATATGCTTGTTTTTCTTGACAATACGGACTTCATTTAAAAGTGTTAATCAAGACATTCTTTTGGAAATTCCAAGAGAAGTTCATCCTTTGACATTGCTAACATTTTATTTCTTAGTGTTCATGTTGTATTTGGTTGGTTGGAGTTAGGATTGCTTGATCTGCAGATGACTAGCTGTGCCTTGTAGAAGTGCCTGCCCTGATCTGCAGACGACTAGCTGTGCCTTGTAGAAGTGCCTGCCTTGTTGCCCGCTTGGGTGCGGACGCCTCAGTGGTCTTCTGTTAGAGGATGCACTAAGTGCCTGCTAGATATCAACCTTCATTAAATTGTAAGATTTTATATGTACTAGTTTCTTTTTTTTAATTGAAGATAGATTCTTTTCTCATACAGTATATCCCAATTACAGTTTTCCTGCCCTCCACTCCCCCAGTTCATCCCAATATCCCTTCTCCTTTAGGGCCCTCCCTTTCTTCTCATTAGAAAAGAACAGGCTTCTAAGATTAACAACCAAGTATGACAAAATGTAAAAAATAAAATTATATTGAGGCTGGACAAGGCATCCCAACAAAAGGGAAAAAGCCTAAGAGCAGGCACAAGAATCAGAGACCCACTGGTTCACACACTTGGGTCCCGTAAAGGGTGCTAAGCTAAAAGCTGTGATTAAGAGGACCAGGTGCAGCCCCATGCTGGTCCTGTGCTTGCTGTTTCCCACTCTCGGAGTTTACATGGGCTTTGCTCAGTTGATACAGAGCTCCTAGTTCTCCTGGTCCCCTCTGTCCCCCTCTCTCCTCTATTCTGTTCCTCCTTTTCTGCTAGGTTCCCTGAGCTCTGAGGGAGGGGTTTGATGGAGAGATCTAGTTTAAGCCTCCACATAATGTCTGACTGTGGGTCTCTACATCTCTTCTCACCTGCTGCAGGAGACAGCTTCTCTGATGACAGCAGAATACCATTAGGAGTCATTTTATTAACACTTTTTAAATAAATAGATGTGGGAATTTTAAGGCATTTTTTTGAAATCGGAAGAAAAGTTCTCCAATTAGTATAATTTAACGAATGAGTATTTCCCATACTGGATAATATTTCATCCCCGGGTAGCACAGGCTAAGGTGAAACTGTTTCATATGTCTGATAGAATAGTCTAACTTTGATTTTAAAACGACCAAAACTTTGGCCTAATCGAGTGGGGGGAAAGTCCCGAGTCTTTGTTGCTTCTTGGTTTTCATTTCTTCTGTGGTAACTTTACTGTTAAGTTTCTTCTTTAGCCAAGATTGGCAAATTGTATTTTCTTTAAAAATCATGCTTTGTGCACATTTTCAAGGAGGTTAGTGTCACTTAACGGAGGCTTACGTGTTTTATGAATTGATTACAAGGACAGAAGCCTAACACTAACAAAGGCAGGGATAAAATTGTCTCCTGGTGTGCTGTTTGGCGGGCTTCATGATGCTCTGAGCTCATACTGACCAACCTGCTCGGGTCCCACCTCACCCACTGACTGACAAGAGTATTTCTTCATGACAGCTGAGAAGAAATTGGAGACCAAAACTTCAAGCTGTCAACAGTTCTACATTCTCGTGTTTTTTTAATATTTACTTTTATTATCAATATGTATATTTATGTGAAAAGGTATGTGCACAGGGATGTAGGTCCCCAGACGCTGGAGTTGTTTGACTTCTTGAGATTCCTATCACAGGTCCTGAACTCAGGTCCTAAACAAGAGCAGTATGTGCTCCCAACCACTGAGCTCTCTAGTCCCATGTATTCTTAAATTTGTTACAAACTAAGACCTACAATACAGTATAGTACAGTACAGTACAGTACAATACAATACAGTACAATACAACAGGTCTCACAGTGAGCCAGCTTAACCTTTAAACCTACTAGAGTGGCTGGGGGATTAGCTTTTGATGAGCCAGACTGAGTCATTCATTGAGCCCTAGAAAGGGGAGAGAGACCATACAAAGAAACCACATGAACTGAGGTAGACATGCAGCTACCCAAGTAAAAGTGTTCTGAGATAAAAGGGAGAGAAGGGCAAAAATAAAAATGTGTATCTAAAAGTTTATTTCCTCCTGGAGAACTGATTCTATAAAAGGATCCGGGGAAGCATGGTTTGTATGTTTGAAAACCATATTTCAAATATGGTTGGTTTGTTTTTTGTTTTGTTGCTTTTTTTTTTTTGACTTATTTTTGGCTTTTGAGGCAAGGTCTCTTTGTGTAGTCCTGATTGTCCTGTAACTCACTCTGTCCACCAGGCTGGCCTCCAACTCAGATCTGCCTGCCTCTTGCCTCCTGAGTGCTGGGATTAAAGGCATGGGCCACCACTGCCCATGTGTTCTTTTTAAATAAGTGTTCTGTGATAGGAAAAGATAGGTTGAAATACATACTTTATTGAGAGGCTAGATTAGTACTGTAATACGGAATCTACCAGAGTAGTCCAGGCATTAAGACAGAGTTTTAATAATGTGACTCCCTGTGGAACCAGCATTAAGGTGTTTCTCTTTATTTTTTTTTTATTTTTTCAGATTGTAATATGATTTTATTATTTCCCCTCCTTCTTCTATCCTCCAGGCTGGCAGTTCTCAGCCTTCCTGATGCTGTGGCCCTTCAATACAGTTCCTCGAGTTGTCTGACCCCCAACTGTAAAATTTTTCATTGCTACCGTACCACTGTAACTTTGCTACTATTATGAATTGTAAATATCTGATAGACAGGATGTCTGGTACCCGACCCCTGGGGGTGGTGACCCACAGGTTGAGAACTGCTGCATATATCCTAGTTCCTTGGCCTCCTTCAAACTCAGGGCCCCCTTTTTCATTTGTTACATTTACTTAGGGGGAAAGCCTAAGGTCTCAACCCTACACGGTGTTACTTTTCTATGCACTTTTGGCCTCTAAGCCATCTCTTCAGCTTCTGTATTACGTAGGACTCTTGATCACAGATTATAGAAGACTTCGGTGTTTGCTTAAGTAGGAAGGTAATTTAAGAATTTAAAGGTGCCTTTATGTCAGGGCACACGAAGCAAGAACTCTGTCATTGAGCTACATTATCAGCCTTTAGTCTGCTGTTTTTGGTTTTGCTTTTCACAGCATTCTATTCCTTTTGAGGCAGTTGACCCCCAGGAGTGCAGCCTATCCTGCTGTCTGTAGAGACTGGAGACCAGTGGAGCTCAGAAAGGGGGACTCCTTCTACTTTCTCCCTCCTTTGCTTTATTTCCTCTCCCTACCTTCCCTCTCCTTCCTATTCCCCAGGTAAAAAGCTGTCATCTCACTGGAAAATCCCTTTTTCTCAGTGTCTGAGTATTACTCGTTTCATGTTATTTTATCTGACAATTCTGTCGAAGCAACCTGAGAAAGCAGTGTTTCTGGAAGGAAAGAGGAAAACCAGGTCCTTGGTCTGAAAGGTAGTACACACTTTGGTTAGAGTTTTGCTGTCCTCTCTGTCTTCTGCTGATAAACGGTTTGAGACCCTGAGATTCCAAAACCACAGTAATTTGTTTCTGAAGAGTAGTTAACTACAGGCTCCCTTCCTGGACGGAGGCAATCATGAAGCTTGCCGCCTGTGCTTTTGCCGAGGAACCAGTGATGTCCAGCATGTGATGTTAAGTGAGGAGCACAGTGCCTGTATGAATCTCTGAGCTGATGTGTGACTGTCACAGAGAAGGACACTGGTTCTCAGAAGGAGCTGACCCCCCTAGTCAGCATCAGCGTCACCCGGGCACAGCCTGACCCTTCCCAGGAAAGGCTCTGAGGGATGAGACTTCACAGTGTTTCATCATGCTTCTGGTTTGACTGAACTTGGACACAGAAGAACCAGAGAGGGAAGGAGGCTATACAGCTTATTCTATGACCCCTCCTGTTCTGGGAGGCATTAGAAAGCAAGGAAGGAAAGGGGTTTAGGGTAAGACTTGCAGGCCTGGGGTTACCGAAGCCACATTGGAGAAATACCTGGCACATTGCAACACTAGAGTTAGAATATCGGTTCTTCCCGCCCCAACCCCTCCTCCGCAAACCCCTGGAGCCTCTTAGGGGCGTACACCCTTGCACACAGTGTGGCTGTTCTGGGTATGACTCTTAGGGGCGTACACCCTTGCACACAGTGTGGCTGTTCTGGGTATGACTGTACTAACATGTTTACACAGAAGGGCCAGCTGTTGCTCAGACATTGTTTTCCCACAACTGGGAGATTTTCCAAGGACTCTGGCAATTTTTATCTGCTTCCTGGAGAAAACAAAGAGAGCTGGGAAAAGAAGACTGCTTATAGACCCACTGTGATCTACCGAACAGTGAGCACACTCTACCAGAGCAGAGCGTGGCGGCACCATCATAGCCTGCTGACAGCACAAACTAAGGGGGCTCATGGACTTTGTAAGGAAGATAAAAGAGTTCTCACAGAAAGCTTTCCCTCTGCACATACACGGAAAACAAGAATCAAACTGCCAGGAAAGAAACAGCTGCAATAGAAAATTTAGACAAAATATCACTGCCGAAATTACCCATTCAGTACCCATTGCTGAAATTAATGCGAAAGGCCGGTAGCTTTGATTGGTGGTTTGCCTTTCACTCAGATTTATAGGTTTTGAGCTTAGGGACTTTAGTTGCATGAAGAATTCTGTACAGTTTATTTCATTGTCTTCAATTATGCTAATTTTTAATTCCACTTGAATCTATTAAATGTCTCTGTCCTGCGACGGCTAGTTTTTGTCTACTTGATTTAAGCTAGAGTCACTGAAGAGGAAGGAGCCTCAACTGAGAAAATGCCTTCTTAAGACGGGAGTGTCGGCAAGGCTGTAAGACACTTTCCTAACTAGTGATGGATGTGGGAAGGCTCAGTCCATGGAGAGTGAAGATAGCTTGGCCAGGTGGTTCTGGACTCTAAGGAGACACACTGAGCCAGCCGTGAGGTGAGAACCAGTAAGCAGCACTCCTCCATGGCCCGCCTTGTTTGATTTCCTTCAACATGGGCCATAATATGGAATTGTAAACCAAATAAAGCTTTTCCTCCCCAACTTCCTTTTGGTCATGATGTTTATCATAGCAGCCTTCGCCCTAAAATGGTCCCATATGTTGTATAATACTTAGTTTTGGTTTTGTCTGTACTTTCGTGGGTGGCGTCTGCATACATACATATTCATGAGTGTCTTCCCATGTGTGTGGGAGGCAGAGGTCGATGTTAGACATCTTCCTCAACAGTTTCTCTGCCTTGTGTTTTGAGACATGATCTCTCACTGATCTTGCAGCTCACTAATTGACTAAACTGGCTGGCCAGCAAACCCCCAGGGTTCCTGTGTCAGCCGCCTCTCGGTGATTTTTACATATGGGACAGGCTAGTATTCCCACACCTGAGTTTCACTTGGGTGCTAAGGATCAGAGCTCTCAGATCCTTGTGCTCGTACTGGATGTTTGCTGGCTGATCGCCTTGACAGTCTTATAAAGTGATTTTCTACACCATAGACATGTAAATAACAATGTTCACCAAAAAAAAAGTAAAGGGCTAGCAGATAGGCTAGCTCCTCCTTTCTGGGTAGACCGCCTGACACAAATGACTTTGTGAGAGGAAATTAGCTTAGTTTTCAGGCTCTCAGCAAGGAGCTTGCAAAGAAGCATGGCATACCACATGATGACCACCAGGAGAAGAGAGACTGTGCTAGCCTGCAGGCCACCTTGGGTTACATCTTCACCCCCATTATTGTCCCATTAGTTAATCCTCTCTGGAAATCACCTCGCAGACACCCCAGTTGTATGCTTTTAGGCTTATTTTTCTCATTCCATTGAAGCTGACAAGATGGCCATCACAGCATAAATATTAGAATGCAATTCTTTTTTTAAAGCAATATGCAGTTTCTATCACACCTAAATTCCATTCTTTACAACTAATTTATCTTACTTGGCTCTTTGTGAGTCTGGCCTCTGCCTCACTATTCTGACCCTTTTATTTCCCCCTGCCACACTCGACTTGAAGAAATATTAGGCAAGCCTGCAGGTGAGTGGCAAGTCTAAGTGTTTCCAGAACTCTCGGCCTCTAGCAGGCTGTGTGAAGCACTGGGTGTTGCACAGCAAGGGGCTGCTCTGTGGGGCACAGAGCACACTACACGCCAGTCACTGCGAAGCCTCTGTTTTAGCTCCTGTCTGTTTTTGTTTGGCTTAGCATTCTGCCTTTCTCGAAGAGCAATAATGAAGGAGAAGCCTTCGTGTGAGGAGGAAAAGGACCCTGACTTTCTTTGGAGAAGAACACTTGTCTGTTCTCTGGTTAATAATTGATGGTCAGATTTGGAGAAGGGACTACACATCAGCCGCCGATGGTCAAACATGGCTTCTGGAGTGAAGGTCCACCCCTGACAATCAGTACAGTTTCAATTCCCAGCTCATTGGGGAGAAAGGCGGAGGTGGAGCAGAGACGGGTGGCTCATGGCTGCTGCTATGTTACCATGTGAGGTGAAGACACTTCATAGCAGGGGCTCAACCCTGAGGAAATAGCCATGGAGTTCTGCTCCTCTCCACCTCTTCCCCTACCTCAGCCCTTACTCAGTACACCTGGGATGAGAGCACAGCGTGGCAAGATGGTCAGAATCCCAAAGCAAAAGAGACAAGGCCTTTGATGTGCCCGGTTTCAGAAGCTGAGCAGGATAGGACGGGCATCGTGTATCCATCTCCACAGAGACAAGAAGGACCAGAAGTCTTATGCCCTGGGTCCTGCAGGGAGCAACAAGAGAGGAGTGCAGATAGGACATAACAGGGGGAATAGAAGACAGCGTGTACAAATTCAAGCTTCCTGTCATCTCTAGGACATGGAGAGGTGGATGGTCCTCCTCCATGGATGGGCACAGAAGAGACTTGAACTGCATGCAGTGTACTGTGTACTTTTATCTTAAACAAGACAGGATACAGTATCATCTTTATCCAGGTGTTACTTTATATAGTTTTAGTACTTTTTAGATTATTCTATTTTACCTCCATGTTTAGGTTTTTTCAAGTAGAATCTTTACATCTGTTATAATTTGTATTTATATGATATTGTTCATATATCCTGTTACGAAGATAAATCCTATGTGACTGGTTCCATTCCATTTTCTCCTAGAGAATTACGCTAAGAAGCTCCAGCCATGTCTGCCGTTGATTCATTGGAGCTTCCCCAAAACTCCAGGTTCCTTCTTCACTTGACCGCAGTCAGTTAGATGTGAGTTTCTGGCTCTTTGGGAGCAGTGGGTGGTCTCCAGGTCTGCTCTGGCATGAACAGAAAGGAGACACAGGCAGGTAGCCGTGAGTCACAGGGTGTCTGCTGAGCCAGGCAGCTCTCCAGGAAGTGGTGGGAAGTAAAGCCCTGGTTAGAGGAGCTCCTCACCCAACGGTGTTCAGGTCCCATGTTTCCCAGGAAGTGGGCGGAATCTGGGTGTAGAGTTTCACTTTTCTTCAGCGATAAACAAAAATAGGCCACCTGACTCCAGGCGAACAAAATGAAGAGGCATTATCTCATATTGGCTTATCTCTGTGACCTTTGCGAGCACTCAGATGAGGAAATCACCACGCTCCTTCCTGCTGAGAAGTTACAGTCACTGTGATGTACACCACACCTTATATTACCTAAGACAAATTTTATTTTTAAAATCACTGACCTTGGGCTAAAGGCATACCTCAATGGTAGAGTGCTTTCTTCATTTCCAAGAAACCTGGTTTCAATCCCCAAACCCATGCAGACAAACAGACAGACAGACACTTTTCACAATTGTCTTTCAAGGAGAAAAGGCCATTTATTATAGTGTTTTAAATAGCAAAATTTCTGAAGTAATAGTATTGCCCACAGACACTGAAGGTAAACCTGGGTACGCCCTATCATCATTTCCCGTATCTAAAACATGTCTCAGCCTAGTTGCGGATTCCATCTTGAATTCTGCTCTGTCATCTGGGTATCAGCTTGCTCCACCGTCTCATCTTGTGTCCACATGACGATCTCATTCCATTGCTCTGCCTTTGCTTCTATCCTGCCTCAGCTGAATTTCCAAATTTCCTACAGAATTTATTTCTGTGCTTTGTACACAGCAGGTATTCAACAAGTATTTAATTTAGTGTTTGGTCAACATATAGTCCACGGTTCCTTGGGTCTCTCTGAAACTCTTTCAGGAGGTCAGCAGAATATGAAGAACTGTTTTTGTAGTCAATATATTATCTGACTTTTTTCACTTTCAGTTTGTCAAGGACAGCAAATACTAGCAGAATTTCATGGAGCTAAACCAAAGCTTAGTAGGGCCCTCAGTTTTCAAGACTGAGAGAATCCTAAGACAACACCACCACATAGCTGAGGCCACTGCCCTACTTATGTGGTTGAAGGATTGTGGCCTCACCAAGAAGTGTTAACCTGTACTGTATGAAAACCAAGATTCATCTCCAAAATGCTCTCCATCTGATATCTATGATACGGAACTATATTGCTGCTACTGTTAAGGCCCTTGTGAGGCCCAGAAGGCCAGGCAGTTCTCATTGGAACCCTATGGAACCTTGGATTTAGATGGTGTCAATGTTGAGTTTAGTTGTTCCTTAGTCAAAATTTTAGGATGAAATAAACCATAAATCCAGAATGTATAACTGTTGATACAGTGAAATATGTCAGTGCTGATGATCGGTTCCAGTGTTAGACATTTTGGCATAGTATTTTTAAAGACTATTAAGTATCTCTTCAAATCTTTTTTACCTTATGTGGTTGAGAACAACAACCAGACCATTTCAAGGTACTCTGCCACAGCTGATACTGATCTAAGTGTTGGGAAGCTCAGTTTCTGATGTCTCTGAACATTGGAAGCCATGGCTACCACCCAGCCTGGTCAGGTTCCACATCGGCCTTGCTTCACAGCACTCCCAACTCATATTGTTGCCAGCTGAGAAATTGGGGTTCAGGATTCTACAGTGCAAATTCCTGAGGCAAAGAAAAGGTATTCACAAGGTATCCATCCCCAAAAGCAGAACGGTTCTCTCTTTAGCTGCCCAACCCCCAGCCCTTTTCATTCAATAGAAACTTCTAACAACAACAGGCCATTCTACCCTCCATGCTGATAAAGGAGAAGTCCCAGTGCAAGTGAGTAGGAATCTCTTTCTTATGAACCAGGGACTAGGAGTCAGGTTACTCACCCCTGGCTCTGTTACTCGGTGACAGGATGAAAAACACAGATATGATGAAAAACCAAGACCTTTTGTTTTTCAAAGCTGATATTGTGTGGTCTCAAACTGGCTGTCACAGCTCTAATCATCAGATATGGATAACCTTCTAAGCAAGAAACCCAAGGGGAATGGGCCAAAGCTCTCTGACCACAGTGAGAGACGTTCAGGATTCCACCGGGAGGAAGGAAGCCACAGAAATTACTGCATTGGCTGGCAGTGGCCACTGGCCATGGCTCACTGTGTTTTGGGAACTTTTACATGTAAGTTATGGATAAATCCTGATTTCAACTAGTGAAATTCGGAATATACATTATCAAAGGTAAACCTACTTAATAGGAAATGTAATTATGTGGCTACTCAAAGATGAAAAACTGGCCCAACTTGAACAGTCTTTAGTGCTCTGTGGGTGCAGTTCATTCTCTGAGTGTCTGTGAGTGAGGAGCAATACTTCTAGAATTGAGAGGAATGTGGCTCTTACGGAAGGATCCAGAGATGCTTGTGGCAAATCCTAACTAGTCTTGCTTTGAGGACATTTGCTCTTAAAACAGCTGCCCAAATTCCAGGCTTCCTTCTGCTTAACAGTTGGCACCAAGAGGTCTCCTGCTCTTACCTGACACCACTCCAAGGCCCACCCCGATCCTGCTGCAGGTTTAAGTCAGCCTGAGCAGAAAGGAAGGAAAGGAAGGACCACATGCTGACTGCTCTCATGCTGTTGGATTTGGGGGTCACAATGCTCTC
Source organism: Rattus rattus (assembly GCF_011064425.1). Taxonomy (NCBI): domain Eukaryota; kingdom Metazoa; phylum Chordata; class Mammalia; order Rodentia; family Muridae; genus Rattus; species Rattus rattus. The sequence continues at coordinate 11,380,699 of NC_046168.1, read as the reverse complement.
TGTGTCCCACACTCATTCAGCCTAAAGAATCCAAGTCAACTTGGGACCCAGCACAGGATGTCTGCAGAAAGTTCTGAGAGTCTAGTCTGTCTTCTCACCACCTCATCTGTCAATGGTGACAACCTGTATAGAATCAAGGATGGAAGAGGTTTCAAACAGGGTTCTCTCTCTCTCTCTCTCTCTCTCTCTCTCTCTCTCTCTCTCTCTCTCTCTCTCTCTCTCTCACACACACACACACACACACACACACACATACACACACACACACACACACACACACATACACATACACACACACGCATACACATACACACACATACACACACACACACACACACACACACACACACACACACACACACACACACACACACACACACACACACACGTGTTAAATGACCTCACACTAGAAGGATGTTTGGGAAAGTGTTAGAATATATTACAGGATGTGCCTTTGTGCCTTTATATGTCACCCCAATATTACCTTCATGAAATTATGCTGCATTGATGGTTGCTTTTATCAATAGAGATATCTTCAAGTGCCAATTTCATTAGGCAATATCAAAAGAGAACATGACACTTTAATGAGGAAGAAAAAAATGTCATGCCACTTTATGGGGCAAGTAACACTGTGTTTTCAATGTTGCATGTGTTTCTTTTGTTAAACTTGCTACAGCAACTTAATCAATGTGGTAACCAGTAAACTGCCTCAGAGAAAATTCATATCCTTGGACACCCCACTGCCCTGTCACAGTTCAGGAACCTTACACTTCTAGTTACCATACAATGCAAATGTAATGTGAATGTTCTTATACTAGGTTGTTCAGGGAAAAATGGCAAGCAGGAGTCTATACATGGTCATTACATACAGACTTTTTATTTCTTGAGACAGGGTCTCATGTTGCTCATGCTGGCCTTAAACTTACTATATCATTAAAGGTGACTTTGAGTTCCCGGTTTTCTGTCCTCTACCTCCTGGGTGCTGGGATTACAAGCCTAACCTTCTGTAGTTGTGAGGATCGAACACAGGACATTATGCATACCTGGCAAGCACTCTCTACCAAATGGTACATATCCAGCCTTTTAGGAACACTTTTTTTCCAAACGTTTTCTATGTGGTTTGTTGAATCCATGAATTCAGAACCATAGATTCTCCAAGCTGATATAGAGTGTGCACACAGACACAGCACACAGAGGGGCAAGGTAAGCTATATATGTGCATTTGTATTAAATTTGACTCATTAGAGTAGTTGTGTCTTCAGAGAAAAATTTAGCTAGGATTTCACAAATACTCTCCTGCTCTAATTACACACAACCTCTCCTGTGATCGATCCCCCCAGCCCGAGGGCGCATTTCTTACAACTGATGAATCTGAGCATTATTACCCAAAGATTCACGCGACGAAGATTCTGATCTTCATCCTAAATCTGTGGAACACTAAGGAATGATGAGCAAGAAGGTATTATTCCTTTCAACTTTTTGAGGAGTTCAGTGGCTACAAAATAGAGAGCATATTAGTGGGTATCCTGTATCTCCTGGCAGAATAGAGGCCAAGAAAGCTGGAAACATTCAAAATAGATTTAAGAACAGAACTACAAGGGTTTTCAATAGACTGCTGCCCCAATCACAGCAGGAACACCTGGGAGTTTAACTGTAAATAACTAAATATGAAGGATAAAATGTAATGCCGTATACTTTTAAACCTTCAAATGTGGACAGACATAGACAAGAGCCTCCATGATAAACGGAGACCAATGGTCATTACTTCAGAACAGATGCTAAGTGAGGTAAGTGAGGTTTGGGCCAGCAGAGACTGGCAGCTGATCTCATGTAAGATGAAATCAGAGTTTCCAGCTATGGTGTAGGCTGGTGAGAGCTCTTAGAATCCAGAGGCATTTTTGTAGACATATGTCTTTTCAACCTATTTTAATAAGGGTTCGACCTCCTCTCTATCTAACCCATCACCCACCAGAGATAAGAAAAGGTATTAGGGCACAGAGGAAATAGACCTGTTTAGAAAGAGTATTGATGGTGACTTCAGTCTTCATTGTCAAGATATCAGCAGTCCGGTCCACTTGGCAGTCACCACACACAAACCAGCAAGGGCTATTCAATCCGGAAGAAACAGCAAGGTTTGCCAACAAGTCTGCGGCTTCACAAGTGGTAAGAGGCTGCAGGAACCTCAAGAAAAGTTCCTTGGTGAGCTTCTCTCTAAGGCGTCACTACAAGCAAACCTCAGCAATGCAATATAAGGCAAACCGCTATATGCCTGTTGTTAGCGAAGAACAGTGAAGTAAAACAAAGCTGTCCAGTGCTCCAGCTTCCACTGTCTGTGAGGTCATATTTTGATGATGCCTGTGTCGTCACAACACAGAACCGGGCGTAAGCCTGAGAGATTTAAGAAGAAACACATACTCGGGTCATTCGTCTTAAGAGCAACAAGAGCTTGTAGTAAAATTCCTTTAGAGGAATCAGTTAATAAAATATTTATATAATGAATAATATATATTAAAAGATTCAAAGTCTTAACTTCTTGTATTGAAGCAGTGACAAAATTTTTTTACATAATGTAGGGACATAAGTGATTCCTTGAGGCAAAACTTTCCAATGGTATCACTTCATGGGCTCTCCAAAATTATAAGCAAGCTCACTAAATGAAAATCTTTCACAAACGCCAGGATGTAAAGAAACAGCATAAAAACACTCTTAAATCTATAATAATTCTATATGTATTTTTTTTCTTTTTTCCGGAGCTGGGGATCGAACCCAGGGCCTTGCGCTTACTAGGCAAGCGCTCTACCGCTGAGCTAAATCCCCAACCCCGTTCTATACGTATTTCTTGAAATAGCAGTTGGAGTAAGCAAACAGGCTGTAGTACTCCTATAAGTTCCTTCGTAAATCCTGTAACAATCTCCACCTGTTTGATTTTTTCTTAATTACAAATATGTGTGAGTTAGAATCTTGAGCCTGTCTGTGATCAAATTGTAAACTGTAGCCAGTGTAACACTGGCAATCTTTAACCACAATCTTTAAGTTTCCCTGGTAACCCCAGAACACAACCATAACTTTGGAAAGCAAAACTCAACAAACCATTTATTCTCCAAAATCCAGTCTCCCCAAAACACCAAGTCCATTCCTCATGCTTTAAAGTTTGACTGCCAGTTCTTGCATAGGAACCAACAATGGTGCAGGCTCCAATACCTCAACAAAGAGACATTGTCCTAAATTCTTTTCTAAGTCTGGTTTCTATGACAAGAATAATATTAAAATATTATCCCAATTTAGACCTGCTCCCCTGGGTTGGCTCAAGTCACGTGTTGTCTAAAATGACTCCATCCGAATGATCAGTTTTAAGCCAACTTGTTACCAATGTTACAAATTTTTAACCATGCCCAATAACTTAACAGCCAGTAACCTATAACCAAGAAATATAGAGCATATTATATATTTCAAACCAATCAGAAACAAAAATGAAGTGGCTACACATATTTTTAATATTTAGATCAATCACCATTTTTACTTTTTTTTTGCTGTAATTTTAAGAGAAGCACCTTGTCACCTGTTGACAATAATCACAGCCAGAGACTTTTCTAAGAGAAACAGCCATCAGCTCCATTACCATAGAAGCTTTGAAACTGCTGGTACCTTTAGGATCAGCTAATGTAAACATTTACCAGCCCCCTGGGGAGCTTCCCCAGTGGACCTTGACTCCTAGCTACAGATGCAAGGCTCCAAAAGCCAATTGAAACTGCTTTTTATTTATTCCTTTCTTGAAAGGAGTTAAAACTAAATCAAGGAGTGAATCAACCAGCATTTAAAGTTTAACCATTTTTTTCTTTTTAACATGAAACACAAAACATTCAAGCAACGAGAAGCAAAACCCAGACATAAATTGACATACATGGACAGCTTGGTGTAACAAGGACAGGCAATAGACATAGAGGGGAAAGAACTAGATGGCGTCTCACCAAAGGGACCCAGATATCCTACCTAAAGGACCCAGAACCAGAAATAAACAATTCCCCGATAGGAGCCAGCAAGGAGGCAGGACATCTCCTGCCTTCCTTCTGTCCCTAGGAGAGCTCTTAAAAAGCTTAAGCTCATTTTCCTTCTTTCTCCAAAACATCTGTGGAGAGTCCAGGAGCAATGTTTTTCTCAAACCCATTCTCTTTCGTGTCTAGGATGTAAATGGTCTCTAGTCAGGGTCCAAAGACTAAAAGCATCTATGAGAATTGACTTCAATTCTCTAAATTCTAGCATAACTCTAAAAGAACACATACACAAAAACATTTTATCATTACCTTGTCCCTTTTTACAAGGTTTACTCACCACTAGCCCAAATCTTTATTTTTCTTTGCACGTGCTTTCAATCCCCACGGTTCTTCTGAATCCTGCTTTCTGAGGCCTTTCCTGGCCCATTTTCCCCAATGTGTGTCTCCTTCTTCAACGGCCGGCTTCCTCGGACAATCTCGTCAGGTTGTTCTCTCTTTCCCGATCTCCATGGGACCTCCATTTGACGATGCCTATGTCATTAGGACACTGAGAACCGGGCGTAGGCCTGCGAGATTTAAGAAGAAACACATACTTGAGTATTTGATGTTAAATTTGTTTTGCCAGCCCATACTCTCCTTTTCGGGGTGTGTGTGTGTGTGTGTGTGTGTGTGTGTGTGTGTGTGTGTGTGTGTGTGTGTGTATGTGTGTGTGTTTGCTCAATGCATGCATTGATCAGGTGGTGCAGTGTGGAAACCCAGAGCAGGAGCAGTGGGGAGGCTCCCTAAGCTGAGGTCCCAATGGCCTGTCAGAGGGACAGTGACCTGCACTGCACAGTGCTTTAATCCAGTCCTGAACGTATTCGAAATCAGAAACAATCTGTAGCTGGTAAGAATGTGTTGACAGAAAAAGAAGCAGGACAAGAAGTTGGAGAATATTTACAGGAATATTGAAATTCTGAAAATGGACCAAAATAATTCCTTTAAAATATTGTAGGTAAAAATTCACTGGGGGGGTGGTGTTGAAAGTCCTTAATCTCCAGGTTTACATTTACTGGCCTCAACGGATAACTTAATAATCATCTCATCTGACCCTTCTGTGGCTTCCTTCCTGACTCAGAAGTAGTTTGAACTAGTTTTCAAGCTGGGATTAGGAAATATGTGATTTTCTGGTTCTGAGCATTCTATTAAGGAGATGAGTGTGGTCCCAGTAATAGTAACAGGGATCTATGAAGAGCTTGTGAGGACTGGGGTGTCCTGGCTGAAACTGATTAGCAAAACAAGCTCTTGTTCTTCATCCTGGGGGAAGATCTGGATGTGAGAAGAAAACCAAGGTGATGGGGTAATTTGCTCATCCACTGAAGAAGCCTCTTCCTGATCTGGTGCCTGGAAGGGGGGCTGTGATGAGTTCCTACCTAGTTGTTTCTGGTCCTGTTCTCATTCCCTTCACTTGAGATATACGTTTGTGAGCCTTTCCAATCAGATCCCCTCTCTTCCTCTTGAGCTAACTGCTGCTGCTCTAGTTTACTGTTGGCATCCTTGGATTTCATGAGATTAGACAGCCCGTGGGCCTTGTGTGTACAGCTTCATTCACTTATCACATGCTAGAGTCCACTTGGTCATTCCCCCATATGCCAGAGTTATACTCTGAGCCATGCCATGGGTTGAAACTGAATGAAACCTTTCTGAGAGTGTATGGTGAACAGATGGAGGCCTTGTCTGGACCCCATTTGAAGTGGCCTGTGGTATCAGTTGGCATACACTGGAGACACTACGCATCTAGACAAAAATCTGCCTTGTGTGCTCTCCAGGCTTGAGACCCTCTGCCCCACATGGGATAGCGTGATCGTATCTGCAAAGTCAGCTCAACTCCTTCTTAGATTCCTCTTTTGGGATCTGTTCTCGTTACTTTTCTGTCACCAATAAAACAGGGACCAAAAACAGCATGGGAGGAGAGGTTTTGTTTTAGCTTATGCCTTCTCTGACGGAAGCAAGGCAGGGAGTCAAGGACCTGGGAGCAGAGCCCAGAAAGGAACATTGCTTAATGGTTTGCTCTTCATGGCTTGCATAGCTTCCTTTTATATTTGAAATTAAAATATTAAACCATTTCCTTCTTTCCTCCTTCCGATCCTTCCAGGCACTTCTTGCTTTTCCTCATGGCTTCTATGAATTGTTGTTACGTATCGCGAGAAAGAGATATACATGCATATATGTATTCCTATTACATAGGTCCATATAATTTCAGCTTGCTCTCTTACACAATCCAGGACTACCTACACAAGGGTGGCACCACACACGGTGGGATGAGCCCACCTACATTAGCCATCCATCAAAAAATGCCCCACAGGCATGCCCAAAGGCTAGTCTGATGGAGGCGGTTCCTCAGTGCCTTCTTCTCAGGTCAAACTGACCCAAACTAACCAGTGGGTCTGCCTGCCTGCCTCCAGGGAGCATCGCCCTCCACAGCCCCAGAAGGTGAGAAGGTAGAGTAGAGTTGAGTTATGGAGGGTAGAGTTGTGAGCTGAAGTGATCTAATTAAGCCAGAAACTGGATGGGCGAGTAAATTCCAAGACTGAGGCACTGGGGAAACCACTTGGCTCAGTCTCCGTTTCTGTACTTGCCACACAAAATTTCCAGCAAAGATAGAGGTGAGGTAGATCGTCTCCAAGTCTCATCCGTCCCGAACTTAGTTGGTACCAAGAAAATCAAGTGTGACAAAATAGTGTCAAAAGACTGAAAACGGCTACACGTAAACATATGATGAGTGCCTGTGTAAGGAGTATCTAAGTCGTTAGTGATGGAGCTATGGGGGGTGCTCTTAAGTAGATACTAAAAAAAAAAAAAAAAAGAAAAAGAAAAAAACCGATAACACTTCCATAAAGGACAAAGCAGGAAACCCCCAGGGTAATCCAGAACAGGAGCAGCTGAAAGCGACTGGCAGCATGGAAACTACATTCTCACGATGAATCCAGCCGCCGCAGTTCCGGGCCGGTTGCTGTTGGATGCAGGTCTTTATAGGTACGTAATTGATCTTTTGTTTAGTGACATTTACTGTCTGGCCCATAGCTCAGCTTTGTGTAGGCGTTAGCCTATACTGAGATTTCCCACATAAACACTGAGGCAGAGACTGGAAACCAATCTTGGCGTTATCAAGAATCATTGATATTTGGATCTTCTATCAACAGTGGATTTAAAAAAGAGTTCTATTGTTCCTTGAACAGCACTTGGGGAGTGATGCTAATCTAATGCTAGCACTCTGTTGTCTATCTCACGGCTGAATTTGCTGGAAGAATTAACTACAGCTGATTGAATTGAGTAGATTCATAAGGAAATCTAATACATCTAAATAAAAGGTCCAATGACCTTTTGGGAAGAGAATTGTTGCGTAATAAAATATATACTTGAGAAACACAGCTAAGGCAGAATTATATAGCAACCCAGCATATAGCCTCTACAGTGGGGTTTTGGTTGGACTGCTTCGTACATTTATTTTAGTGAGATGACTTACACTAAACTGCAAGCTTGGTATTTTCTTCTTTTGTAAAACGATATAGGTGTCTTTAAAATCGGCTTTGTCAACGTGAAGAATGACAGAGACTAAGTCTATGACTGGGAGCACACATCTTTATTAAGCAAAACTTCATAAATGTGGCCACATAGAGTGGGAAGACTGCAGAAGGTGCGATTTGGAGCAGTTTGCAATGAGAAAAAAAAATCTGTTGACTTTACTATTTACTCTGGGGCCTGGGAAATCCTCCGCTGAGCACCTGGTAGTCGAGGGACTTGCCCTTCTTACCGTACTATCCTGTAGCTGAAGGGCAAAGAGACAAGAGGAAGCCAAAGAAGGGCTAACTCATCCTTTCCTAAGGAACACATGTCAGTGGCTGAAAACTTGCTCTCACGAGAGCAGGCTTAATCCGACGTGAGTGCAGCGTCGACCTAATTGCCTTCTAAAGATCCCTGCTTTAGAGCAAGGCATGGCAGTGCCTTCCCGTAATCCCAGCATCCAGGAGGAAAGACTTAAGGATTGATGCAAGTTCAAGGACAGCCTAGAACTAGCTCCAGGACCGCAGCGCTGTATAGCAAGATCCTCTCTCTAACGATCCAGTCAGAGCTGGGCAGCAGTGGCGCCTGCCTTATATCTCAGCACTTGGGTGGCAGAAGTAGGTGGATCCTTGAGTTCGAGGCCAGTCTGGTCCACACAGTGGGTTACAGGACAGCCAGGACTATAAGAGAAAACCTGTCCCCCAAAGCAAACAAAAACAACCAAACAACAGCAAAACCCCACCTCTTAATACCATCACAATGGATCAAGGAAGATCAGGATTCTTCTTTAGTTCAGGAAGAATCAGACATTGAAACCACAACAGTTGGAGACCTGTTAGATATACTAGACAAAACACAGACTATGTGAAAACAGAAAAAAAAATGTCGAAAGTAGACACTGAACATTTATCTTTATGTGAAATATTCAACGTCGTTGAGTCTTTCAACCAGATACCCATTCTGACGCCTGCCACAGTTTCACTTGCTTTCTACAAGGTTAAAAGAGACGCTGTCCCTCTGGTTAATTAGTGAGCTTCACCGTGGCTAAGGGACTTGCCCCTGAAATAGCTTGCCAATAGTGTCTTGGTAGGTGGCCACGCATCAGGGTATTTCCTATCTGAAAGCAGACATTGGGAGAAACCCTGTTTCGAGTGTTTGGAGCTGTAATCACACATTGTAGGCAATTAGTGCTGTCTTTGCATCTGCGCGGTTTCTTCAATCAATCTCCCCTCAGTATTTCTTTTCAAATCAAGTGGGTTAGGACTGCAAGGGTCTCCATGGCTTAACTGTGTCTAATGTCTTTTGTCTCCATCCTCCTGGGTCCCTTTATTCTTCCTTCTCTGTGCTGTTTCTCTTTCTCTCTTTGATCATTCCCCTCTTCTTTCTTCTATTCCTTCCCCTCTTCCTCTCTTCTCCCTTCTCCCTCATTTTCTCTTCCCTTAGTTTTTTTTTTTTGTTTTTTTTTTTTGTTGTTTTTTGGTGGTGGTGGGGACAATATTGTAAAGTGTTTTAACAGGATGACTGCAGCAAAAATGGTACTTGTAGAAATAACACCCTCATCTCTGATGAACCCTCTTGCCTTTTAGTGTAGAGCAGCATTCTCTGCGTGGTCCTTTGTCTAGCGGAGAAGATGGAGGAAGGACTAGAAGCTCTGAGCTGGCACCGACCGAGGCCGCTGCCTTTGGCTCTGGCTGGAAAGACTTCAGTGTGGGTGGCCAAGCTCAAGCTGTAGGCTTCCTTCTCAGAGTTAGAGATGTTCCTGACACCTTGGATTGCTGGCCACAGATGGACCGCTGATCTCTTAGGTAAACAGAATGACCACCATGAGTCTAAGTTCACCTCCCTCAAGGATGGCTTTATAAAACCCAGCAGCAAAGAACACACATAGTTTCAATTTTCCTGTCCTTCTCCAAGACTGATGCGGAAGTCAGCCGGTTTCCTACAGGACAGAAAGCTTTCGGGTGAAGAGAGATGGAGCTAACCTGTCTATTTCTCAACGTCCATAAACTCACGCTGTGAGGATTTATGTAGAACTGACCCTGTGACACGTGGAGCCTCCTATTTATAGGTTCTGCATTAGGGATTACGGAGCCTGCCTTATTATAGCTAATTGAGCATTGAATCACTGTGCTTAGACAGCTACAGTTAACTACTGTAGACTTTAAAACAAACAAGCCCAAACCCAACCCAAAGCAACAACAACAACAAAAACAACAACAACAAAAACAACAAACCAGAACTTATTTCTCACAGGTCCAAGGTTGAGAAATCCAATATCAGAGATTCTAAAAAGAAAAAAAATATTTTGAGATCTCATTTTATAAGGCCATTAATCCTGCCACATTATGACCCCACCTTAACAACTTATTTAACCTTAATTACTTCCTAAAGGCCCCGTGCTAAAAGCTGTATCCTGGCATTAGAGCATTGAACTACAATTGTGGGGAAAGATAACGCAGTAATGGCATGGTTATTTCCTTCTCGTGAGTGTCTCAACGTTTGCTCAAGGTTGATACAGCAGCTCCACAAAGCCCCCACTGTCCCAGGCTCTGCCTGCCTCCCCTCCTAGGCTTTAGCATATGGCTTCTGTTCCCAAGGATACAGGATGTCTGGTTCACATCTGCTCACCTCACTGGCAGGAAGCACGAAAAAGCAAACATTTCTCCCAGAAATCCCCTGAATGTCAATACGAATCAATGATGATATTTTTACCATACAGAGAACATTATTATAATTAACGGAAGGGATAGGATGCCAGACTGGGAGAGAGAGAGAGAGAGAGAGAGAGAGAGAGAGAGAGAGAGAGAGAGAGAACATGTTTGAGAAGTGCTTATTACTCTTCCCCTGAGAGCTAATAACAAAGAGATACGTAATTTGATAAAAAAAAATCAATCGATCAAGGTTCCTAATATTCTGGACCTGTAACTGACATTTTCCTTTAACCTACACACATCTTAATTTTTCTCTGTGTATGTGTTTTTCTGTATGTAGCCTCATTCCCTGTATTCTTTTTGTGTTAAAATACAGTTTGATCTAACACTGGCATGATGTTTAGGCCCAGTGCCAGGTTTTGTCTCCACTACTAGGCTCTAATTTCGACTTCTTAGAAGGGAGAAGAACCCATGTCTGGAATAGGAAAAGCACTCTTTTCCCAGGCAGACCACAGCCCCTGCTGGTCAGAGCTTTCCTAACCCTCTTCCGAGAAGGTGGAGACAAAATTGCATTGATGGGGATGGAGATCTCACAAAGCTCCACCCCTACGCGAGGAGCTGCGGGCAATTAAGGGCAGGGGGGAACCATCAGTCTCCCCTGACAAGGCCCCGCCCCCATTAAAGTTATCCAATTCTGAGTGGTCTGTTCTAAATACATATTCGTATCAGCAACACGGAATGGATTCAGCAGTTTATGTATGTATGTGTGCGTGTGTGCGTGAGTGCATGTTTGTGTGTGTGTGCGCGCGACAATAATAAGGACAAAAATGAGGCAAAGAAGTCATGAATTTCAGATGGAGTAGGGGGGGCATGAGAGGAGCTGGAGGCAGGGAGAGAGTGGGATGGAAATAAATACATTACTCCTGCATGAAATTCTCAAAAATTAAATAAATGTTCAAAATAAATAAACACGTAAATAAACCTAATATAAAGAGAAAAAGAAAAGGTCTGAGCTGCAGTACTGCCATTTTGCCACTAGAGGACACTGCGGTCTAACACTTGAGAACTTGTTTGGCCTCGTCCTTTAATGAGCTGTAAGGAAGCACCACTCACTTTCCATTCGCGGTTAAGTTATTTTGGCTTTCTACCAGTTGGTTCTATTTAGAACGAGAAATGCATGTTTAAAAAGTTACACAAGTGTTCGGTTACTTATTCACCTTTTAATTAGTGCTAATTACTGCCATAAGAAAGCCCCATTCAAGACAATGTCAATGATAACACCTATGGTAACTTTCCAAGGGTGCACACGGTCGTATAAACGAGCCAGAAGAAAACTGCTCAGAGGAGTTTAATATTGAAGCTGCAAAGCTTTAGGGTGGCTTTTCAATCTTAGCTGCATGTTGGAATCATCTGGAGAGTTGACAAAAATGCTAATACCTCCTCATTCAAAAGTTCTGATTTAATTGACCTGGGGTGTGGCATTCAAAAATTCTGATTTAATTGACCTGGGGTGTGGCATTTAAAGAATCAACCCCTTGGGGCTGGAGCCTTGGCTTACCAGTTCAGAGCACGCGCTGCTCTTCCTGGTGACCTCTGCGGGCGTACCTGCACATACCCACATGCAAACACACACCCACAATTTAAAAGAATCAAAATAAACAAAGAACGATTCAACTTTTAAAAACCAATTTCCTGCATGATTAGGTCGTGCAGCTTGGATTGAGGACAGCTGGCCACAGCTACACTCCCATGACTTCACGTCTCAGTACCTAAAGGGACCACGCCCATCCCAAAATACGCTGTGGCTGACAACCTAGTGGACGTGATCTGTGGGGACTAAGAAGGGCATCCTTCTTCCTGAGTGAGAATACGGCTTCTTCTATCCACTCTCGTGGTGCACATCGTCATTGCAGAAATAAAGCGAAAGATGCCGCGTGCAGTCTCTCTGTGCTTTATCAACAGGCCTGCTAATCCGCGTGGGGCTCTCAGCGCGTGCTATTCCTGCTACGCGAACGAAGGCACAGACTGTTTTGGAGATTGACCACGATGAGGGAGCACAGGCACAGAGGATCAGAGAAGGGGGCCATGGGATGTGTGCTGTAGAGACCGAGCTACGGATGTCAGGGGGGTGCACTAAAACTTTCTCCTCACTTGTTATTCAAAACGCCCTTCTTGAAAGATACCCTTATTGTTTCTACGTCACATATCATGGCCAAGGTCAGCCAGTGGAAAGACCAAACCTTTTGGGTTCAGACTTCATCGTAGGGAATCAGACCTCAGATTGAACTCAAATTAACGAACGGGCCGGTACCTAGCTCCAGTTTCCAGGCTACCCCTTCAACAAGACCTGTGTCTAGCTAGCACCAGTTTGCGGGTTATTCCCCAACAAATGTGCACCCTAGGTTACAAGCCCGCCCCTGGCACTTCACTTCCGAACAACCACCAATCAGGAGGAGAGCAGAAGCTAGGTTTGGCTCCCAGCACCAGCCAATTATATTAAAGGTCATAATTCTCCCCCCTTCCTCAATCAGATACCCCAGGCTAGATACCCCTTTTTGCCTTTATAAATGCTTGCCTAAAACTAGGCTCAGGGCTCCCTGCTGTGTCAGGGTTGTCGGGGAGCCCAAGCTCTAAGCTCGAGCTTGAATAAAGAGACCCTAACAGGATCACATCGGATTCAGCTTCTTGGTAGCCTTTCCGGGTTCATGGACGTTTCCTAATACAATATCAGCGAGTGTGTGAGAGAGGCTACGCTTTGAGGGATCCCACTGATGTACATCCACACTCATCCACGTCCAACCGCCTTAGGAGCTGGGTGCCCGCGCACACATCGAAAGCTCCTGTTTCTCCATTCTTGTTTACTACCTGGAGGTGTGAGCACCCACACCTCCTAGCCACGGTACAGAGAAAAACAACACACAGCATGGACGCTTGAGAGGCCAGATGAAGTCCTCACAGATTAGATCCCAGTGCGACCCATCCCAAATGACATTTTTAGCACGTTATTGCAGTGCCCCCGTGCCCCACGTTGAAGTTTTAATTTCCGATGTGACACTATTTGGAGGTGAGTCCTTTGGATGACAGTAGGTGTGCTGGGTTGGTGCCTTTATAAAAGAGGCCCTCGGGAGCTGCCCTGACCCTGTCATCATACGACAACAGCTGGAAGATGATGTCCATGAACCCAGAAAGTCCGTGTCCAACATCGAATCTTCTGGTGCCTTGATCTCATGGTTTCCAGGCTCCAGAACTGTCAGAGATTAGTTTCAGTTGTTTAAAAGTCACTTTTGAATGCTACTCTGTTATAGCTGTCAAATAGATTGACAGCCAAATACTCTGGAAAGTGAGCGCTTGAGTAATATGTCTTTAAGCAGAACGAGGACTGCGTTAAATCTGAACAGTCATCTGCGTTCATTCACAAGGCAGACATGATAAACACAGGCCACGTGCCACTTCCCGAAGGAAACAATTGATGAGTCATAGATCCCTCTGTCAAGACATTTGCAGTCTGTCACCTAGACACTGTGAACTGTCATTGCACAATGGTGCTGTAAAACAAGTCCTCCAGAGCAGAACAGTAATGGCTCACGATGGCCGGAGCTAATCAAGCACCGACTCCCTGCTAGGTGCTGAGCTCAGGGAATCCAGGGTATAAAAGAGTCCTTAGAGCTGGGTGGCAGTGGCGTTTGCCTTTAATCCCAACACTCAGGGGGCAGAGGCAGGAGGATCTCTTTGAGTTCCAAGACATCCAGAACTACAGAGAGACTCTCTCTTTAAAAACCAGAAACCAAATCAGGCAGAGTGGTGTATGTCTTTAATCCCAGTACTCTGGAGGGAGAGGCAGGGGGATATCTGTGAGTTTGAGACCAGCCTAATCTACACAGTAAGTCCAGAACATCCAGGGCTACAGAGAGAAACCTCGTCTTGAAAAAAACACAAAACAACAACAACAACAACAACAAAACCAAAGCAAGTAAAACAAGAACTGAACCAAATAAACAAATGGGTCATTATAGATTTTTTATGGTGTGGAAGTTAGTAATATACACACCGAGAGATGGGGAGACTAAGGCAGAGAGGTAAAACAACTTGACTATAGTCCTCCAAGAGTAGACTTCAATCTAGACCTAAGCCCTTGCACTCTACAACCTAAAGGGAGGTTTCTAAGCAAGCCTTGGCAGGGTCCATGAGCTCCCTGTAGTGAACCCTGAACACTTGTGCACTCTCACTTTCAGAATCTCCCAAGGAATGTGTGTGTGGAAGTCACATGACAAGGAATGTGTGTGTGTGGAAGTCACATGACGAGCATTCGCCATCTTTACTTTTCTTGCTTTGATCCCATTGACCGAGATCTACGTCTGAGAAATGGAGTCAAACTGGCAGCCGGTTCAGGCAGATTATTTACACGGTAAGCAGGATGGATTGGTTATGCCTCTCAGACACTGGGCACCTCAGTGGAGAGTAGGGGACTCACACTTAGAGTGGTCTTAGGCACGGAATGGAGATCCAACAAGTGGGACAGTGGTGAGTTCCCACACGCACTTCGCTGTGATGTGGGAGCAAGAAATGACCCTTTTCAACACACACATATGCACACACACATGCACGCACGCACGCACGCACACACATAAAACATCCTCACTTTAGAGCTGAAATACGTACATGGCACTTAATGGTGGTTGGTGGAACTGAGGGATCTTTAAAGTCCCCAAACGCAAGATATCTTGATATCCCTCAGCTTGGAATGTCACTGGTAACGCCTCTGTTGGTTCAAAGGACTGCACCTATCAACACAGAAACAAAAAGAACCTTACTAGGTCAGCTGTTTAAGTTCTCTACCCATCCCCTTCCTACTTAGCTAAGTGGAAGGCACACAGCGGAGAGAGGGCTGTGACTTGTGGGTGCTGGTGTAGACTGGGGAGGTGAGGACACAGTGAAGAGAGGAAGGCTGCTGGGGCCAGAAGGAAGCCACAGGAGGCTGCCCTGACCACTAGCAGGCTCGGATCCTCAGGACCAGCTTCCATTGAGGAATGTTCCTTCATTCAGGAAGTGGCTAAATAGGAAGACCCAGGTGCCTTTCCTTCCCAGCCCATCCATCTGCTTCCAGCAAACAGAATTTAATGAAGTGTAGAGAGATCATGCCTAGAGACAGTGACGGCTCCCGTCTCCTTTAGACGTCATAATTAGTCATACGTGTGCTTCTTTTCTGTCACCTACAAGGCCTCACTTGATTTTCCTCTGCTTTTTAAAATCTTCTCTTTGTCCTGGAGGCTGATGTCATTATGCAGGTAGACAAGATAAAACGAGGCCTGTTATTGGACGATAAGGAAGGGGGGGGGTGGGAACAGAGGTTTTAGAAGGGAGTGAGAGGCAGGAGAGGAGGAGCCAGAGCAAGGAGGAGGAGCTGGGAGAACATGGCGACAGATGTTAAGATTCTTCTCTGCGCATAGATACAGGTTGTTATGACTGTTCTTAAGGGATGGGTGTGTACAGGATTTTATGCTGTCTAGATGGGCAAATTATATCTTATCAGTTGGATCAGAGGACATTGTGTAATGTGTTCTTTCATGTGGTGACTTAATTGAGATCAGGAAAGTGTGTGGTGGTGAGACGGAATTGGGAAGCATATGCCTGGCGTGGTGGCAACCCACCCAAGGAACTGTGAGTGAACGGCCCTCAGACCTCCCGGGTCAAAGGGAGCCTGGGAGAGAAAGCACAGAGCAGTCAGCGTGGGGGAACTGGTGGCCAGAGCACCTTTTGTTAGATACTGCAACATTGTCTCTGTAGTAGTCTTTTAGAGTAAGTTCCCAATAGGCAGTCTTTAGAATCTCATTTATTCCTCTTTGCATGGCTTTCTCCCTTCTGCTCCCCGTTTGCAGGATGCATTGTTCTGCCTGGCTTCCCTCCGGCTGTTAGATCTAAGCTCTCCTGCTCTTCCTGGACATTTACAGTCTGACCTTGCTTGCCTTTCATGCTGGAAAGCACAAACAGAGCAGATGGACCCAAGTCCCAGCCCCAGCTTCTGCAAATGGGGTCTGCGGTTTTTAAATTAACAAATGGAAAAGATAATGGGTTTACAAGGCCGTTGCGAGGATGACACCACGTGTGAAACAGCAGGAAACAACATAAAGTCTTCTGTAAGGTTCTGTGTGTGTTGGACTGTTCGACACTCTGTACTAGAGCACTCCACTCTTCAACCCTGGTTCAGGTGACCTGGAGACAAGTATTGGCAGTTACGAGCATTTGTTCTTTTACAGTACTGGAATTTCCTTCCCATCAATCACTTTGGGCATCTCCCAACCACCTGAGCCACAGTCTCAGGAGCCACAGACCTCTTCTGGCCTTTTAAGGCACCCTTATAACACACAAACACACACATGGAAAATAGAATAAATATATATATTTAAAAAGCCAGTCTCGAGGAGCACCCTTGTTTCTCCCCAGGTATCTGTCTTCTGCAAGTTGGTAGGTGTTATGCAACAGTCTCCTTAGAGATTAAAACATTCCATCTATCAGGGAAGTTCCTTAGAGGGTAAACTCAAAGTAGCTTCAGGAAGTCCCTGAAACTGATCAGATTCAGTTAGCCTCTCCCTGTCAGAGTAAACAATCAAAGCTAAGAGTCACTCTTAGATGAAGTCAAGCTGCTCAGAAGACTCTCAGGTACAAAGAAGATCCTGAAAGGGCACCGGGTGCCCAAGACAAACAAAAACCAGCTAAGCTACTTAGAAGAAGTGTAGACCAACTGAGCTGTGTAGAAAGGACAGTTTCTAGCCTGTTGAGCTGCTGAGATTGTGCAGTGTGCTCAGGGTGTGATGGTCAATTTTATGTTTACAAGTTCAAATTCTCTGTGCTTAAGAGAACTATAAAGCAAAATTGGGCTTTCAAATGTTAAGGCTGTCAAGGGTTGATTTTTGCAGTTGCCTGGTTGTATTAGTCAGGGTTTTCTAGAGTCACAGAACATATGGATAGTCTCTATATCGTAAGGGAATTTGTTATGATAACTTAGATTGTAGTCCAACTCCCCAGATCTAGTAGTTGCTCAGTCCCACAAGGCTAGAAAATTCCAACAGATGTGCTGTCAAATAAATGCAAGCAGGCAAAGAAGAACGAAGCTTCCTTCTTCCAGTGTCTATGTAGGTCTCCAACAGAAGGTATTGTACCAGCAGATTAAAGGTGTGTACCACCATGCCTGGATCTGGGGCTTGTTTTGACTCAGGCTGACCTTGAACTCAGAAATCTCCTTGCCTTAGTCTCCTAGGATTCATAGCCACTATGCCTCAAGATCTCCATACCAAGATCCAGGTCAGAAACTGGTGTCTCCAGCTTCAAGATCTGGATCACTGGTGAGCCTTCCAATTCTGGATTGTAGTTCTTTCCAGATATAGTTGAGTTGACAACCAGGAATAGCCATTACAGTGGTCTTGTACAACTTCAGCAAAACTATTGTTTACATAAGGTAATAGATCCCAAGGTTTACTGCTCCTTTTGTTTCTGTAAACAAGCTTGTTTCACTGGAGATAAGCAGGACACCTACACGACATTTGTTTACAAAACAGAATGCAACCTTCTGATTGCAAGGTATGTGTTTGCATGTTAACACAATGTTGTAGGCTTAGGTTTTTAAAAATCTACTTTAATTAGGATTCTTAAATACTTCAATCTCCCTTCTAGCTCACTGACCAGAGGTAGGGGAGAAAGAAGGTTTAAAGGAAAAGGGGGTTGTGGACCTGTTTAGAAGTAGTTCTTTGGGGCTATTCTAATTGTTGCTATCAGATTATCAGCAGTCCAGCCCTATAATAGCAAACACCAAATATGAGTAAGTAACAGCCACTTGATTCAGAAGAAACCGCAAGGCTTGGCCAAATTGGCACAAGTCAGTGGAAGCTGCAAGGATCAGTCAGAATACCACAAGTCTTTGGTGTGTTTCTTTCTACAAAGACCATGGAAATGACCTGGCTGGCTCAGTCAGGAGAGCATAAGACTCTGACTCTTAGGATTGTGGGTTCAAGCTCCATGTCAGGCGACATCTATAGGCTTATATTTTTTTCTCTAAACCTACTTTATTTAGGGTGCAAAGTGTTGCAAGGCACAGCAATGTAAGAACAATGTCCTCGCACTGTCTGTGGGGTTACATTTATATTCTTTCTAAACACCACACGCCCTCTCAAGCATCCACTCCAGCAAAACTTCATGTGCCCTCTCACATGTCCACTTGAGCAAAAACTCCCTCTCACAAGGCAGCTTCCAGGAAAACATCACGTTACACAACCGAGTTTCCAAAGAAACCAGAGATGTCCATTTCAGAATGTAATTTTATGTCCCTTGCCTTTATAAATTCCTGAGTAGTATGACTCAGGATACATTTGGGGATCCTGAGTACTGAGTATAGTGCTGGTACCAGCATCGATTAAAGGTTCTTCTTTGTTAAAGCGTCCTCATGCTCAGACTGGTGAATCTCTAAACAGCCCCAGGCCCATAATACAGGTTTCCAGACTTGCAAGTGTCACTGGTACTGGAGTAGGCTTTGGCGATGCAGCTGTCTTTGAGTCATTTCTGCTCCCGTAAGTAACCATTACCCATATCCCTGTAACTAACCACAGTAAAATCCACGGTTCACCAAGCTGGACTTTGGTGGTATCTTCAGTTTTGTCTGCCGAGGGATCCCTATCTGGGGTAAGTAGATGTGTGTGTTGCGTCTCCCCAGGAAAAAGTTTTGTCACACAACATGATTGACATCTGAAGAGGGACATAAGAGAACCAAAGACGAGTTGGAGATGGGTGAGTGCCTGGCCTTGGCTATACATGCAGCTGAGGCTAAACATCCTGAGCGGGGAGCATGGATGGAGGGGATTCTGAAACAGTCGCCCTTTTCTGTCTGGTGTACATTAGTGCCATGGCAGCGGATGTATAGTTTGTGCTATGGAGAGGGAGATAAGCAGCTAAGTCTGAGCCCTCCGGATAGGAGTGTCCAGGAGGGGAGTCCAAGGTGACTGTCTTCATTTGTGTGCTATGGGGCGCCTCCTGGATGAGTAGGATCACCGTGTGAATACAGAGCTGAGCTGAAACAGCTGAAGTTTTAGAGGAAAGTGTGCAGTCCTTCAGGTCAGTGAACAGGAGTTGAGGTTGTCAGCAGCAGTGGCAGAGGCTGCCTGGCCTCTGCTGTGTGTAGTTAGAAACACATCTGGGGAGGAGACGGCGACCTGACAGAAAGCTGCTGTGTAAAGGAGCAATCGTAAGGAGACAGGGAGATAACATCCTCCGTGTTAGCCTCTGGTTTAGCAAGTAAATTAGATAAAAGGAGGGAAGGAGGGGCAGGAAAAGGAGAAAAGTAATAAAAATATACTCAAGTCCAACTTTTAGAAACAAAAGGGAGAAAGATCTATAATCCAGCACACAGGTGGGGACATTGACTACAAACAAACAAACAAAACAAACAACGCAGTGGTCAGAAATATCAGTGCTTTAATTGCCTTGACGTATGGCTGCCAATCTCGTAACTTCTGAGAGTTAGAGTCCAAGTTTTCTGGCTTTTTGATATGAAATTAATAGCGTAATAAATCCAAGGGAGAATTTACCTCTCCTTCCTGGCTTCTATTCTGGTCTACCAAGAAGGTGGGTAGTAGAAAATTGAAAGAGATTACACCTAATTTTACTGAAGCCAAGCCAAATTTATAACATATTAGAGAAAATGGAACTACATTTTGTGGAAACTTTCTTTCTTGATGAATAGGAGTTTACGGTGCCAGGAAAGCATGTCAATTAGAGACCAGCTGGGACTTTGAAGTGTGGGGTTTAGGTAACTGAGCTCTCTCTCTCTCTCTCTCTCTCTCTCTCTCTCTCTCTCTCTCTCTCTCTCTCTCTCTCTCCTCCCTCCCTTCCCCTCTTCCCTTCCTTCCCTTCCCCCCCCTGTGTGTGTGTCCTGAAGCAGAGCTGTGATTGGTTGCTGGGAGCAAGTTTGAATCAGTGATGTGCTCATTTATTTGTAACTCCTGAGTATCATCTGTGTTCTGATCTCTTACCTGTCATGTTCCAATCTAATCAGACACACTTTCTTTTTTATTTAATATTTTATTTATTTACATTTCAAATGTCATCACCTTTCCAGGAACACCCCCTATCCTATCCTATCCTCTCTCCCCCTGCTTCTATGAGGGTACTTCCACACCCATCCACCCACCCCTACTTCCCCGACCCGGTATTCCCCTACACTGGGGTATCCAGTCTTTCTAGGACCAAGGGCCTCTCCTCCCATTGAGGTCTGACAAGGCCATCCTCTGCTACATATGCAGCTGGAGACATGGGTCCCTCCATGTGTATTCTTTGGTTGGCGGTTTAGTCCATGGGAGCTCCGGGACGGGGGTCTGGTTGGTTGATATTGTTTTTCCTATGGGTTGCAAACCCCTTCAGCTCCTTCAGTTTCCTTTCTCTACTCCTCCACTGGGGACTCTGTGCTCAGTCCAGTGGATGACTGTGGGCATTCACCTCTGCATTTGTCAGGCTCTGGCAGAGCCTCTCAGGAGACAACTATATCAGGCTCCTGTCAGCATGCACTTCTTGGCATCCCCAATATTGTCTGGGTTCGGTGGCTGTATGTATATGGGATGGATCCCCAAGTGAGGCAGTCTCTTAGTGGCCTTTCCTTCAGTCTCTGCTCTACACTTTATCTCTGTATTTCTTCCCTGAAGTATTTTTTCTCCCTTCTAAGAAGGACTGAAGCATCCACACTTTGGTCTTCTTTCTTCTTGAGCTTCATGTGGTCTGTGAATTGTATCTTGGGTAATTGCAACACCCACCTCATCCAGCAAGGAAGACACAACATCGTTGGATTCTTCTCAACAGCCTTTATTGCAGGAACACCTCATTCTTGATATGGGGACCCCGAGCAACAAAGGCACCAGCCTTATATACAAGACAGGCTATGGCTATATACTTGTCCTCTAGGGATTGGTGGAGCATGAACTACCTCATTAGCATGAATATTACTACAGCCTGAAGCTGCCTGAGAAAATGCCAGGACATGTGCTTTGTGGGTGTTAACCACAAACGACCACCAGATGTCAGCGCCATCTTTTATCTATATGTGCCGCTCCCTACAGGTAATCCCAGATTTTGGGCTAATATCCGTTTATCACTAGTGCATAATTGTGTTCTTTTGTGACTGAGTTACCTCACTCAGGATGATGTTTTCTAATTCCATCCATTTGCCTAAGAATTTCTTGAAGTTATTGTTTTTAATAGCTGAGTAGTACTCCATTGTAGAAATGTACCACATTTTCTGTATTCATTCCTCCATTGAAGGACATCTTGGTTCTTTCCAGTTTCTGATTATTATAAATAAGGCTGCTATGAACATAGTGGAGCACGTGTCTTTGTTATATGTTGGGGCATCTTTTGGGTATATGCCCAGGAGTGGTATAGCTGGGACCTCAGGTAGTTCAATGTCCAATTTTCTGAGGAACCTACAGACTGATTTCCAGAATGGTTGTACCAGCTTGCACTCCCACCAACAATGGAGGAGTGTTCCTCTTTCTCCACATCCTCACCAGCATCTGCTGTTGCCTGAGTTTTTGATCTTAGCCATTCTGACTGGTGTGAGGTGAAATCTCAGGATTGTTTTGATTTGCATTTCCCTTATGACTAAGGATGTTGAACATTTCTTTAGGTGCTTCTCAGCCATTCAGCATTCCTCAGCTGTGAATTCTTTGTTTAGCTTTGTGCCCCATTTTCTAATTGGGTTATTTGGTTCTCTGGAGTCTAACTTCTTGAGTTCTTTGTATATTTTGGATATTAGCCCTCTATCTGTTGTAGGATTGGTAAAGATCTTTCCCCAATCTGTTGGTTGCCGTTTTGTCCTAATGACAGTGTCTTTTGCTTTACAAAAGCTTTGCAGTTTTATGAGGTCCCATTTGTCGATTCTTGATCTTAGAGCATGAGCCATTGGTGTATTGTTCAGGAAATTTTCCCCAGGGCCCATGTGTTCATGACTCTTCCCCACTTTTTCTTCTATTAGTTTGAGTGTATCTGGTTTGATGTGTTGGCCTTTGATCCACTTGGACTTAAGCTTTGTACATGGTAATAAGAATGGATCGATTTGCATTCTTCTACATGCTGACCTCCAGTTAAACCAGCACCATTTGTTGAAAGTGCTATCTTTCTTCCATTGGGTGGTTTTAGCTCCTTTGTCAAAGATCAAGTGACCGTATGTATGTGGGTTCATTTCTGGGTTTTCAATTATGTTCCACTGATCTATTTACCTGTCTCTGTACCCATACCAGACAGTTTTCATGACTATTGCTCTGTAATACTGCTTGAAGTCAGGAATGGTGATTCCCACAGAATTTCTTTTATTGTTGAGTATAGTTTTTGTTATTTCAAATGAATTTGCAAATTGCTCTTTCTATCTCTATAAAGAATTGAGTAGGAATTTTGATGAAGATTTCATTGATTCTGTAGATTGCTTTTGGCAAAATGGCCATCTTTACTATATTAATCCTGCCAATCCATGAGCATGGAAGATCTTTCCATCTTCTGAGATCTTCCTCAATTTCTTTCTTCAGAGACTTGAAGTTCTTATCATACAGATCCTTCACTTGCTTGGTTAAAGTCACATCAAGTTATTTTATATTATTTGGGACTATTGTGAAGGGTGTAATTTCCCTAATTTCTTTCTCAGCCTGTTTATCCTTTGAGTAGAGGAAGGCTACTGATTTGTTTGAGTTAATTTTATACCCAGCTGAAGTTGTTTATCAGCTGTAGGAGTTCTCTGGTGTGACTTTTGGGGTCACTTAAGTAAACTATCATATCATCTGCAAATAGTGATATTTTGATTTCCTACCTTCCAATTTGTATCCCTTTGACCTCCTTTTGTTTTCTGATTGCTCTGGCTAGGACTTTGAGTACTACATTGAATAAGTAGGAAAAGAGTGGGCAGTCTTGTCTAGTCCCTGATTTTAGTGGGATTGTTTCAAGTTTCTCTCCATTTAGTTTGATGTTAGCTACTGGTTTGCTGTTTATTACTTTTACTATGTTTATATATGGGCCTTGAATTTCTCATCTTTCCGGGATTTTTATCATGAAGGGGTGTTGCATTTTATCAAATGCTTTCTCGCATCTAATGAAATGATCATGTGGTTCTTATCTTTGAGTTTGTTTATATAGTGGATTACATTGATGGATTTTCGTATATTAAACCATCCCTGCATAGTTTGAACAGTATTGGTATGAGGTCTTCTATGAAGGTCTGATAGAATTCTGCACTGAACCCATCGGGACCTGGGCTCTTTTTGGTTGGGAGACTTTTAATAACCACTTCTATTTCTTTAAGAGTTATGGGGTTGTTTAGATGGTCTATTTGTTCCTGATTTAACTTTGGTACCTGGTATCTGTCTAGAAAATTGTCCATTTCATTCAGATTTTCAAGTTTTGTTGAATATAGGTTTTTGGAGTAGGATCTGATGATTTTTTTTTTTTTTTTTTTTTAAAGATTTATTTATTATAAGTACACTGTAGTTATCTTCAGACACACCAGAAGAGGGCATCAGATTCCATTACAGATGGTTGTGAGCCACCATGTGGTTTCTGGGATTTGAACTCAGGATCTCTGGAAGAATAATCAGTGCTCTTAACCACTGAGCCATCTCTCCAGCCCCTGATGATTTTTTTTTATTTCTTCACATTCTGTTGTTCTTTTTCCCTTTTCATTTTTGATTTTGTTAATTTGGATACATTCTCTGTGACCTCTGGTTAGTCTGGCTAAGGGTTGATCTATTTTGTTGATTTTCTCAAAGAAACAGCTCCTGATTTTGTTGACTCTTTGTATAGTCCTTTTTGTTTCTACTTGGTTGGGTTCAGCTCTGAGTTTGATTATTTCCTGCCTTCTACTCCTCTTGGATTTATTTATTTCTTTTTGTTCTAGAGCTTTTAGGTGTGTTGTCAAGCTGCTGACATATGCCCTCTCCTGTTTCTTTTTGCAGGCACTTAGAGCTATGAGTTTTCTCCTTAGCACAGCTTTCATTATGTCTCATAAGTTTGGGAATGTTGTATCTTCATTTTCATTAAATTGTAAGAAGTCTTTATTTTCTTCCTTTATTTCTTCCTTGACCAAGTTGTCATTGAGTAGAGCATTGTTCAACTTCCATGTATATGTGGGCTTTCTGTCATTATTGTTGTTATTGAAGACCAGTCTTAGTGAGTGGTGATCTGATAGGATGCATGGGATTATTTTTATCTTCCTATATCTATTGAGGCCTGTTTTGTGACTGATAATATGGTCAACTTTGGAGAAGGTTTCATGAGGTGCTGAGAAGAAGGTATATCCTTTTGTTTTAGGATGGAATATTCTACAAATATCTGTTAAGTCCATTTGGTTCATAACTTCTGTTAGTCTCTCTATGTCTCTGTTTAATTTCTGTTTCCATGATCTGTCTAGTGATGAGAGTGGGGTGTTGAAATCTCCTACTATTATCATGCGAGGTGCAATGTGTGCTTTGAGCTTTAGTAAGGTTTCTTTTATGAATATAAGTGCCCTTGCATTTGGAGCACAGATATTTAGGATTGAGAGTTCATCTTGGTGGATTTTTCCTTTGATGAATATAAAGTGTCCTTCCTTATCTTTTTTAATGACTTTTGGTTGAAAGTCAATTTTATTTGATATTAGAATGGCAACTCCAGCTTGTTTCTTTGGGCCATTTGGGATAGTAGGTATAGAAGAAAGCGAAGAGTCCCAACTCAAAGGGCCAGTAAATATATTCAACAAAATTATAAAAGAAAACTTCCCTAACCTAAAAAAAGAGATGCCCATAAACATACAAGAAGCCTACAGAACTCCAAATAGATTGGACCAGAAGGGAAATTCCTCCTGTCACATAATAGTTAAAACACCAAATGCACAAAACAAAGAAAGAATATTAAAAACAGTAAGGGAAAAAGGTCAAGTAGCATACAAAGGCAGACCTATAAGAATTACACCAGACTTCTCACCAGAGACTATGAAAGCCAGACAACCCTGGACAGATGTCATACAAACCCTAAGAGAACACAAATGCCAGCCCAGGTTACTGTATCCTGCAAAACTTTCAATTAACATAGATGGAGAAACCAAGATATTCCATGGCAAAACCAAATTTACATGATATCTTTCTACAAATCCAGTCCTACAAAGGATAATAGATGGAAAACTCCAACACAAGGAGAGAAACTACACTGTACAGAAAGCAAGAATATAATTTCCTTGCAATGAGACCAAAAGAGAGACAAACAAACATAATTCCACCTCTAACAACAAAAATAACAGGAAGCGACAATCTATTCCTTAATATCTCTCAACATCAACGGACTCAATCCTTCTTTCTAAAATTGTTTTTGTTAGGTATTTTGTCAGACAAGTGAGAAAAGTCGCCTCCGCCTTGCTATGAATAAACAAACAAAAAAAACCAAATGTTAGATTACATTCCTGAGTCTAGCCCCCAAGGTCCATTCCCTTATTTGGCCAATTCCTCTTCTTGAGGTTGACTACCAAGGTCCAGTTATCAAAGTATTGAAGTCCAGCAATCAAAAGCCACCTTTGGCTCATCTAATTAGCATGACCATTTAAAATTAAACACCTCATACTAACATGGAGTTTCCCTTTGTACTTTTACAAACCGCCATTTTCCTATGTGCCACCTTGTCCCCTCTCTATCCAGGGTCAGTCCTTTGTCTCATTCCCTTCCTGGGGCAATTGACCTCTGATCCCCCAACCCCCCCTTCATTCTTTATCTCCTGTGTTTGTCTCTTATTTCCTGTCCTCTGTCCCTCTGGGGCAAGTAAATCTACCTTGTGTTGAGAACTTGGTCTTGGGGGTCCTGAGCAGAAACCAATTTCTCACAATGGGCAAAATTAAGCATTATTAAGTCCTTAAGGCTCAACAAAACCTATTTTGTAATGCCTGTATCCCAATTCTATTAACAGACAAGCATTTACAAAAGGAAGAGTGAAGTTTTGTGGGCATCTCTGCCTCCAGGTGTTACACTGGTATTTTTGTTTGTTTTCTGAGGCAGGGTTTCTCTATGTAGCTTTGGCTGTCCTAGAACTCACAATGAAGATCAGGCTGGCTCTGAACCCAGGAGATCCACCTGCCTCTGCCTCCCCAGTGCTGGGATCAAAGGCAACCCCCCCCCGAGACTGTGTTTTTACATAAATAATCAGTTATCTGTCCTGCAGACCGTATGCAACCTACTAAATTCTATTTAACAAAATTAGTCCTCTTTACCTGAAGAAACCAACTGAATCCTAAAAGAATCTGCAAAGGAGGGACGGGTGAGCTTGTCTGCTGTGTTTGCCAGCACTGCAGTTCTGACAGATTAGCAGCCTCTCATACTACTGAACAGCACAGGACTGGAGTCACTGCCTTACTCTGCAATCCACAGTTCCTCCACCTGAGGTACACTTTTATATTTTCTGGCTATGACTTTTTCCATTCATTCTACCTTTTTGTGTTGATTTATCACTTTCAACTTTATATATAATTTTAGTTTATTGACTCCTGTCATTTAGGAATGAACACAAATACATCTCCTTTTCAACCAGAAAATTTCCTATACTATTGCAATTGTAATTTTACCCATCTGTCTCCTTGACTAATTTAGATTACTCTGAGAAAATATCCTGGGGAATTCTTTTTGAAAAGAATGGAATAAGAGTTAGTTTTGCTGGATAAAGTAGGCTGGGCTGGCATTTGTGTTCTCTTAGGATCTGTATGACATCTGCCCAGGATCTTCTGACTTTCATTGTCTCTGGTGAGAAGTCTGGTACAATTCTGATAGGTCTGCCTTTATATGTTATTTGACCTTTTTCTATTATATCCAGCAAAACTCTCAATTAACATAGGTGGAGAAATCAAGATATCCCATGACAAAACCAAATTTAAACAATATCTTTCTACAAATCCATCTGTACAAAGGATAATAGATGGAAAATGCCAACACAGGGAGGGAAACTACATCCCAGAAAAAGCGAGAAGGTAATCTTATTGCAAAAATCCAAAAGAAGAGAGTGACACAAACATAATACCCCCTCTAATGGCAAAATTAACTATCACTATCACTATTCCTTAATATCACTTAACATCAATGAACTCAATTTCCCAATAAAAAGACATAGACTAAGAGACTGGATATGTAAAGAGGACCCAGCATTTTGCTGCATACAGGAAACACACCTCAGTAACAAAGACAGACACTACTTCAGAGGAAAAGGTTGGAAAACAATTTTCCAAGCAAATGGTCCCATGAAACAAACTGGAGTAGCCATTCTAATATTGAATAAAATCCACTTTCTACCAAAAGTTATCCAAAAACACAAGGAAGGACACCTATATTCATCAAAGGAAAAATCCACCAAGATGAACTCTCAATCCTGAATAGCTATGCTCCAAGTGCAAGGGCACCTACATTCATAAAAGAAACCTTACTAAAGCTCAAAACACACATTGTACCTCACACAATAATAGTGGGAGATTTCAACACCACACTTTCATCACTGGACAGATCATGGAAACAGAAACTAAACAGAGACATAGAGAAACTAACAGAAGCTATGAACCAAATGGATTTAATAGATATTTATAGAACATTTCATCTTTAAAAAAAAAGAATATACCTTCTTTTCAGCACCTCATGATACCTTCTCCAAAATTTTTGACCATATAATCAGTCACAATACAGGCCTCAACAGATACAAGAAGATTGAAATAATATCAGATCACCACAGACTAAGGCTGGTCTTCAATAACAATGAAAATGGCAGAAAGCCCACATACACATGGAAGCGGAACAATGCTCTACTTAATGATAACTTGGTTGTGGAAGAAATAAAGAAAGAAATTAAAGACTTTATAGAATTTATTGAAAATGAAGACACAGGATACCCAAACTTATGGGACACAATGAAAGCAGTGCTAAGAGGAAAACTCATAGCTCTGAGGGCCTCCAAAAAGAAACAGGAAAGAGCACACATTAGCAGCTTGACAGCACACCTGAAAGCATTAGAACAAAAAGAAGCCAATACACCCAAGAGGAGTGGACAGCAGGAAATAATCAAACTCAGGGCTGCAATCAACGAAGTAGAAACAAAACGAAGTATACAAAGAATCAACAAAACCAGGAGCTGGTTCTTTGAGAAAATCAACAAGAGAGATAAACCCTTAGCCAGACTAACCAGAGGGCACAGACAGATTAACAAAGTCAGAAATGAAAAGGGAGACATAACAACAGAATCTGAGGAAATTCAAAGAATCATCATATCCTGCTACGCAAGCCTATATTCAACAAAACTGGAAAATCTTTAGGAAATGGACAATTTTCTAGACAGATACCAGGTGTCAAAGTTAATTCAGAATCAGTTAAACCATCTAAACAGTCCCATAACTTCTAAAGAGACAGAAGCAGTTTTTTAAAAGTTTCCCAAACTAAAAAAGCCCAGTACCAGATGGGTTTAATGCAGAATTCTATCAGACCGTCATAGAAGACTTAATAATACTTACCAATACTGTCCAAACTATTCCAAAAAAATAGAAATAGAAGGAACACTACCAAATTCCTTCTCTGAAGCCACAATTATGCTTATGCCTAAACCACACAAAGATCCAACAAAGAAAGAGAACTTCAGACCAATTTCCATTATGATTATCGATGCAAAAATACTCAATAAAATTTTTGAGAACTGAATCCAAGAACACATAAATATGACCATCCATCATGATCAAGTAGGCTTCATCCCAGGGATGCAGGGATGATTCAATATGTGGAAATCCATCAATGTAATCCACTATATAAACTCAAGGAAGAAAGAAACCACATGATCATCTCATTAGAGGCTGAGAAAGCATTTGACAAAATTCAACACCCCTTCATGTTAAAAGTCTTGGAAAGGTCAGGAATTCAAGGCCCATACCTAAATATAGTAAAAGCAATATACAGCCAACCAGTAGCCAAACTCAAACTAAATGGAGAGAAACTTGAAGCAATCCCACTAAAATCAGGGACTAGACAAGGCTGCCCATTCTCTCCCTACCTAATCAATATAGTACTCAAAGTCCTAGCCAGAGTAATCAGAAAACAAAAGGAAGTCAAAGGGATACAAATTGGAAAGGAAGAAATCAAAATATCACTATTTGCAGATGATATGATAGTATACTTAAGTGACCCCAAAAGTTCTACCAGAGAACTCCTACAGCTGATAAACAACTTCAGCTGGGTATAAAATTAACTCAAACAAATCAGTAGCCTCTACTCAAAGGATAAACAGGATGAGAAAGATATTAGGGAAACAACCCCCTTCACAATAGTAGCATATAATATAAAATACCTCAATGTGACTCCAACTAAGCAAATGACAGATCTGTATGAAAAGAACTTCAAGTCTCTGTAGAAAAATTGATGGAAATCTCAGAAGATGCAAAGATCTCCCATGCTCATGGATTGGCAGAATTATTATTGTAAAAATGGCCATCTTGCCAAAAGTAATATACAAATTCAATGCAATCCCCATTAAAATTCTCACTTAATTCTTCATAGAGTTAGAAGGAGAAATTTGCAAATTCATTTCGAATAGCAAAAACAAAAAACAAAAAACAAAAAACAAAAAACAAAAAACAAAAAACCAGGATAGTGAAAACTCCTTGCAACAATAAGAGAACTGGGAGAATCACCATCCCTGACTTCAAGCTGTATTACAGAGCAATAGTGACAAAATCTGTATGGTATTGGTAAAGAGACAGGCAGGTAAGCTCAAGTCAAGTGGATCAAGGACCTCTACATAAAACCAGATACAGTCAATCTAATAAAAAAGTGGGAAAGAGCCTTGAACACATAGGCACTGGGGAAAATTTCCTGAAAAGAACACCCATGGCCTATGCGCTAAGATCAACAATGGACAAATGGGACTTCATAAAATTGCAAAGCTTCTGTAAGGCAAAGGACACTGTCATTAGGACAAAACAGCAACCAACAGATTGGGAAAAGATCTTTCTCAATCCTACATCTGATAGAGGGCTAATATCCAATATATACAAAGAACTCAAGAAGTTAGACTCCAGAGAACCAAATAACCCCATTAAAAATGGGGTGAACAAAGACTTCTCAGTTGAGGAATACTGATTGGCTGAGAAGCACCTAAAGAAATGTTCAACATCTTTAGTCATCGGGGAAATGCAAATCAAAACAACCCTGAAATTCTACCTCACACCAGTCAGAATGGCTAAGATCCAAAACTCAGGCAACAGCAGATGCTGGCTCTGGCAAGGATGTGGAGAAAGAGGAACACTCCTCTATTGTTGATGGAATTGCAGACTGGTACAACCACTGTGGAAATCAGTCTGGTGGTTTCTCAGAAAATTGGACATAGTACTACCTGGGGACCTACCTATACTTGTATATGTACTCCTGGGCATACACAAAAAATGCTCCAACATATAACAGGGACACATGCTCCACTATGTTCATAGCAGCCTTATTTATAATAGTCAGAAGCTAGAACGAACCCAGATATCCTTCATTGGAGGAATGGATACAGAAAATGTGGTACATTTTCATAATGGAGTACTACTCAGCTATCAAAAACAATGACTTTATGAAATTCACAGGTAAATGGATGGAACTCGAAAACATCATCCTGAGCTAGGTAACCCAATCACAAAAAATACGCAAATGGTATGCACTCATTGATAAGTGGATATAAGCCCAAAATCTGGGATTACCCAAGATACAATCCACAGACCACATGAAGCTCAAGAAGGACAACCAAAGTGCAGATGAACAAAAATATTCATCGGTGGGGATATGAAGACCATGTTTGGAGCAGAGACTGAAGGGATGATCATTCAGAGACTTCCCCATCTGGGGATCCAACCCATATACAGCCACCAAACCCAGACAATATTGCTGATGCCAAGAAGTGCTTGCTGACAGGAGCCTGACATACCTGTCTCCTGAGAGGCTCTGCTAGAGCCTGACAAATACAGAGGGAAATGCTCACAGCTACCATTGAACTGAAAACGGGGACTCCATTGGAGGAGTTAGAGAAAGGATTGAAGGAGCTGAAGAGGTTTGCAACCCCATAAGAACAACAACACCAAGCAACCAGAGCTCACAGGGACTAAACCACCATCCAAAGAGTACACATGGACAGACCCATGGCTCCAGCCACATATGAAGCAGAGGATGGCCTTGTTGGGCACCAGTAGGGGAGAAGCCCTTGGTCCTGCCAATGAACTCCCCAGTGAAGGGGAATGTCAGGGTGGGGAGATGGGAAGGGGTGGGCGGGTGTATGGGGGAACACTGTCACAGAAGCAGGGGGAGGGGTTGGGGATGGGATAGGGGATTTATGGACAGGAAACTGGGAAAGAGGATACCATGTGAAATGTAAGCACCATTGGTTCTCAGGATGCAATTAATTTAATTAATTTGAAAACAACACCCAGGAAAACTGAGTGGGGGATAGATGGAGAATGTTCATCAGAGTATGCCACATTCTAAGGGCACTCTGCCTCTGCCAATGGGTGCGAGATTTTCTATTCAGTTCTCATTATCTATTTTAATCCATTTATATTAATATAAGTTACTTTCTTAGACTTGAAATAAGATTAAACCCAACCCAGAGAAAACAGAACAGTGTAACAGAGCAGATAGCTGTCTGTTTATGTCAAGAGCAATGAATCTCATCTGGTGATGATATGCGGGCACACTGATAAATTCTGAGCACATCCACTGCTGTTTCCCGGAAAACCTGTAAACACTGCACTCCAAGAATTGCTTTTGATGAGCAAAAACTTGCCCAGGAAACAATTCGTTCCCTTTCCTCCTGATCACTGGATTGATGTCCTTTCTGTGTGAAATCTCTGTATCTATTCATTGCAGTGTAGTGCACATTGGTTTCAATGAATATTAAACGTGGGAGAATTGAGCCCGTCATATCTGAACAGTCCACTTACATGTGTATCGATGCGTCTTGACCTTGAGAGACGGAGTCTGATTACACCTTAATTGTGAAAGGGTAGGTTGGACTTTTATTTTGTCACCGGGTTTAAAAGCTGTATCGAGTGACGCTGATAACATTGTACAGCAGTCTAGGATGAAAATGCTGGGTTGACCCAAATAAAACATTAAAATCACCACTTCTTCATCCACCCACCCTTCCTACTTTCTGCTCCCACTCCTATGTCTGGGTTACATTGAATAAATAGAAGAACAAGAACAAAGTATGAAGATAGAAAATAAAGGTAAACCCATAACCCATCACCCACTCCTTGTTGCTCTCTGGGTCAGGAACCATGGACACACAGGATTTATTGCATTCTTATGGATAAGTGTTGTATATATAAAAATATATGTTGTATATTTTTCTCCTTTTGTTCTGTTTTCTTATGAGTTCCAGCATCTCTCATGTGTTTAAGACCATTTATACTTACCTTTCTATGATTTGACTTTTCATAGTCCATACCAATTTCCTATTGGGCAGTTAAATTGTAAACGCTTTTGTTAAGGGCATTAATTCTTGTCATACAAATATTTTTTATAATTTTTTGAAGTAGCTTATTATAGAATGTCCATTTTAAACAGAATACATTTTGTTTCTTTTCTCAACCATTGTTTTTTGTTACGGGCATCCCTGTGAGCCCGGAGGAGTATGTGTGCACTGCATGAGGTGCACTCAGGAGCCCACAGAGACCTGGAGAGGGGTGGGATTCCTGGAGCCGGAGTCAAAGGCCTTAACTGTCGCACCATCTCTCTAGCTGTCTTCCCTCTTGATTCCCGAGTGCATATTTTGGGAACAAAGAAAGAGGAGAGAAAAAAAAAAAGGTAAAATCTATCCCATGATTTTAGTTTTGTTTTTGTTTTCCGGTCTCTTACCTGCCTTGTATTCCATGTAAAAAATGCTAGAGGGGAGATATTGTGTTTAAATATGACACGTGGCTCCGCCGGCCACAGTATTGCCGTTTTCCTTCGGAAGTGCTTTGTGTTGTATTGTGGCAAACTTGTGACTTACCGTGAGTTATTGTGCAGGTCAGTTAGCTTCACACCAGAAAGCTAATTCTCCCGAGGAGCAACTCCACACTCTTCTGTATTTCTGATTTTTATCTAGTCCTGGTCTCTGCTTTTTAAAAACAATATTATTTGAAAACTTTTATGTATTAGCTTTCTGGGTATTAGAAAGGAGCCCCACTAATGTAAGATAGGTATTTAAGATATATATTACTATATGCATATATGAAATATACACATGTACATGGAAATATATGTGTATATGTAATATATACACCAATATATAAATATATGTAAATAAATATATGTATATCTATATATCTCATACATACATGCGCAGATAGTGTTTGGTTAAATTGAGATACAGTGTGCATACTTAGAGTAGATCTTGAGTTTGAATCCTTACATAGTTCTGGATGAAGACACTGCTTTACAAGATTGAATGATGCTAAATCGAGTACCAATGACAGAGGAAGGAAACAATTCCTTTTCAGGGATGTTATCAAGGCTGTACCACTGCAAGCTCATCTATACCCTAAACTTTAGTCAAGGTTTAATTCTTTTGTAGCCTTAACAGCACAGGTTAGGAAGATATTTCTCTGGGCTTCTTGGCATTGGTTTGAAATACATGCTTTGTGTGTATGTTTGAGTATACGAGTTTCTTTGCAAAACTTTCTTGGTATATGTGGATATCTGCTTCGCCCACCTCCCGCAGGTTTTCAGCACTGACTGGTGAATGGCTAAACTGTGTTACATGCACCAGTGGGCGTGAGCTCGCTCGCAGCAGTGTTTACTGAGGTTCGCTTTTGTAATCACATCTCTTAAGTCTGCGTTTGCCCATGTATTTGAAACGGTACTTGTAGTAAATTCTCATATATATCTGGGTACTTTTCTGAATTGGTTTATTCATTCTATATTAGCATCAAACTTTTGACCAATGTGGGTTATTGTAAACAACTTTCTGGATTAATTCTTATAAATTTATTTTTAACAGGTAATAATTGTTCCTCCATATCTCCAACATATAAATCAATTGATGTCCTGTCTATCATATCTAACTACCCACCTACCCACCTACCCACCTACCCACCTGCCCACCTACCCACCTGCCCACCTGCCCACCTGCCCACCTACCCACCTACCCACCTGCCCACCTACCCACCTGCCACCTGCCTACTTACCTACTTACTTACTTACCTACCAACTATCTATCTATCTATCCACTCATCTATCTATCTATTACCTACCTACCTATCTACTTACCTACCAACTATCTATCTGTCTACCCACCCACCTACCTGCCCACCTATTATCTACCTACCTACCTACTTACCTACTATCTATCTATCTATCTATCTATCTATCTATCCACCCACCCATCTATCTATCATCTACCTACCTACCTTCCTACATGCATCTATGAATCTATTCATCTGTTGTCTAAGCTGATTTATATTTACACACTTTCCTCAAATACATCGTTAACACTAAACGTAGGTCTCTTTCTGCTCTCGTGGTGTCACCACACCAGTTGTTCTTCATCCTGACACCAATCATTTATTTCCCACACTCTCAGATCCAGCCTCCTGTGCCTCCTTAGAGACACCAGCAGCCTCTCTCAGGGGTCCCCAATGACAGGGTCTGTCCCTTAAGCCCCTGAGAACCCACAAGCTTTGTCTCTGCTGATACAGCCCTAGAGTAATTCTAGTAATTCAGTATTTCCCCGTAGTTTCTTCATTGTTTGATGTCTTAAACTCCTTACATTCTTTTTGTTAAAATAACAATGGATTCTGTTTACATAAATAAAGCATGATTACTAAATTCATTGTGGGCATGTTTACCTGTGCATGCACGCAGGCAAGTACGTGTGTGCGTGCGTGCGTGTGTGTGTGTGTGTGTGTGTGTGTGCACGAGCGCACACACGTATACATTCAGATGTCAATCTCAGGTGTCATGCCTAGGCACTGTCCACTTGGGGTTTTGAGACAGAATCTCTCATTGGCTTGGACCTCAGCAAGGAGGCTAGACCAGTCGCTTAGTAGGGCTTGCATGTCTCTGCCCTCAGTGCTGAGAACACAGGTGGGAGGTGTCACTCTCAGTTTTTATTTAAAATTCCGTGTTCTGGGGCTCACACTCGGTCCTTACGCTTCTAAGGTGAGCCTGTCGCTGGGTGAGCTGTGAGCCCAGCCCATATGAATTTCTTTTCTAAGACGAAGGCCCACACACCTCCTAAGTCATCTGAGTAATGACAGCAAAATATCCAAAATGAATAAAGCGAATTGCAGTTCTGATTTCAGAGGTTAGGGAGAGAAATTTACGTATGAAGGATTATTAGCACAAACACTGAAATGTGCAATGACTAAAGTCTTGATGTCATGTGAGCTTTCATTAAGGTGTAAGAGCTGGGAAGTTGGTACCTGTTCATCCTTTTAGGCAACTCCAGGCGCCCTCCACTAAGGATTTCCTCAGTTGCTCTAGGGATGCTCTCAGTCGCCAGCACCCAGGCACTTTGCTGGACAGCGCCTCTCTCTGGAGTGCTTCTGTGGCCACTCCCTCTCTCCAGGTCTTTCTGGCTGTGCTGCTGCTGCTGTCGCTGCTGCCTGAACCTGGGATGTGTAACCTAAGGGTTTCAGTTAACTCCACTTTCCTCTGATGCCTTTTCTGTCTCATTTTATTAAACTCTGAGATTCAAGAAAAACAGGAATCAGAAGGCAACAAAAAAGGGGTTGAAATGGTGGCACTTGCCTAGGGCAAGCCCTGGGTTCGGTCCCCAGCTCAAAAAAAAAAAAAAAAAAAAAAAAAAAAAAAAAAAAAAAAAAAAAATCACTGAAATCTGCACTGAGAAGTTTGCTCTAATAGACCCGTCTGCGCGGAAGTACAGTGTGTTACAGCGAACTGCCAGAGGAGGAACTGAACGGGGTGCTTCCACCTACCCATTAATCCAAATAGCATCTTCCTTTGTGAAGCACCCACTTTCCCTGCTTCCCACGTGCTTTCTCAGATATTAATAGGACCTCTTTTTGCTATGGGAACACTCTGCAGAAATTCGAACCATACTTACATTTCAGAATAAATTCTATTAGGAGGCATAAAGATTTCTATATAGGACAGTCATTTTTCCTTCCTAAACTCTTTGAAGTTTTAAGAAGATTTTCTGTAACGTGTACCTCTGTGGGTGCATATGAGGTCAGAGGAAGACCTCTGCTCTTAGTGCTCCCCATGTCCATTGTTGGATAAAGGGTTGCTTGATGCTCTTTTTCCGCTGTCTATGCCAGGCTAACTGACCAGCAAACTTCTGAGGACTTTCCTCCCCCATTCCATCTCCTGATAGGAATTCTGGGATTATAGAAGTATACATTACCATGTCTGGCTTCCTTTGTGTTCAGGGAATTCAAACCTATGTTTTCATTGTACGGGTTACAGTTCTGAAAGGAAAGGTATCCTGGCAGTCCGGAGCAGGGAATACCACAAATTCGTATTACACAGCAAAGATTTATGGGGAACAGAGGAGGGAGTTGCCTCTGCCCTGATAAGAAGCAGCAAAGAACTCAGTGGGAGGCTTATTTATGTGGGGTTTCCTGGGGGCAGAGTTTTCCAGAATAGAGATCTCTGGGATGGGGACTGGTGGGTTTTCAAGTCCAGAGCTTCAAACTCAGGGATTGGTGGGTTTTCAGTCCAGAGCTTCAGATGAGTTCAGGGATTGGTGGGATTTCAAACCCCGGAACTGAACTTGGACATTTTACCCTACATTCATATTTGTCAGGCCAGTGCTTTGCCTACTGAGCCATCTTCCTATCCCCAAATGATTATTTAATATCCAAAGTAGTCAAAAATATAGACTGAAAGGACCTGAGTCAGCACAGGGCACATCAAGACCAAGTTCTCAGCACAGTTTATTTGCCCCAAACGGATAAAGGGCAGGGATAAGAGACTAAAACAGGCGACGGAGGATGAGGGAGAAGGGGAAGGGAACAAGGGACAGGGAGGAGGGGTATTTGTCCCTGGGGGACCAAAGACTGGCTCTGGATAAAGGAAACAGACATGGCCTGAAGGTAAAGAGCAGTTTATAAAAGAAAGAAAGGAAGGAAGGAAGAAAGAAAGAAAGGAAGAAAGAAAGAAAGGAAGAAAGAAAGAAAGAAAGGAAGGAAGGAAGGAAGGAAGAAAGAAAGAGAGAATCATGTATTAAGATGAAGTGTTTACTTTTCATTAGACAGCCCAAGGGACCTTTCGATTGCTAGGCTCCAGTACTTTGATAGCTCTACCAGGGTAGTCAGCTTTGGGGTGGGGGGACCAAATAAGGGACATGACCTTGGGGGTTAGCTTCAGGAATGTAATCTAAGGGTGTCTTAGCAAGGCAGAGAGTGAATGGAGCAGAAGGGCAAAGCTTGCCCTGCTAGCTGCACTCAGACCTGATAGGGCCCTTCGGGGACTTCTTGATTTCTCATTGGATTAAGCAAGCATATGATGGGGTAGTATAAATTAAAGCCCGCATAACTTTTATTTCCATTAATTGAATTGCCTATCTTTCATTGATAAGTAAGACCATTAAAATTGTGCAAGTTAATGAGGTACAATTTCCATGCATGCATATGATACATTAGTATGATATGTATATATCTCCTGATCTGCTTACCGTTTTAAAACATTAAAATGTTCTATTGTAACTTTTAAAAGATATATAAAATATAATTGTTATCTATAGTCCTCTTACCATGCATTAGGCAGTCCGAACCTTGTTCCTATATAACTATAATTAGCACCTGTCAGCCAACTTTTCCCCGTCTTTGGGTCCCATTTGTCCCTCTTACCCCTGACAATCACCATTCCATGTTCACTCCGAGGAGGTCTTCTTTAGGGCTGAGTAAAATAGTATGGTACTCCTCTTTCTGTCTTTCTGTGCCTAGCTTAGTCCACTCGTGTCATTTAACATAATGAGTCCTAGTTCTGACCATGTTACTCCAAATGAAATGATACCATTCTCTTTCTAGCAGAAGAGTTAACCTTTGCCTTAGCTAGCATTCACACGGACCCAGCTGGTCTCAGATGTGGTGATCCTGAAGGGCTCCTGGGTGCTGGAAAGGTAGGTGGTCCACACCCCCTCACGCAGTGATCCGCATCTGTTTGTCAGCTGCAAGTAGCAATCAGTATTGTTTCTGAGTGTTTTACTTTCACAGGGCGTCAAGTGATTATACTTTCATGAACTTTCTAAATAATAATGACCCTGTAGATGATACAATGGAGTGGCTGTAGCAGGGAGGGTGCTGCAAGTAACTATCAGTTTCCTCCCAGATTGGCACATTCCACCTCCCAGGGAAGCTCCTTAAGACAGAAAGGAAATAAAGCAGCTTCAGGAAGTTCCTGAAACCAGCCAGACTCACAAGGCTCCTTCCTCTCAAGAATAGGCATGAAAGACAGCTGGGAGTCACTCTCAGAAAAGACAACCTGAAAAGAAGACTCTGAGACCAGACCAGCTGCCTGGGAGAAACAGAAGCCACTGAGCTGACTGGAAGGGGTTCCCGCACATGTGTGTGATGCATCTCCTCAGGAAAAGTCCTGTCACAGAACAAATAGCAGCTTATCAAGAGGGCATGAAGCTTAGGGTAAATCATATGAATTTTTTCAACATCTTTTGTTTGATAATAGCATTTAGTGTAGGCCATATAGTCTTGTGCAGTTCAAAATTTGTTAAAAGGTAGCTCTCACATTGTGTATTCTTACTTACTACAACGAACTTGAAAAACAGAGAAATATAAGAAACTAAACATTAGTTCTGTTAAAGTTGATTGTTCTGCTAGGAT
Organism: Rattus rattus; assembly: GCF_011064425.1. Classification (NCBI taxonomy): domain Eukaryota; kingdom Metazoa; phylum Chordata; class Mammalia; order Rodentia; family Muridae; genus Rattus; species Rattus rattus. Next base: position 11,341,700 of record NC_046168.1, on the reverse strand, counting down.
CTCATGTTTGCATGTTATCAAATATATCCAGATGAGACATTACATATGCGATATTCTTTGCCTACCAATGGAGCTGCGCTAACAATAAACAAACAAACAAATGCAACTAGCACTCCCTGGTCACTGAGATAATGCAAAATGGCCCTTTTAAGGGATAAGATCCTTCTAGGAATGTGGTAAATTGTTTCTTTAAAGGATGGGTTAGTGATTTTAAGTTACTGGGTTCATCAGCAATTTCACACATAATATGTAAAATGACTTTGTATACAGTCCCAGTACATATTTCATTGGAAACACTGTGTTGGCATTTTGCTGCCCCACTGCTTCAAATCAAAACTGGACTGTGTGATTCGCAGGCCACTTTCTGTAAGTTTCAGGCTCTCGTATCGCCATCTTGCTTCTCCACTAACCACACTGCATATTCAAATTACACGTGAGAACTGTTTCAATAAACAGACAGGAACGAGTTCAGGAGAAAATGGATGCAAAACTTCATTAATTCAGGGAAGGCCAGGGAGGCTGGCGAAGAGGTTAATGTTTTGTTCTTAGAAAACCAGGGATCAGAGAGTGATCAAAGTGATGGCATCACTTTTGAGCCCAAGCACCTGTCAGCCAAGCACCCTGCTCGAGCAGCAAGGGCACCGTGCCTCCATCCCAGAGCAATGATTTATGAAACCTGTGAACATTTGTGCACAGTCTTATAATGAGAAAAAAAAAGATTTATTAGTTTACTATTCTTGGGACATTTACTTCATTAAAGGTATTCGATGAATGTTATCAATGAGCCAAAAAAAAAAAATCTTGATTTTTTTTTTTGTAATGAAAACGCGTCTATTTAATAAGGCAACTTCTTATGTTAGAAAAGATACTTTAGCATCTGGTAGAAGCTGTGCTATTTCCTGAAATGAGAAGAACTTTCAGGTCTAGAGAGTCTTGACCTTCCAATATGTCCCAGAATAGAACCGTCTGCCCTAATCGTGAACTACCGAAGGCGGAATCCAGCACTGGTAACCTACTTTGTAACAGGTTCTTGTGGGAAAGAAAGTGGGTCAGGAATGCCCTGTCTTCATTTCAGGCTTGGCAGTTCCTTCCAGAGTTATAATTGCCTGCCTGCCTGCCTGCCTGCCTGCCTGGTGTTCCTTCCACTCCTTTATACCTTGCAACTCTACTAGAAAATTAAGAGTCTTGTTTGCGGGCTGAACTAACTGTTCAAATGACAGGAAAGGCTCCTCTGCTGTTGCTGTCGGTCTCTAGGGTTACAGCCGTCATCACCTAGGTGTAGCCATTATCTCTTATAGCTTCAAAGCTGTGTCTGTCGTCAGGATGTGACCAGTTTTCTCTTCTGGGTGGTGATCAGGTTTGTACAGTGTATAAAATGTGCCTTGTCCAATATGAACATTTCAGCTTATCACTTTAGGAATATTTCTTAATAACAGAGCTGAGTCTGTCTTCCTCCCTCCTTCCCTCCCTCCCTGTCTTCCTCCCTCCCTCCTTCCCTCCCTCCCTGTCTTCCTCCCTCCCTCCTTCCTTCCTTCCTTCCTTCCTGTTTTTCCTCCTCTTCCTCCCCCCCTCTTATAAAATCAAAGGGCATTGATCTATTCCTATTTAAAGCAAGAACTTACAAATACCCTTCAATATTATTTAACATTTCCCATAAATTTTACTTTATCCCTTCTTTTCCATTGTTTCTCTTGGTGTGATCAAGCTTCCTTTCTCTTTTTGCCATGTGAATGTGTGTGTATGTATGTGTGTGTATGTGTGGATATGGGTATGTATGTGTGTGCATAAGTCTGTGTGTGCACATGTGTGTATATAAGTGTGTATGTGCACATGTGTGTGTATATGTGTGTAGGTCTGTATGTGTATGTGTGTATGCATGTGTGTGTATGTACGTATGTTTGTATATGTGTCTGTGTGTGTATGTGTGTATATGTGTCTGTGTGTGTATGTGTGTGTGTCTGTGTGTGTATGTGTGTATGCATGTGTGTGTGTGTATGTGTGTATGTCTGTGTGTGTGTATGTGTGTATGCATGTGTGTGTGTATGTGTGTAGGTCTGTATGTGTGTGTGTGTATGCATGTGTGTGTGTATATGTGTCTGTGTGTGTGTGTGTATGTGTATGTCTGTATGTGTGTGTATGTGTGTGTGTGTATATGTATGTGTGTGTGTGTGTGTATGTGTCTGTGTGTGTGTATGTGTGTGTGTGTGTGTGTGTGTGTGTGTGTGTGTGTGTATGTGTCTGTGTGTGTATATATGTCTGTGTGTATATGTGTGTGTATGTGTGTATGTGTGTATGTGTGTGTATGTGTGTATGTGTGTGTGTGTGTGAGTGTGTGTGTGTGTGTATGTGTCTGTGTGTGTATGTGTGTGTGTGCGCATACACTTGTTAATGTGTGGAGGGGTAGGTGCTCATGCCACTGCACACTTGTCGGGTCATAGGACGACCTCCAGAGCTGTTCTTCAGTTTCCACCTTGTTAGAGTCAGGTGACACGACTCTGTCGCTTTCCGCTCCAGACACCAGCCCGCTGGCTGATGATCTTCAGGGGTTCACCTGTCTGCATCACACTGTACACGCGCTGGGATGATGGGTATAGGACCACATGCAGCCTCGTGCGAGTTCTGAACATCTGAACCAGGTCTTCAGGCCTGTACTGCGGCTTGGGCTTTACCCATGCAATCTCTCCCTGTAGCACCTCAATTTTATTTATTTATGTATTTATTTATTTATAATTCTTCTGTTAGATTCTCAGTGTTTTCCCAGCCTGGGCTGAACTGGTATTCTCACCTCTGGCTGCACAGCAGCAGGGATTGTGCATAGGTTTATTCTTTTTTTTTCCTTTGAATATTTTTTCCTTTTTTTCTTTATTAACTTGAGTATTTCTTATTTACATTTCCAATGTTATTCCCTTTCTCGGGTTTCCGGGCAAACATCCCCCTAATCCCTCCCCCTCCCCTTCTTTATGGGTGTTCCCCTCCCCACCCTCCCCCCATTGCCGCCCTCCCCCCAACAATCAGGTTCACTGGGGGTTCAGTCTTGGCAGGACCAAGGGCTTCCCTTCCACTGGTGCTCTTACTAGGCTATTCATTGCTACCTATGAGGTCGGAGCCCAGGGTCAGTCCCTGTATAGTCTTTAGGTAGTGGCTTAGTCCCTGGAAGCTCTGGTTGGTTGGCATTGTTGTTCATATGGGGTCTCGAGCCCCTTCAAGCTCTTCCAGTTCTTTCTCTGATTCCTTCAACGGGGGTCCCGTTCTTAGTTCAGTGGTTTGCTGCTGGCATTCACCTATGTATTTGCTGTATTCTGGCTGTGTCTCTCAGGAGAGATCTACATCCGGTTCCTGTCGGCCTGCACTTCTTTGCTTCATCCATCTTGTCTAGTTTGGTGGCTGTATATGTATGGGCCACATGTGGGGCAGGCTCTGAATGGGTGTTCCTTCTGCCTCTGTTCTAAACTTTGTCTCCCTATTCCCTCCAAAGAGTATTCTTGTTCCCCTTTTAAAGAAGGAGTGAAGCATTCACATTTTGATCATCCGTCTTGAGTTTCATGTGTTCTGTGCATCTAGGGTAATTCAAACATGTGGGCTAATATCCACTTATGAATAGTGCGTATCATGTGTGTGATTGGGTTACCTCACTCAGGATGATATTTTCCAGTTCCCTCCATTTGCCTATGAATTTCATAAAGTCATTGTTTTTGATAGCTGAGTAATATTCCATTGTGTAGATGTACCACATTTTCTGTATCCATTCCTCTGTTGAAGGGCATCTGGGTTCTTTCCAGTTTCTGGCTATTATAAATAAGGCTGCTATGAACATAGTGGAGCACGTGTCTTTTTTATATGTTGGGGCATCTTTTGGGTATATGCCCAAGAGAGGTATAGCTGGGTCCTCAGGTAGTTCAATGTCCAATTTTCTGAGGAACCTCCAGACTGATTTCCAGAATGGTTGTACCAGTCTACAATCCCACCAACAATGGAGGAGTGTTCCTTTTTCTCCACATCCTCGCCAGCATCTGCTGTCACCTGAGTGTTTGATCTTAGTCATTCTGACTGGTGTGAGGTGAAATCTCAGGGTTGTTTTGATTTGCATTTCCCTTATGATTAAAGATGTTGAACATTTCTTTAGGTGTTTCAGCCATTCGGCATTCCTCAGCTGTGAATTCTTTGTTTAGCTCTGTACCCCATTTTTTAATAGGGTTATTTGTCTCCCTGCAGTCTAACTTCTTGAGTTCTTTGTATATTTTGGATATAAGGCCTCTATCTGTTGTAGGATTGGTAAAGATCTTTTCCCAATCTGTTGGTTGCCGTTTTGTCCTAACCACAGTGTCCTTTGCCATACAGAAGCTTTGCAGTTTTATGAGATCCCATTTGTTGATTCTTGATCTTAGAGCATAAGCCACTGGTGTTTTGTTCAGGAAATTTTCTCCAGTGCCCATGTGTTCGAGTTGCTTCCCCCACTTTTCTTCTATTAGTTTGAGTGTATCTGGTTTGATGTGGAGGTCCTTGATCCACTTGGACTTAAGCTTTGTACAGGGTGATAAGCATGGATCGATCTGCATTCTTCTACATGTTGACCTCCAGTTGAACCAGCACCATTTGCTGAAAATGCTATCTTTTTTCCATTGGATGGTTTTGGCTCCTTTGTCAAAAATCAAGTGACCATAGGTGTGTGGGTTCATTTCTGGGTCTTCAACTCTATTCCATTGATCTATCTGTCTGTCTCTGTACCAATACCATGCAGTTTTTTATCACTATTGCTCTGTAATACTGCTTGAGTTCAGGTATAGTGATTCCCCCTGAAGTGCTTTTATTGTTGAGGATAGTTTTAGCTATCCCGGGTTTTTTGTTATTCCAGATGAATTTGCAAATTGTTCTGTCTAACTCTTTGAAGAATTGGATTGGTATTTTGATGGGGATTGCATTGGATCTGTAGATCCCTTTTGGTGAAATGGCCATTTTTACTATATTAATCCTGCCAATCCATGAGCATGGGAGATCTTTCCATCTTCTGAGGTCTTCTTCAATTTCTTTCTTCAGAGGCTTGGAGTTCTTATTGTACAGATCTTTTACTTGCTTGGTTAAAGTCACACCGAGGTACTTTATATTATTTGGGTCTATTATGAAGGGTGTCGTTTCCCCAATTTCTTCTCGGCTTGTTTCTCTTTTGTGTAGAAGAAGGCTACTGATTTATTTGAATTAATTTTATACCCAGCCACTTTGCTGAAGTTGTTTATCAGGTTTAGTAGTTCTCTGGTGGAACTTTTGGGATCACTTAAATATACTATCATATCATCTGCAAATAGTGATATTTTGACTTCTTTTCCGATCCTTCTTCTTTTCCGATCTGTATCCCCTTGATCTCCTTTTGTTGTCTGATTGCTCTGGCTAGAACTTCAACAACTATATTGAATAAGTAGGGAGAGAGTGGGCAGCCTTGTCTAGTCCCTGATTTTAGTGGGATTGCTTCAAGTTTCTCTCCATTTAGTTTAATGTTAGCAACTGGTTTGCTGTATTTGGCTTTTACTATGTTTAGGTATGGGCCTTGAATTCCTATTCTTTCCAGGACTTTTATCATGAAGGGGTGTTGAATTTTGTCAAATGCTTTCTCAGCATCTAATGAAAAGATCATGTGGTTTTGTTCTTTCAGTTTGTTTATATAATGGATCACGATGATGGTTTTCCGTATATTAAACCATCCCTGCATGCCTGGGATGAAGCCTACTTGATCATGGTGGATGATTGTATTGATGTGCTCTTGGATTCGGTTTGCCAGAATTTTATTGAGTATTTTTGCGTCGATATTCATAAGGGAAATTGGTCTGAAATTCTCTTTCTTTGTTGGATCTTTGTGTGGTTTAGGTATAAGATTAATTGTGGCTTCATGGAAGGAATTCGGTAGTGCTCCATCTATTTCAATTTTGTGGAATAGTTTGGATAGTATTGGTATGAGGTCTTCTATGAAGGTCTGATAGAATTCTGCACTAAACCCATCTGGACCTGGGCTCTTTTTGGTTGGGAGACCTTTAATGACTGCTTCTATTTCGCTAGGAGTTATGGAGTTGTTTAAATGGTTTATCTGTTCCTGATTTAACTTCGGTACCTGGTATCTGTCTAGGAAATTGTCCATTTCCTGCAGATTTTCAAGTTTTGTTGAATATAGGCTTTTGTAGTAGGATCTGATGTTTTTTGAATTTCCTCTGATTTTGTAGTTATGTCTCCCTTTTCATTTCTGATTTTATTAATTTGGACACACTCTCTGTGTCCTCTTGTTAGTCTGGCTAAGGGTTTATCTATCTTGTTGATTTTCTCAAAGAACCAACTTTTGGTTCTGTTGATTCTTTCTATGGTCCTTTTTGTTTCTACTTGGTTGAATTCAGCTCTGAATTTGATTATTTCCTGCCTTCTACTCCTCCTGTGTGTATTTGCTTCTTTTTGTTCTAGAGCTTTTAGGTGTGCTGTCAAGCTGATGACATATGCTCTCTCATGTTTCTTTCTGCAGGCACTCAGAGCTATGAGTTTTCCTCTTAGCACAGCTTTCATTGTGTCCCATAAGTGTGGGTATGTTGTACCTTCATTTTCATTAAATTCTAAGAAGTCTTTAATTTCTTTCTTTATTTCTTCCTTGACCAGGTTATCGTTGAGTAGAGCACTGTTCAACTTCCATGTGTATGTGGGCGTTCTTCCCTTATTGTTATTGAAGACCAGCTTTAGCCCGTGGTGGTCTGATAGGACGCATGGGATTATTTCTATCTTTCTGTATCTGTTGAGGCCTATTTTTTGACCAATTATATGGTCAATTTTGGAGAGAGTACCATGAGGTGGTGAGAAGAATGTATATCCTTTTGCTTTAGGATAGGATGTTCTATAAATATCTGTTAAGTCCATTTGGTTCATGACTTCTCTTAGTCTATCTACTCTCTGTTTAATTTCTGTTTCCATGACCTGTCCATTGATGAGAGTGGGGTGTTGAGATCTCCTACTATTATTGTGTGAGGTGCAATGTATGTTTTGAGCTTTAGTAAGGTTTCTTTTATGTATGTAGGTGCCCTTGTATTTGGAGCATAGATATTAGGATTGAGAGTTCATCTTGGTGGATTTTTCCTTTGATGAATATGAAGTGTCCTTTCTTATCTTTTTTGATGACTTTTAGTTGACAATTTATTTTATTTGTTATTAGAATGGCTACTCCAGCTTGCTTCTTCCGACCATTTGCTTAGAAAGTTGTTTTCCAGCCTTTCACTCTTGCCATCAGATTATCTCTGGTGTTACTTTGTTCTGCTATTTCTGACAGTGGCTAGACTGTCCTATAGGCCTGTGTGTCATGAGTGTTGTAGACCTGTTTTCCTGTTTTCTTTCAGCCAGTTATGGGAAAAGAGTGTTCTGCTTTAGGGCGTGTAGTTTTTCCTGTCTACAGGTCTTCAGCTGTTCCTGTGGGCCTGTGTCCTGAGTTCACCAGGCAGGTCACTTGGAGCAGACAAATTGGCCTTACCTGTGGTCCCGAGGCTCAAGTTTGCTCGTGGGTGTTACTTTTGAGTTCTTCTCGAGGGCAGCAACCAGGAGGACCTGTGCCACCTTTTCCGGGAGCCCCCGTGCATCAGGGTCCCAGTTGGCGTTTGGTGTTTTCCTCTGGAGTCAGAAATGTGGGCAGAGTGTAGTCTCTTCTCTCCTTTGAATATTTAACCTCACTGAAATTTATTCACTCTGCTGTAAGTTAGCTTGCTGTTTGAAATGCAAATTCCCATGCAGAACAGGAAAACAAAACGTAAACGGCTTTGTTGAGGCCATTGCTGGTGTCTATCTGGTTCTCCTCCCTTCTGCATGAAACGGAATATGGATCATGGAGGAAGCAGACGGTGTAGGTGTTAAAGTATGACTGGTCATGTTTTCTTTCGATGAGTCCCCTTCTAATGACAAACAGGAAAACACTTATTGACTGAGCCCCTAGGAAAATGGCACTGTACTCAGTCAGCCTCTGCTGTCTGACCTTCCTCCTCATCCTGCCAAAGATGGATGTACCATGCCTGGAGGTTGAACAGCCATGTTGAGATCGTGGCATCAAAATTCACAAGAGAGGGGACAGAGCAGCATAGAGTAATGTAGGTCCCAGTTTGCTCTCTGGAGCTGTGTTGGATCAATGGCTTTCAGAGTCCCATAACAAAAAAACCACAAGTCCCTGTGTGGTCAGAATTCTCGTTTGTGTAGGTAGATACAATCATGGTGGAAGTACCCAGCCCAGTAGCCCAGGACACATCCAGGTACCTGCCACCATTAGACTGTGTTACTGATTGTGTATCCCTTCCTCTTGCTGAATGCTAATGGGAATCCTTTGGCTTCTCTTCCTCCTATTGACTGCTCAGAACTTTGGTGAAGATTATTATTTCCTCTTACTCCACGGAATACTTTTATTTTAAAGCCCTTCATTACCTCAAATCACCCTAGTGTCACCCAGGCAGGCATAGACTGCAAAGCTCATCTCTATCCGTCTTTCCTGTTCTTTGCCCTCCTTTATGTTAGGATTTCAGTTGGGGCTCACTTAGTTGGATAATGATCTGCTTTGAATGTTCTCCTCAGGTAAGGTCTGAGCTGATAGCACCCGTGAATTTTTGCTGATTGGGTGGTGGCTCTGTTCTGTGAGTAGCCTGCAGATGGTGTTTAAATGTCATCTCATTCCCAGGACTGCAGAAAAGTGATCTGATGTCACTTCCTCCACCCCACCCTCACCCCCCTGCATAGCTAATTCTGTTTTGAAGCATTTGTTGGTGAAAATGCAGGTGCTGTCTTTTACAAGCCGTGTGCACTCCACATCAGCTTTCTGTCTTTCATTTGCAGCTCCAGTGTTTTTTGAATCTAGAGAATTTCCTTCTAGGGTACAATTATTGCCTGTCACTTCTCTCCTCTGCTCTCTTATCATTTGATTGTTCAGACTTTGTGTTTTCTAAACTGCGTTTGTCTTCCCTTCAGATTTCTATCTCTTTATTTTCGGGTCCCACGATTTGAAACATTTCTACCTTTGGAGACCCTGTGACAATATTGCAATTCTCAATGGTGCTTACTTAGTTCTTCATCTCTCTCTCTCTCTCTCTCTCTCTCTCTCTCTCTCTCTCTCTCTCTCTCAAAGCCTGTCTTTCATTCCCACAAAGTAGCTTCTATTGCTAGATACTGTTCAGTGCTTTTGGTGTTTTTTTTTGTTGTTGTTGTTTTCCTTGTTTTCTTCCCTGACCTGACTCCACTGACGTCAGGCCTTGCCTTTTGTTAGCTGCCTCTTGCTTTTCCTTCATCTGGGCTCCTGGGAATGATGGATTTTCTTCGGCACTGACTATCACAGAACCAAAACCTGGTGGACACACGACATCTTTTGTTCTTGGGAGTTCGTGAAAGACAAAAACAGTTCCTTTTAAAGGAAGCCTTCCTCCTTCCCATTTTGAACTGTGAAGGCAGTTTTGAATCAACAGAACAGGAAATGAAACTTTGGCGAGCATCTTGTTTCAGTACCTACCTATTCTGTGTAATTTATGCAAATTTTAGTTGATATAAATACCATTATCTCTATTTTACAAAAGGGAAATTAATAAAATTGCCTAGGCTTCCATTAGGAAGTAACAGAAACAATATGTAAATCAGGCATGGTGGCAGTGCTCAAACAATGTTCTGTTTATCACACATAGTATGAGTAACCATACAAAAGGATAAGAATAAACCTCTCATCCCAACTCTCAGGGCTGCGGCATCCTCGGAGGCCTGTTCTTTCCAATCATCAGATGAGAGGAGAGAAACATCTTACCTTTGTCATTTCTTACAGGTTGAGTGGAGGTTTTGTTTTTATTTACACACGTGAAGTTGCCTCAATACCCAGCCATCAACCAGACCAGGATAAAATGTTTTGAGTAGTCAAGACAAGAACATGAATTCATAAGAGCCCTGTGAATATCATCTTCTTGATGGCAAAGACCATTACATTCCCAATATTCAAAACGTGGCAGAGAATGTCTTAGCAGCTCAGTTATAGCAAATAAATTATAGTAGACATTGGGTACCTGAAAGCCATCATCAGAAAGTTCTAACACTCAAGATGCCATCTTCAAACTCCAATCCTAAGAGCGAGCCATCTGTAGGTGGCTGCCCACATAGAAGACGGCGAGCAATGCTTGTCTTCATCCTTTGTGCTACGAGTTTACAATACTTAAAATGCAAGCCTTTAATTTCTTACAGAGCTATTGAGGGGAACACTGCCTCCACAGAAGAACTAGAAAGTTGTATGAGCATGTAAGAGTAATGGTGACCGGGAGAAAAAGAGGAAAAGGACAAAGACCATGAGAAGTGAGTGTGGAGTGGCGGCCATGCTCCACAGAGAAGGAAGTGTTGCTTAGCAACTAGAAGTTTCAGGAAGGAAAATTCTCAATTCCATTGGGGAAAAGTGCAAAGGTAGGTAAAAGTGCATGTACAGGGCTGGATTTTGAGATGGTTGCTGTGATGAAAAATCTGCTTTGCAAATTTACCCCTGCTTTTCTTCTCCATTTACTGGAAACTTGGCCCCATCTCAAGCCACAGGTAATAAGACAGAAATGAACGGGGTAGCCAAACTGAGGACCAACCTATCCATCACAAAACAAGTCTAGGGATCCCAAAAGGAAAATTCTTCCACCGTTGTTGTACTTTTCTGTTCTGCCTGGCTTTACTGACACCCGATATGCTCTCTGTTAAGGACTTTGAACATTTGTAACTACGAAGCAAAATACTCAAAGTACACCATTCTACCTCCCCTTAGCGATGGTACCATTTCCACCTGGACTGATGCTCCCCATGCATTTGCACTTATTTCAGTGATGCCAAGCTTTTAGTTTTTAATACAAATGGTATTCTATTCTGTTACTTGATGTAATGAAACATGTTTTGGAACTCTCTGATGTACTGTGTAGGTAGAGCTCACCGTTTAATTGCACCGTGGATTATATTCTACCCATACTGTACCTCAATGGGCTTTTCTATATTTTAAGTTTCACTAACATGGGTGATAGCTCTAAATGGCCTTGAACATTTGTGAATGCATTTTCGAAATTTTTGCTAGAGGCAAAATTGCAAGGCCAAGGAAATTTGAGATTTAAAATGTCTACCTCCTTGGCGCCAGATACTTCATCAAAAAGACTCTTGTCTGCTGGCTGTGAATACGGTGGTTTCCCTATTGTCATTCTTAAATGAGACAGTTTACGCCATCTAGAAATGGAAACACATACATATGCAGGCAGACAGACAGATACAGAAGCAGGCAGACACACACACACACACACACACACACACACACACACACACACAGACTGATTGACACACACAGAGGTAGGCAGGCAGGCAGGCAGGCAGGCAGGCAAACACACATGATTACTGCTATGAATGAATGTCCTTTCCGTGTTTATTGACCACATTGCTTCACCTTTGAGAATTGCCATCTGACATCTTTTACTCATTTTAACATCAACTTCCTTGTCTTTGCCTAAAGCATAGTGGGCCTTACACATTATAGTCATTAATACCTTGCCTGCTGGATGTGTTGCAGGAATTTTTCTCTGCCACTTACATTTTATCCTTTCCAAATATACAGAAGCTTTAAAGTTACCTAGGTGAAATACATTATTTGTAATAAATGCAGTTAGTGCAAATGGTCTAGTCTTCAGTGGGCCAGCCTTGTTCTTACCTACGATCCTTGGCCCATGACTTTGGAAGGTGGTCTGCAATATATGCCAACATGCTTATATTTTTGTCTAATGCTTTGTGCTTCAGAATCATCAAACTTGTCTTAGTTGCTGATATGAGTTATAGATACTTTATTGTTCTTTTAAATATTGATAGCTGCTTTTCTTAGTTTAATGGTTATCCATTTTTCCTACTTGTTAGACCAAATTAATCATACAGTTATGCACACATGAGTCTCTTATGTATTCTATTCAGTTTTTACAAATTTGTTTCACTGTTTAAACTCAATAGGGTTCATTACATAGATCTCATAGCACGTACACACATATAATTGAAAATTCCTTTCCTGTTCATTTTTTAAATTATTTTTTACTGTTGTGGTGTTTTTTGTTCATAAATGAGAAGCTATTAGACATAAATATCTAAGTAAGTAGGAATAGCATTTCATCCTCTGAATTATATTTTTACAGTCTCCATGTTCTCTCTGGATGTTGTTTAGAGAAAGAACATTACCGTCGTATCTGTTTTCTTCGAGTGTGCTGTCTCTGTGGCTTCATACATCATCTTAACCACGTGGCGGGCGTCATTGTGTGCCTTTATCTTAATTAGAATGCTTGTCAGATTTTGCTGTTAATTATGATGTTTTCTGTAGATTTTATGTAAACACCTTTTGTTGGATTGAAACTGTTTCCTTTTGGTCTTTGCTGGCTAATTACATTTGAATCCTTAAACAAACAAACAAACAAACAAACAAAAAAATCCCCCCAAAACACTATAACCGAATGGGTTCTCTCTTCATTTCACTGACAATGATATTTTGTTTATTTTCTTTCGTATAATCAGGCGTTCTTTGAAAGCTTCAGTTACATAATTATTTTTTTTAACTATATATTTCAAGACTTTTCTCTTTTTAACCAAACATCAGGGAGGAACTTACTATATAACTGGAGTGAATAAGGTAAAGGAGCCACAGAGTCATTGCTGACACAGTGGTGGATTGACTGCCCATTAATGACTAAGGAAGGAGACCAATATTAGTATATATTAATAATATATATATATATTGTATATATACTGTAGTTTTAGACTTCTCTTAACCTTCATTGTGGGTGCTGGGAGCTGAACCCTGGCACTCTGCAACAGCAGCGTGTGCTTTTAACTACTAATCCTTCTCTCCAGCCCCAATGATACCCTATCTTTAGTCTCTTAGAAGTTCTGAAGCTTTTGCCTCTCAATCAAATGTAAGTCACATGTGCTCTTTTTACAAACCCAGACGATGAGATAGCTCCTGCTTGATTGTTGTAGCCTCATTAACGTTCTGCTGGTTTTAGTGTGTTTATGTTTACTTGAGGATTTTAACAGTTGTGTTCAAGCGATTGTGTACCAATTCGATTGTGTCTCTCTTGTACGCCTTCTATCCTGTGAATAGCCATTTTATTCTTGTCAAAGATTTACAAAGCTTTTCATGTTTTCCACTGTTCTGGAATAGCTTACATACGTCAAGTTTGGAGTTTGCTTGACATTACTCGGACTTGCGGTATTTTGAAAGAGTTTTTTTTGTTGTTGTTGTTGTTTTTTTCTTTTTTTCTTTTTTTCTGGAGCTGAGGACCGAACCCAGGGCCTTGCGCTTGCTCTACCACTGAGCTAAATCCCCAACCCCTTGAAAGAGTTTTAATCGATTGTCATCATTTCAACCTTAATTGTCATCTCCACATTAGTTATCATAACAGATACTTCTCTGTGAAGTATCTGTTTCTTTATGTGTAACATAAGGTAACCCCAATTTCTTAAATAATCCCTCCATGTCATGTCGTTTCATGCAGTATTTCATAGAGCATTCTTCTCTTTTAGTACGGCCCATGCTTCAGGTTGCTTGGAGTAGCAGAATAGGGTGTAAGCAGGGCTGTACTCTGGCAGGTGCTGGCCCGGCCTTCACGTGACCCTGAAGGTTCCTTTTCTTTTTTATTAAGAGCTCTTGCTCTGGAATGTCCCTCTTGGAATCCTGCCACCACGCTGTGAACAGCCCACTCACTGACATCCGAGTAATCTCGAAACTGAACTCAGCCTCAGCTTCTCTCCACATGAATGAGCCCAATTAAGGTCCCAGATGATTGCAACTGCAGCCAAGTTCATTGATGCTTGGAGAAGTGCCCCACTGAGCCCAATCATGAGAGACAACAGTTATTTTAGGCCCTTAGGCAGTGGAGTAACTTGTTATGCAATGAAAGCGTAACCATAATATGTTGTTACAATATTCCGGGAGCCACCAAACTCCACTTATTCTACCGATAACTACTGTTAACCAAGAGGTAGACGATTTCCGTGGGTCACTCTCTGTTCACTGCTCATAATGAAGTCCCCTGAAAAGCCTTTGTCGATATAGAGAAGGCAGAATACGCATGAGAAAAGATTCTTGAGTCTCATTCAGGACCAGTGACTGTGATCTGTGTAGAGAATAAACAAGGCAGGGAGAAGCCATCCCCGAGGTCTCACTGAACCTTCCTGAGAGCTGCGGGAATGCAGTGTTTCTGTAGAGTTGTGTGGAATTGAGGCGGGATCTCTAAGCCCGGTCACGGGACGCAGGATGCTCCCAGGGAGAAGGGGTAAAGCTGACAGTCATCTAGACAGTGAATCTGGGTATCCCATGAGCCACACCGTCAATCATTAAGATTTTTTTTCTTTTTTACCTTTTTTTCCTTTTGTTACAGTCTGATCATCATCCCACTCCCAGTCCACTCTCCGATAGTTATTCATTCCATTCTTCCTCCCCCATCTCCAAGAGGATATTCCCGTCCCCACCCACCCTCCCACCCCACTTGCAGGGGCCTCCATTCCCTCGACGGTTAGGTGCATCTTCTCTCACTGAGGCTGCACCAGGCAGTCCTCTGCTGTATGTGTGTTGGGGGCCTCCGACGACGGTTAGGTGCATCTTCTCTCACTGAGGCTGCACCAGGCAGTCCTCTGCTGTATGTGTGTTGGGGGCCTCCGACGACCAGCTTGTGCAAGCTTCCTTGTTGGTGGCACAGTGCCTGAGAGATCTCAGGGGTCCAGGGTTGACAGTTTGTCTTCCTATGGTGTCGCCCTCCTCCTCAGCTTCTTCCAACCTTTCTATAACTCAACCACAGGATCCCCGGGTTCTGTCACGTCTGAGGTGTCTCAAGCTACAGGTGCTTCTGGGATATATATATATATATATATATATATATATATATATATATATACATATGACTATTTTCTTCCAGGAGTGTTATTGTGTGTTTAACTTTGGCACATAGGTTTATGATACATGTTAGTTTGTGATACAAAGACTATATTGGGGTCCATTCTTCTCTGTGTTTTGGAAATATGTGATTTTGTCCAGTTAGTGCTTCAAATTATTTTTAAAAAAAAAATGAATTAGTTGCATCCATGTGCTTTAGAACTATTTCTTTTGCTAAGCTCTGTTTTCTGCCTTTAGATCTTTTCATTTCCGGAGCCTCACAGTAAGTCTTAAGTTAATTGAGACAACTTTGTTCTTTTACAATATTGTTTTATAGGATTTCTAAAACGTATTTTAGAAAAAGCTTGATTTTATGCAGGAAAAACTTGCTAAAATCAGCCCCTATCAGTAAGGTGGGGACAGATTTGCTACCAATATTGAATCTTCTCACCAATGATGTTACTTTGACATTTATTTGTATCTTGTTTTATTTGTCAGAAACACTTGATAACTTCAAGAACAGAGGAATTGCAAACAAGAAGTGTTTGATAAGCACGCTCGCAGGCTTTCATATTCTATTGTACATGGGGTATTTATATTCATGTTATCGTTGCCTTAGTATGCAGAAATAGAGTTGGTATTTAAATTTCTATTATTTGTATATGTGTATGAGTGTTGTACATGTGTGTATGCTCTCTGAGTTTGTGTCTTTGTGGGCCATGTGTGTGTAGAGGCCTAAGACTTCCAGAATAGGACATCAGATCCCCTGGAGCTGGATGGTTACAGGTGGTTGTGAGCCCCTTGGTGTGGATGCTGGGGACAGAAGCTGGGTGTTTTGGAAGAGCTGCAAATGCTCTTAACCATCGAGTCACCTCTCCAACTCCTAACAAACTGTTTTATATAGGTTTGTATGCTGTGACTTTGCCAATTCAGTGATAAATTTTAGGAGTCTGAATTAATTCAATATCTAGAAGAATTAACCCTTTTCTTTCTAATATTCATTGTCTTTTGAGTTTTCCTAAGTTAGAGCTTTGGCTGTCTTCTGACTGTTATTATTGGTGTTCAATAGATTAAATGCCATTATTGATATGCTGTTTGTATATAACAGAGTTAATAGATTTTTTAAAGGTGTATTTCAGTTTCAGGAAAGCCACAAAATCCTGTAATCATCATAATAATTGCACCTCCCACAAGTTCTCTCCACTTGATCCCTCCCCACCATGGCCTCTGAGGGGCCCAGACCTGCACTCTGTGAGATTAGCTTGGATCTTTCTCAAATATTATGCACGTGTGTGTGTGTGTGTGTGTGTGTGTGTGTGTGTGTGTGTGTGTGTATCTAGTATTTCATGCTATCTTATACTCCTATGTATAACATGTACAATCCTGTGTATAATTCATGTATAATTCAATGTTATTCATGTTTTTAACTACATGTTGTCTCTAAACGATCTCACCTTACATACTGCCCAGTTCTGCTCCTCACTCTTTTTTTTTTTTTTTTAAATCTGGAATTTAATATCACTTATTTAATTTTATCAAAGCCACATTTCTTTATCATAATAATCTTCTGGCCATGAATGAGTTCTTTCATACATAGTTTACCCATATTTGAATTTCAATCTTGAAAGACATTTTGTGGGGCGCGCAATTCTTTTCTATTTCTTTAAGTAGTTAAACATCTTCTAAGTTAAATTACATTTGAGAGTTTGTTACTTGAGTCTTTGGCCATATTTTTTTATTAGTTCTTTGAGGCCTTTGCCTAATTTATTTGGATTATTCACAAAACCCCCCAACTCTCATATTCATCCTCCCTTCCCTACTCGCCCAAGTTTGGCTGAAATAGTGAACTTCATGTGAGCAACCATGGACTTTCTGCATAAAGTCCACTCCACAGATGAAACCCACACTTGGCATCACTATCAGGCCAAGAACCGGTTCCTAGATACATGATAGGCCCTAAGGGACTCTTACTGCTATTTTTTTGCTAAATGGACAGAGTATCAATCAACTCCCAATGACCTCCTCATATCCATATGTCTCAAACGTCATTAGAGAACTTTCTATTTGCAGTAGACGATCATTAACACAGAAACTCAAAGCTGGCCACCGTGCAGAGAGTAAGGGACTGTGGAATGCTTAGCCCTGCGTGGAGCATCTGTGTCACATGCCTCTCCCTGAAGGATCTGTTGAGGTTTGGTCTATTGCTATGTATTGCAATGCAGTTCTCCACCTGAAGGTCTAGCTGTCTGTGAAAGAATTCTCATGTTTACCTGCTTTTGCTGTGCAAACCTTGTTCCTTAATTTAAAACTATTTGATAAATAAAAGTGGCTACCACCAATTCCCGGAGGGATTAGGGGTAGGTGGGCTTTGAGTTACCTGTTTGGGGGTTTGCAGAGGGAGGAGAGACCAAAACATTGGGAGAGGAGGAAGCCACCATGAGTCCATGGCCAAGAGAGAGGCAGCAAGTGTTTGGGGTCCTCTGTTGGGGAGGTAGCCAGGCAGCAGTTAGAAAAGTAGATTAGGGCTTACCCCACAGAAATTGTCAAAGCCAAATAAAATAACCACAGTGTGAGTCTCATTCATTCACACGCTAGATAGTGATAAGCTTGAATTGATCAACTACAAGGATTAAGAATCACTGCAGAAGAAGTAGGGAAGGAAAGACATAATTGCCAAAGACAATGGCGGTCTGCAAGGGAAGTATCTTCTGGACAGCAGGAGAAGTAAGCATTCAGCAGTGTGATGTACACAAGACCTGTATGAGCTCAAGAAGACCCAACACGACCATGAGCGGAGGTTAGAGCAAAGTCCTACCCTTAGCTGAAGAACTGTTGGGAACTGACAGTTGCTGCAAGGAGAGTCAGTTTTAATAGTGTAGCTCTTCCAAACTGGAGAGACATCTCGGTGGTCAACAGAACCTGTTGTTCTTCCAGAGGACCAGATTTCTGGTCCTAGAACCCCATTGCTCGCTCACAACTATCTGTAGCTCCAGTCCCAGGTGAGCCAGTGCCCTCTAATGGCCTTCGTGGGCACTGTATTCCTGCAGTGCTTAGATAGAGCACGCAGACAAAACACCCATACACATAAAATAAAATTTTTTTTTCTAAAACATGCAGCCCCTGGTAAACTGACCATAGTCCAGTGGAAGGCCACACATCTGACAATATACGGGCAGAACAAATTGCAACTGGATTTTTAAAAGGCTATATTTTTGATGAGCAGCAATATATTTTTCTATCATTATTTTCCTAAATGTCTAATATAGATATTCAAAACTTCACAAAACAACTCCCGATTTCAAGTTTGACACAGATGGTGTCATTTCTACTGTTTAGTTTGCTGAGTTTCTTGGATCTATAACTAATGTTATTTCAATAAGTTTGATGGAAAATTCAGGCTATAGCTTTACCAAGTAGGTTACTCACCCTAGTCTCACGTCTGCACGAGTCTCATTTGTAAGTAAGAAATCATGGTATTGTCCAACCAACCAGATTCTTGCATATTCTTTCAACATCTTTCGTTTTCCTGGGTTAGGTAACAACTAGGTTTTTATTAGTTCTTTACTGCTGAATACAATTAATCCAAAATCTACTGCCTTGAAGATGCAGTATTTGTCTCTCATGATTTCCATGTATACAGAATCACCTTGAATGCTCAACTGTCTCCTTGAATTACTTGGCTCAGTTCTCCCATGAATTTGTGGTCAGATGGCTCACAATGGCTGCTGTCACCTATGGCTTGACTGGAGTTTGGAATCTACTCCAGGGATAGCTCACGGGATAGCTCCAGGGATAAGCTAAAATCTGTTGTAAAAATATAAAAATAAAAAGTATTGGTGTCTATTACCCCGCTAGGTGCGGTGCCACAAGGTATCTGCTAGATATCTTGGCGGAAACACATCCCAGCCGCACACTTTTCTACACTCAAACCCTCACATAAAAGAACACACAACACAATAATCTTAGATCCAATTGGTAAGATATCATTGCCCACTTAAACATACAAAGCCCGGTACCATCCATCCCTTAGGAACATTGGTAACAACCTGTAAATACACAGAGCGGAATCTTAACATCACCTGCCATGGCTTCTCCCCTCTCTCCTCTCTCCTAGTCTCCTCCTCTTCCTTCAAACTTCTCTCCCACCCATCCTTCCTTCTCCTCCAATGACAGGCCTCCTCCTATCCTGTACCTGCCCCCCACCTGTACTTTACAAATTCAATGGGGAGGTTCTGGTGAAGTCACCTGATTCCTGAGTACTGACTAGGCTGCTGTCCTTGGGGCAGTGGAATTAGCATCAAAATACAGATAACTTCAGGGCCAACCACAACAAAAGTCAAGTCTTCTTTCTAGGGGTTTGCACGTGTCTGCTTGTGAATGTCTTTTCTTCAGAATGTGCAAACAAAGGGAGAAAGACATCATCTTCTGGGCCTTTATGACATGTAGTTTCATCACATTCTGTTTTGAACTAGGCCAGCCATAGCTCAGTGTGGGAGGGGAACTCAGACATGCATGTGAGGAGGTGAAGTTTTCTAAGCTCTACCTTAGCCATTGGGCACCAGACCTATTGCTAAGTCTACCCAACCTTCCTTCTGTAAACAGCAAGTCTTCCTTGAGCTCTTTTCATGAAACGTCTAAAATTCAGATGACTTATTATCAGCTCTAAAATTTCCAATAATTCTTTGGAATATTTTCCATTTCCTTGGTAGGAATCCCCAGCTCTCGTCGTAACTATTTTTATTTTAATTATTCAAACATTTATATCTTCTGTTTTAAATCTTTCTTAGGATCATGCTCTGAGTCATCTCGGAATTAATTTGTGTAATTTTACTATTAGCTCCAATTGACATTTTCATATAGTTTTTTATGTGTCTAGCAATTTTTAAAAAAATATATGCTAGGTGTTGTCAATGGTCAGCTGCAAAGATTCAAATTCTGTTCATTCATATAAATTAATTCCTTCACGCAAACACATTTAACTTGGTATAACTTAAACAATGATATATTTTATGTACATTGGCGTTTTGCCTGGAGGTATGTCTGTGTGAGGGTGTCGGATCCTCTGGAACTGGAGTTACAGAGTTGTGAGCTTCCCTATCAGTGCTGGGAATTGAACCTGGGTCCTCTGGGAGAGCAGTCAGTGCTCTTAACCTTTGAACTATCTCTCCAGCCCAGATTGGTGTAATTTACACTCTGAACCATGCACTCTTCTCTTAGTCTTTTGTGCTTGCGTGGTTATCACTTTATTCTTTTTTTTTTTTTTTTGAAGTTTACCACACTGTAGTCTATTCTTTTAGTACAGATTATGTATAAATTGTAAATTTCTCCACAGCAGTCCATCCTTTCTGCAATTTTCTTGTTTCTACTCTCTGGCTAGTGCGGAATTGTCTGTTGTCTGATATTTTAAGATATGAAGATAGAAATTCACTCACAAGGTTTCTTCTGTGGGTGACATTGTTTCCATTTCATCCTGGTTGGTTTTTACTCTGAGGGTTTTAATAACTCTTACATGTAGTCCAGGAAACAGTTTTTATACACAGGGGAGTTATACAACCTACTCTGCCATTATCAGAATGAGAAATTGTCCATTCACGTGTTAGACACACAGTAACTAGACCTTTTGTGTGGCTGACAAATCTGTTTAGTAGTGGACAATTCACAGAAATCACAAGTTATCAGCCATGTAGCTCAGTGGTAGAGCACTACTCACAGCGTGCATGGCCCTCAGTTTGATTTCTCATACTGCAAGGAAACAGAAGTCAGCGCCCCCCCTGTGTGTGTGTCTGTCTCTCTGTCTCTGTCTCTGTCTCTGTCTCTCTCTCTGTGTGTCTGTCTCTCTGTCTCTGTCTCTCCCTTTCTTCCTCTCCCCTCCCTCCCTTCCTCCCTTCCTCCTTCCCTCCCTCCCTCTCTTTCTTCCTTCCTTTCTTTCTTTCCTCTCCCCCTCTTTCCTTTTCTTCTTCCTTCCTTCCTTTCTCTCTCCCCCTCTTTATTCCTTCCTCCTTTTCCTCTTTCTTTCTTCCTTCCTTCCTTTCTCTCTCCGCCTCTTTATTCCTTCCTTCCTTCCTTCCTTCCTTCCTTCCTTCCTTTCTTTCTTTCTTTCTTTCCTTCTTTCTTCCTTTTTTCTCTCTTTCTTCAGCACCCCAGCTATGGGTTTATTCTGCACTGACTCTTGCTCGCTCTGCTGTCCAGTGAAGAGCTGTCCGGTGTCTATATGGATGGGAATGTGATGGATGGATATAAGACAACAATTTGTCAGCATCTGTTGAGAGTACAGATATAATACAGCTGATTTCCCAGAATTCCACTTAATTTCCATTTTGAATACAGCATCCACTGTAGCATCTGACCTAAAACAAAATTTACCGCTGTTCGACATTTACAGAGTCAAATCTGCTGCATTCTTATTAGGCTTTAGGGATGGCGTGCTTGGAACGGGTAGGAATGCGAGGGCCATAGAATGCCTGTAGACACTTCCTTCCAATGTCTTGTTCTCTGTCTCCTGAGGTAAGAATTGGTTTTGTCTTATGAGCTTCTCCTACTCCACGTCTTCAGGTCTTCCAAATCTTCTGAGTCTGTTTGTTCAGGTGTTTAAGATTGAGTAACTTTTTTTTTCTTTTTCTTTTTGAGGCATTTATATTTCTGTTTGCTTTTTTTTTTTTTTCATTTTAGTCAAGGTCTAGTAAAAATGACAAATTTCATGTACCTAATCCTTGCTTCGCTTGCTTTAAAATAACATCTAGTATCTTATATTCATTGTTTAAAATGAGAAAGAAGGCTTCATGGATTAAATAAAATACATCACCTCCCCCTTGCCTTCCACGAGACGTACATCTCAAGACTTCCAGTGGATGCATGACACGGAGGTAGCTCTGAAGTCTGCACAAACTCTGCATTTCCCATGCAGCGGAAGGTCATCTGTGAGAGACTCGGAGAGTAGCGTGTAACGGGGGGGGGCGCACTGGGTAGAAGAGTGACTCGTATCTTGTTCAGGCCAGAATAGGCTATCAGAGTTTGCCGTGCCATCTAGTAGAGTAGGGAATTATTCATTTCTGGAATTTTCCATCTAATACTTCCACTTCAATTTACTGCAGCTAATTGAAAACTCTGGTAGTGAAATGGCAAACATGGGGGTGGTGATGATGATGATGATGATGATGATGATGATGATGTATCTTGTTAAACTTTCATTTGTTGCCCTCCGCCCAGAAGTCATTTGTGAGATGAATACCAGTCAAATGATTAATCTTGTACCACAAGTAAATATAATTTCTATGGTCACCTCTGTACTACACATGGGCTCTTTCCTCAACCATTGTCCTCAAAAGTGGCAAGAAAACACTGGGGTTACCATCTCTCCGATGTGTGCTGCTTTAGACCCAGGCTGTTAAATAATTTTCTGCAGACACACATTTACAGCCATTGTAGCTTCTGAGGGACTTGCTTCAAAGAGCTGGGATTTCGAACAGCCCAGCAACTACTTTATGCCTCTACTCCCGACCATCATCCTAGCTAAGGGAAACTTTGTGAAACAGGATTTGGACAACATTAGTATCTTGCTTTGTTTATGAATTTGATATATTAACATGAAGATTAGTGAATTTAGCCAATGAAAAGCAACGCATTTTAGTCTCTCACTAAATGTGCGGTCTACACGGGACCTTGAGTGAACCTTGCGTACGTCTGCCACTTGTAGGGCATTGGATTTTGAGCATTTGCTCACCCTCACCGCCTTCAAGGACTAGTTTTGTATTAAATATTAAATTCTCTCTTCTCATCACAACCGGATTGTTTAGTTGGGTGATGGAGTATTATAATAAGTAATATCTCAGCAAACGAGAGGAAAATGTTGGAACACACTTGTGACCGATGCTTTCAGGAATGGAGATTTGCTGGGAATAGTTCAGTGCATATTGGAGAAAAGGTAGAAAAAAAACACACTTTAATATCTCTATAATATTAAATGGATAAAGGGTCTAGAGTCATTTAGCTGGAAATCAGATGTGATCCAGTAACTACCTTTATGCTTTTATACTATGATGTAGTAACCGTCACGTTGCACACCTACACACACACACACACACACACACACACACACCAATGTAATGACTAATTGTTGTTTATCTTTGCTGAGGAAATAAAGCCCAAAGGTATCTTATTCAGCCGTACTTCAAATCGCTATGGCAGCTATGAGTGGACATTAGAATGCTTAAGATGGGGTACAGCTCATGGGAAGAAAAAGGATCTAACTGTAGCAGCCTTCTCTGTCAAGAATAGTGACAGGTCCTGCCTTGAGGCAGGCTTGCCTAGTTGGCTTCTCTGGAGCCTTTCTTTGAGCCCTTTCAGCTGCTGGCCTTCAGATGCCGAAATTGAACTAGACATAGCCAAGTGTGTGCCCTTTTAGGAGCTCCAGCAGAGCCAGAGGCGACAGGGCCACCAGCAGAGATGACAAATTGAAGACTTCAATCAAAGGTGAGTCAGGTCAGCATGGACCTAGGCCCTTTCCTCCGGTGTGCACTGAGTTCCAGCAGAAGGCGGCCTGCCAGGAGCTGGCTGGCAACCACAGGGTACTCTCCTCTATCATCCATATAAGCTTTGACATAGGGACCAACAAGGGCTGCCTGTTTAGCTGGTGCAAGGTGGAAGGGACTCGCCTGCTTGGAGCCTCGCTCCAGGAAACATGAGTTGCGCCGGCAATGATCAGGTCTCTTTCTCACCATGCACTTGGTGCCTTCCACTCCCGGAGCTCGCCTCCTCCTAGGCTGCTGGCTCCTGCCGAGGGCTAGGAGGAAGGTGCACGCCCGGGTCCTAGTGGCTTCCCCAGGCTCCTGTATTTGCAAACGCTTTAGGTGGCCCTGCGGCAGCCTCAGCCTGGAAGGGAGAGGAGCACAGGGAGGGGGGCTGGCAGGGCAGGCGGGAGGGAGGCGCGGAGGTGGGGCGGCGGGAGCGAGGGGGAGGGCGCCTGAGCTCTGCGGTTCCCAGCCTGGTCTCTGTCGGCTGGCGGTGGCTCCGGGTTCCCCTGCGCTGGTGCTCACGGTCTCAGCATCTCCGCCCGCCCTCGCTCCCGAGCGCGGAGGCGAGCGGCAGCCCGGCGCGGCGGTGGGCGTGTGCGCGCTGAAGGACGCCTCCTCTCGCTCCCGTGTTGCAGGCGGCGGCCAGCGGTTCCAGCTCGGGCAGCGGCGGCATCTTCCGGAGTCCCGCGGCGAAGATGCTCAAAGTCACGGTGCCCTCCTGTCCCTCCTCGCCCTGCTCCTCGGCCACTGCCAGTACTGAGAACCTCGTCCCGGATTACTGGATCGACGGCTCTAACCGGGATCCTCTGAGCGATTTCTTCGAGGTGGAGTCAGAGCTGGGACGGTAAGGCGAGGGGTGCTGGACCAGTCGGAGCGTGGAGGCGCGGGCTGGGGCTGGGAACGCCTGCAGCGTGCACGCTACTTGTCCCTCTCTCTCTGCGACACCTCCGGAGGGTGAAGGTGTAGGACTGGCCCCTCTGCCTTTGATCTCTCCCCAGCCCAGTCAGTGTCAGGGCAAGAGCTAAGCTCTAGACGGAGGCAACCAGGCTCTCCCCGGAGCGCCTAGGCCGGTGCAGCTGCAAGCATCCGCCAGACTCTCCCGCCCTCCCTGCGTGGAACTGGCTGCCACTTGGGTGATACCTCTTACCACACGTGGATTCTGCTTTCCTAATTAGTGGCTTTGCTCAGATTATAGTTTGTCAGAGGGACTTGTGTGTCTACTTAGTTTTGGGTCGGGGGCTGCAGTGTGCCTTTCTAATCGTGGTGGATTTATTAAATTAGATCCCTCCTGCCTCCCCTCATCAAGCTCTCCAAAGCAAGTGGCACTAGAAATTTAACCTAAATACTAGCTTCCCGCAGCGTGTGCTCAGGAAAAGGCGAGAATGAATCATTTAGGAGAGTTAAAGGCAGAGTAATGAAGTAGTGAGGTTTTAAAGAGAAAGCAGCTCATGGGGACCAGGCAGGGCTGATTAGTGAGAAGAGGTCTGCTGCCCTTCGTCTGTGTGCTGGAGTGGTTTATTTAAATCATGCATGCAAAAAGCCATCTCTCTGGGAAAGCAGACTGCCCCTCATTCCCTGCTCTGAACGGGATTGATCCCTTATGTTCCCAGATCTTTAGCCACTGAACATTATTTTTCTTTCCTTAGGTTTTTCTTCTTTTCTGTTGTCCGCACGCACACATAAGGAAACTTGTTTTCAGTACTGTTTAAATGCAAAGCTTTCATCATAGGAGATCTGAACACGATTTCAATTTGTCAAGTTGTAACTTTGTCTTTTGCAATTTAATTTTCATCCTCCCTTTGCTGGCAGTAGTTTATCTAACAGCTTTTTAATTTAATTTATTTATTTATTTTTGATGCTGCTAGAGATAACGGCACTGGATTCTGGGTGTTTATACTTAGTGGGAAGGATTGGCTCACTCTGATTTGCCTTTACCTGAGTATTAGTGGTGTGTAAAAAGGTAAAACTTTTGAAAGCAATTTATTTATTTTTGTTACTGTTTTTTACAATTCTCATAACAATACATTAAAATTTTTAAATTCATGAAATTCCCTATTTGAGCATTGAGTGATGTATGTATCCACATCCCTTTTCAGTCAAGTTTCTGGGTGTTCACCTGAAGCTGTTGTCTGTTAAAATGAGATAGCAAGTCGTATCTTTGAAAAGGTTCAGGAACCTCTCGTGCTTGTGTGATGCGCTGCAGCCTTGTGGTACAATGTCTGATGAAAGACACAGCCTACTTAAGACTGGTGACTCGGTGCTTTACAAGTTGCGAGATGTGGAGGAAGTGCAGCCTGCGGCTGCTGTGGAAGGGATGGTCCCACAGCACATCTGAGCAACCCCTCATACGCCCCTAACAGATTCTGACTTACTGATTCACAAATCAGCCCCTCCATTGTGCCAAACACCCGAGATGTGGGAAGATTTACAGGAAAAAAGTGAACTACAGAGTATACACATGCCTGGGATGGTGGATCTCAGAGGGAAGGAGTTTGAAGTTTGCTTGTTTTTAATTTGGCCCTAGGGCTTGCCATTCCTTTGGGGTTGTGCATATAAATCTATTATGAATTTCTAAGACTTGTCCTGCTATCTATGTATTTTTTATTTCCCTACAATCACCAAATTAAACCATTTTACAAAGAAAGCCAGAACCACTGAAAGTTGTGCTTTTGCTCTGTTCTCCAGCAGGGCCCCGTGCTGCTGGGTAAGTTCTCTGCAGATGGCAGTGTTGCCGAGAGAGGTGAGGTCATGCCATTCAGTAAAGATGGAGAACTACTTCCACTCATAACCTAAGTCATTTTTTCAATGAGATAAGCCTAAAATACGAAACAACTGGGATTCCAGCTGTATTTGTTTTAAAAAATGGATCTCCAGAACCAGAAAGCAGTGGAACTTACGCCCATGCTGATCGAGCCACAAGAGGCCGTTTGCTGTTGCACTAGTGATCAATTTGGACTCACTTTGATTGATTTCAAGATTTTTCTTTCTGTTTTGGGCCAGACCCAGGCCAGGGGGAGATGGTGACTTAAAACCAAAGCACATGATTCTGTCAGGCACAGCTGTCAGTGTGGTGCTCAGACAGCAGCAGTCTTGTGCTGTGAGGGGCACCGTGTCACAACACAGACAGTCTTTAAAGGTGAGCAGGTCCACAGTGTAGACAGTCCCCTGAGATGGGCTTGTTCACAGTGTAGACAGTCCCCTGAGATGAGCTGGTCCACAGTGTAGACAGTCCCCTGAGATGGGCTGGTTCACAGTGTAGACAGTCCCCTGAGATGGGCTGGTTCACAGTGTAGACAGTCCCCTGAGATGGGCTGATTCACAGTGTAGACAGTCCCCTGAGATGGGCTGATTCACAGTGTAGACAGTCCCCTGAGATGGGCTGGTTCACAGTGTAGACAGTCCCCTGAGATGGGCTGGTTCACAGTGTAGACAGTCCCCTAAGATGAGCTGGTCCACAGTGTAGACAGTCCCCTGAGATGGGCTAGTTCACAGTGTAGACAGTCCCCTGAGATGGGCTGGTTCACAGTGTAGACATTCCCCTGAGATGGGCTGGTTCACAGTGTAGACAGTCCCCTGAGATGGGCTGGTTCACAGTGCGGGCTGTCCTCCTTAGATGAATTAGAGACTTGTTTCATCTGCTAAAAGTATCTGTTGTTAACGGGTGACTCCTGAATTCAAGAAAATTAGTTTCAAGGCCATGCAGAGAGTAGACTCTGAGATTGTGTTTGGAAAGTGAGGTTCCTGAAGCCCCTGGTCCAGCGGTCTCCAACCTCCCCACTGCTGTGTCTCTTTAATACAAGTTCCTCATGTTGTGGTGTCTTTTCCTCATGTTGTGGTGAACCCCAACCGTGAAATTATTTTCATCGCTACTTCATAGCTACACCTTTGCTACTGCTATGGACGCTAATGTAAATATTTTTGGAGACCGAAGTTTGTCAGAGGCGTGGTGACTCACAGGTAGAGAATGCTACCCTGGACAGGGCTGCTAGAAGGCAGGCGTTGCTAGAACGGCAGCCGTCCATCCTAAGGCAGGGAGAACTTTGTCTTGGCAGTACATGCACACATACGATGGGATACTCAGAATGCCAAGCAAATAATTTTTTCCTAAAATCTTCATTGAAAATATTTTTGATATTTTTAGAGCTTGTTAAGTTTACAAAAGTCACAATATACCAACAACGCGACTTAAAGTATCAGCTAGCCACCATCCTATGCAGGGACCTATACCTAGAGAGCAGTTGGTCTTCTGCCCAGTGATTTGAGAGAATGGCATTCTGAAAGCTTTTCTAAAGGAGTAGAGAGCTTACCTCTGGCTTACATTCCTCCCAATGGTCTGGTGAATGGAAAGGCAGCACTTGGCTTGCCCTGCTCTGTGGCAAGGGTTTGGCCTTATGTATCCAAACCCACATCCTGATTTCAGTTCTGACCTATCTTTTGTTTAGAATTATACCATATTGAAAGAATGTTTCTAATGGACTTTTGCTGTGCTCCCAAACACCCAAATGCAGAAAACCAAATGTTAGACCACTTACTTAAAAGAAAATGTGTTAAATTATTCTGGATTTTAACTATAGTTGCTTTAGGCTGGTGACCTTTAGGACCCCACCATAATAAATTCATTATTTAAAAAATGCATTTATGTGGTAACTCAGTTATCTATTATCTGCCTGCCTGTCTGTCCGTCTGTCCACCCACCCACCCACCGATCCATCTGTCTGTCCACCCATCCATCCATCTCTCCACCCACCTATCATCCATCTATCTATCTATCTATCTATCTATCTATCTATCTATCTATCTATCTATCTGCATCTGTTGTTGTTTAGGATCCAAATTGACTTTTAATAATGAGATATATGGTCATATGTATAGAACAGAAACAATTTTACCATGTAATGTTATTTTTTTTTAAATTTTTTTTTTATTAACTTGAGTATTTCTTATTTACATTTCGAATGTTATTCCCTTTCCTGGTTTCCGGGCCAACATCCCCCTAACCCCTCCCCCTCCCCTTCTTTATGGGTGTTCCCCTCTCCATCCTCCCCCCATTGCTGCCCTCCCCCAACAATCACGTTCACTGGGGTTCAGTCTTAGCAGGACCAAGGGCTTCCCTTCCACTGGTGATCTTACTAGGATATTCATTGCTACCTATGAGGTCAGAGTCCAGGGTCAGTCCATGTATAGTCTTTAGGTAGTGGCTTAGTCCCTGGAAGCTCTGGTTGGTTGGCATTGTTGTTCATATGGGGTCTCGAGCCCCTTCAAGCTCTTCCAGTTCTTTCTCTGATTCCTTCAACGGGGGTCCCATTCTCAGTTCAGTGGTTTGCTGCTGGCATTCGCCTATGTATTTGCTGTATTCTGGCTGTGTCTCTCAGGAGAGATCTACATCCGGCTCCTGTTGGCCTGCACTTCTTTGCTTCATCCATCTTGTCTAATTGGGTGGCTGTATATGTATGGGCCACATGTGGGGCAGGCTCTGAATGGGTGTTCCTTCTGTCTCTGTTTTAATCTTTGCCTCTCTATTCCCTGCCAAGGGTATTCTTGTTCCCCTTTTAAAGGAGGAGTGAAGCATTCACATTTTGATCATCCGTCTTGAGTTTCATGTGTTCTGTATGTCTAGGGTAATTCAAGCATTTGGGCTAATAGCCACTTATCAATGAGTGCATACCATGTGTGTTTTTCTGTGATTGGGTTACCTCACTCAGGATGATATTTTCCAGTTTCCTCCATTTGCCTATGAATTTCATAAAGTCATATGGATAAAAAGTCATAAAGATATATGGTCATATGTATAGAATAGAAACAATTTTACCATGTAATGTTATTTTTATGTCAACAATGTATCACAGTATTTCATGTTTTGTGCTGTTTTATTGTATTCCCTTTCATTCAACATATTTGCTAAACTCATGTAATCTAATCCTACTAATAAGTGTGACTTAGTTAGAAAATGTTGGTTTTGGACATAAATGTGGGTATACCAGACTAAAGTATGAGGCAGAGTCTTTAACACAGGGCAGCATTGTCCTGAGTAGTGTACGTCTGGCACAGTTCTGTGGAGTTATATCTTCCTCGTCCTCATCCTCGTCCTTGTCCTTGTTGTCCTCCTCCTCCTCCTCTTTCTCTTCCTTCTCCTTTTCCTCCTCCTTCTTTTGCCTTCAAGTTCTTATTAGATTGTCCCTTCCAGATTGTTGAGAAAATATTGGTGTCTCCAAAAGTTCCCCCGTGTACCCAGGAATCTGAACTAGGATGGGGATGTGTGGCTCTGCCAGGGGAAGCTTAGGTGTGGACGGAAGAGACTTAGAGAATGAAGGAGCTATGTCCTAACCGTGAGTTTACCTCGGTCCAGTGGTGCTTCCTGTATGAAACCCTGAGTGCGTCTCTTCTAGAAGGGCTTCAGCCAGTGCTCTTAGCCTACCTTAGCCATGTTTGCTTGGATTCCAGCAACAGGATCCCTGCGTGGCTTACACCACAGCACTTTTCCCCACAGATCCGGAGGATGGGTGGTCGAAACCAAGAGGTTGACTCAGTGATTTCCCCAGTGAGAGCTTTCTTCCTGTCTTCAGAGGTGGCCACCTCATGCTGTCTTCTCAGAAGATAGGAAGGAAGAGGGCTAGAGAGAGAAAGCTCTATAGAACAGAAACAACTTCTCTAAGCTCTTTGGTGTCTCTTCTCATAACATCATTCATCTTGTCTTGAGAACTCCATCTTCAGGATTTTATCCTAAACATAACGACTTCCCAGAGATCATATTCCACAGGAGGATAGATTTCAACATTTGTGCACAGTACTGCCTGATGTATGAAATATTAAAACATATGCATACATTCATTCATTCATTCATACATACATACATACATGCATGCATACACACACACATATATATATTACATTGAGCATGTCCTCTACACCCCTCTGCCTCTCCTTTCACAATCCATACTCCCATTAGTTTTCTTTGTCCCCTACAGAGTTTCACTGTTACTTTCCTGATGTATATATATATCCTGATGTATGTGTATGTATATATGTATATATATGTATACACACATTTATGATTTTTATCAGCATGTGAATTTTAAGAGGATAATTCAGCTTATGACATGGCTGGTGAGGACTCAGATTCTGTCCTTTTTCCTTCTTCTTTCTCTGCTGGTAACTACCTTCGTGTGCTATCCTGTCTGTCAATGCATCCAGGCCTTTCCCTTACACCGTCTTTTAGGTCCCACAGCCTGTCTGTTCCACACTGCTCTGCCTCACGCTCTATCTTGATGCTTTAGCCTCCCTGCCGATCACACAGTTGCTGTTTAACTCGGGTTTTTAGTGTGATTATGAATTTCTCCGTACACCGATTCTTTGCGTGGAGAGTTGGCTCAGGAGCAAGGCAGGACTCCGAAAGAGCGAGCAGAAGCTCAAGCTTCATAGGCTCAACACAAGAATACGGTCTCGTCTTCTAAAGACAGAATCCACAGACTTGGCCTTAGCCGGCACACATTCACCGTCTAGGGCAGTGGGTAACCCTTAGGTACCTGCAGGTACTCAGCAGGTGGTTTTTGAAGAGGAGGACCCAGGGGACTGCAGTGATGCTCAGTGAGTAAAGGTCCTCGCTGCAAAACCTGATAGCCTAGTCTTACACCTGGGAAGTACGTGGTGGAAGAAGAGAACTGACTTCCCAAAGTCGCCTTTTGGTCTCCATGAGCTTGCTGCAACGTATGTGCCCCCCTCAGCAAATAAACAAATTAATTAGCACACTTTAAGAAGAGACGACTCGATGTAATGAAGCAGATCAGACCCTGCACTATCCTTTTCTTTCACTCCGTTTCCCTTTTAAATCTTGGTGTTTCCTGGTATCTGTAAAACAAGTCAAGGCTGGTGTTCAGTCAAGACCTTCCTGCATGGTCTCTTGAGGACAGGAATCACAGGCTGTGTCACAACCTTTTGGTTAGGATCTGGCTTTGTTCGAGGGCTGTGAGGAAAAGAAGAAGGAACATGTTGTGTTTCCCCTAAAACGTCTATGATCGAGACCCCAATTTCGTGTTAGCTTCCCTTCTCCTCAGTGGAAGTGCTGGTGAGTGCTACACCCATAGCAAAGCTGTGCTTCTGTTGGCCAGGCTCTGTGGTTCTGAAATGAAGAGGGTTCAGTTTCACCTCCATGATCGTTCACCACAAGAAGATAGGAGCGAAGTCAAGATGACTTTCAGGGCACTGAGCCGCTCTCTGGGCTCTGTCGGCCTCTGAAGTATTTGGAAATGAACCCCTTGTGCAGAGCTCTAAGTCGTTGAAGGCAGCGAGAGGCTCTCCGCCCATAAGTATGAATGCTGTTGCTGTAGGAGGTTGGAAAACTGAACAGGTGTTCTGTGTGTTCTCTGCCTTTAACCCTTTCTGGAGATGAGAAGCGCCGAGGGGAGAGGAGGGGAACCACAAACCGGCTTCAAAGGAATTTCTTGTAAACGGTTTACCCTCAGCAATACATGTGGGTTTAGTGTTTGCCATGATGCATTTGAAAGCCAAGTATTGAGTGTTGGCCTCGTAAATTGTTCCCATCGCTGCTTGTTAATATTTTGTTTATGTTTTTTTCTTTCTCCTTTCTATGTATAGTTTTATTTCCACTGACCGAGAAGTAGGTTTTGATTAAAAAAAAAAAACAAACAAAAAAAAAAAAAAAAAAACTCCTGAAGAAGCTGTGTATTATAAAGAATTTCAGCTTTTTAAAATCCCAAGGTTAAATGGATTATGAAAACTATGGTGTTTAACTAAGTCAAGTAACGTATCGTCTGGATCAGCTTTGCTTGAAACCCAAAGGGTGAATTTTTTTTCTGTAACTTCTATTCATCTTTACCTTAGTTTTCTTTTCTTATATCGCCCACTGTCTTCATTCGGACCCATAGCTGGAGGTGGTGTGAAATAGAGACCGGCAGAGACCAGCATTTCTCTCTGCCGTCAGTGGCAGCCATCAAATGAGCAAAGGAACAGTCTCTTGGGAAAAAATGATTTACACTGACTGACGGCTAAGGGAGAGTACACAGCGAGGGGCTCTCACCGTGGGCTCTATGCTATTTCTGGGCCAGATCATTCTTTGTTGTAAGGCCACATCATACCATGGGGGACATTTAGCAATGTCCCTAGCCTCTACCCACTGGCAGAAATCTTCTTCCTATGTTGTGATAACCAAAAGTGTATCTTCATGTTGTCAAATGTGGCCTTCTTCCCATACAGACAATACTGTCTCAGAAGCTTGAAGCTAGTCCTCTGCACACTTTTTATTTAGTTGGATAGACAATTAAAAGCAACAGGGAGTGTCTGTCGTAGCCAACAGTACCTCCCTTTGCTGTGTGATATCATTAAGGCTCCTGTTGTCAGCGCCTACTGTCTGTACCTTACCTAATGTTTTTGTTTAAATAATCTTATCTTATTTTTGCTTGCAAGAACGCTTATTTTTTTTTGCCATATTGAAATAATAAATCACACGTAAGACACAATTATAAAAACAAATTGAGAAGAAAGCGGAACATTGATATGACGTTGAGGCTCGCGGTGCTTGTGGGCTTGAAGGCCACGAGCTTGGAGATTATTTCCTTTATTAGAAGAGCGATTAGCAGAGGTTAGTGGGGCACACAACCATAGCACGCCTCGATAGAGGTTTCTCTTCCTGAGGCGATCAGAATGACTGAACATTTGAAACAAGTGCACTGTCATTTATCTGGTGCACCTGGCTCTTTAAAGGATCCCCAGTTGCTAGTCAACAAATCCTTTAGGGAGTCTTAGGTGGCTTGTTGTGGTGCTGAGGGCCTTTAGTCCCTGCACTCAAGGGAGGCAGGGGCTGAGGCCTAGATAGGTGGGTCTCTGTGAGTTCGAGGCCAACCTGATCTACAAGCTAGTTAGTCTAAGATAGCCAGGGAGAGCAATCATGTCTCCAGTCTGTCCCCACCCCCAATCCCCAACCCCGCTGGTGGGGGTGGGGAGGATTCTTAGCTGTTAGAACTGCTTGACCCTATGACCTTGTTTGGTTGCCTCTTGGATTTCTGGGAATAGAATAGGAGATAAAAAAAGCCAGCTCAAGGGGGGGTGGGTTGGGTAGGGTTTAGTGGGGGTGGGGGGGGGAGATGGGGTGGGAGGAGTCTGGGGTGGGCAAGGGGTTAGCAGGGTAAGAAGAGAAGGCAGTTGGAGAAGATAAGGCTGTGGAGAAGGCTGAGGCAAGAGAAGCTAAGCTGAGCAGATAGGCTGGAACAGTTCTAGTGAGGAACTGCTAGCACTGGGAAAACTGGGGGAGGGAACTATTTATGCAAACCTTGGGGAGCTGAGGGAGGAGTGGTTGGGAGAAATGTTTGAAGGGGCTGGGTTGGAAACTGGGAGGACTGCTGGCAGGGAGTTAAGAGAACTGGTCACTAGCAAGCCATTTCACAGAGAAGGGTCCTCATGTGTTTTCATTGTTTACTGTTTAATGCTATGCCTTTATGCCTCCTGACTTCACTCTGGTTAGAGATCTGATCTTTTGAATATTGAGATCCCAGGTAATGTGTGATGGCCATGTGTGCGGTCATAGTCAAAGGCTTTCATGTATAAACTTTACTGATGATAAGACAGCAGCAATGAATCTAATTCAATATAGACAGGTAAACTAAAGAAATGAATAAATGAATAAATTTGTTTTTTACGTAACCTGTTACATTTAATAGGAATACTAAAATTGTGCTGGAGAGGGATGTTGAAATTTACAATAGACGTATCATTCATTTGGTTCTTACGTTATACGAAGTTTTAACCTTCCTTTTTGCTACTTATTTCATACGGGAACATGGTTTTCATACGTACAGGCACATGATATTAATATGTTGGCATTTGTTGCTTCTGCTATGTAATTTTAGGTTGAGACTTATTTTTTTTTAGCAAATAGAAAGAAACAATTCATCTTTGTTTTATATACTCCGTTCCTAAGGTAAGGTAATAGTCAATATTTAGAGTCAACGAAGTAACAACTTTGAGTTTAATATTGATTTTGTGAAAATGATCTTAGTGTTAGTTCCTAATGTTCTTATTTAACGAATGAATAATTAAGGAGTTATGCACCATAAGCAAAGACTCTTAATTAAACACTACCATAGGTGTACTCTTTATCCTTGTACATTTGACGTATTGTGACTACAGAGCTTATTAAACATTTTGCTTACAATTCTTTTCATGGTGCCATAACACAGACTTCCTGTTTTTTATAGAAGGATATATATATATATAATCTGAGGCACACCTTACCTTTTATTTTTATTGCTTCTACTCATAAGAATTACCAATATGAGAATAAACGCCTTTTATGTAACCATCGTAAGTAAGAAATTGAAAGAAAAAGACTAATACAAGATGGATATTTAAGAATCAGATGTCCTGGGACTCTGTAGGCCAGGATGACTTTGAACTCAGAGATCCATCTGCCCCTGCCTCCTGAGTGCTGGGATCAAAGGTGTGCACCACCACACACAGCTGCAAAAGCGTAGTAATCTTTCCAGCAGTGACCTGTCCTACTGAGTGGCTGGGGATGTCTTTATGAGGGTGTAGTGAACCTTGAATTTCAGTAGGAATTTACCATGTATAACTGTGGCAAAGAGGCACACCAGGCACAAAATGTGCACCCTCCTCCACAAAAGGGTAGAAAAATCTCAAGATGTATGTCCTGTTTAGTCTTTCCCCCTGCCTCAACATGACACAAGCTCAGGTAATTTGAGAAGAGGGGACCTTAATTGAGAAAATTCCTCTATAAGATTGGCCTGTAAGCAATCAATGAGGCGGGGACCAGCCCGTGAGATAGTAGAGCCCTTCCTGCTAAGTGGTCTTGAATGCTATAACAAAAGCAGGCTGAGCAAGCCACGAGGAGCAAGCTACTAAGCAGCATCCCTCCATGGCCTCTGCATCAGCTCCTGCCTCCAGGTTCCTACCTGGAGTTCTTGCCCTGACTTCCCTCCATGATGGAGTCTGTTCAGATAGTTGTAAGATAAAGTAAACCCTTTCCTTCCTAGCCTGTGTTTGGTCGTGGTGTTTTACCACAGTGTTAAACTAAGACAATGCACGTTTTCTTTTTCAAAATTACAAACCATGCATCTCGCAATGCCAGGTAAAGCATGGGAAGGGAAAGTTGTGTTAGCCCGAACTGGGTATTTGGTAATTAAAAGGAAACATTGTAGAGAAAGAGGAAAAAGGTGTCCATAGAAGCAGTTGGGTCTTGACAAAGTTTATGGATCTCAGAACTTATCACTAACCCATGATAAGGATAAACTATGGGAGTGTGTAAGGCAGATATTACTAGGGCAGTTTAGTATTAAACTCAAAGCAAGAAAGAAACATGATAAGACACCTTTTATAGTCTGTAACCAGGTAAGAAAGGGGCGAATATTGGATTGAGATCTGCTAACTAGACTGTGAGAAGCCAGGACTGACAAACGTGCATGCGGTTTTGCTGTCCAGAGTCTAGGCTCTGCGTTGTTGAGTGACGTGCACACAATAGAGGCAAGCGTGTTTTTGATTCCTAAGAAGCTTTACACTGCAGTGACTCCTATGCAGGCCCACAGCACAAACTAGTCCTTATTATTAAAACAAAAGAAAACAGAACAAAAACCAAAAACTATTTCAAAAACCTGTGCTCCAAATAAATAAATAAATAAATAAATAAATAAATAAATAAATAAATAAATAAATAAATAAATTGCTACACTTCAGTTGTCGACTGTTGGCCTACTCTAGCCGAGTCTCAACATTTTCCTTACATGAGGATGTGATATTAAATGGGCACCAATCTTTCATTTGCTTAAGAACCCACATCGAATCTCCCTTAAAAGTCACCAGCATAATGTTGGCTTTCAATGCGTAAACAGACTTTTGAACATGTGCTCTATTTCCAATCTTACTGAGCTGTTCATCGGTCTAGCTCTTACCTAGGTAGCTAGTGCCACCCATCCATCTTTGTCTGTCTCCTTTCTTCTGTTTGGTTGTCACACCAAGGCTACCTTATCTAATGGTTTTGAATTCTGAAATCACAAAACTTTACTTGGATGCGTTTAACTTGAATCTCTATAGAGTTAGTACGTAAGGCCTGGTTGATACATATTACTAGGTAGCCACAGCCGTGTAGATGGTCACATGCAAAGGCCGTTGATAAGCCTGTAATCCCAGGGCTTGAGAGGCAGAGAGGCAGGCGGGCCTGTGAGTTTGAGGACAACCTGGTCTACAGAGCAAGTTCCATGACAGCCAGGGCTATTTTGGGAAACCCTGTCCTGAAGAACTAATTATCTAAATAAATAAATAAATAAGAAAATTTTTTTTGTAGATAATGAAGGAATAGGTAACAAGCTGATAACTCTTCTGTCATATTTGATGTGCTAATTAATAAAGTGCTAAACAATTGATAAAATACTTACTCTAGTACTTTTAAATTAAAAATTATCTTACGTATAATAAGTGTTTGTCAACATATACGTCTATGTACCAACCGTGTATCTGATGCCTGCGGAGGCCGGAAGAGAGCATTAGATCCTATGCAACTGGAGTTACAGATGAATATGAGCCACATGGGTGTTGGGGGATTGAATACAGGTCCTCCGGTTAAGAGCAGCCATGGCTCTTAACTGCTGAGCCTTCTCCCCAACCACCACCTCCAATATGTGTGATTATTTAC
This sequence comes from Rattus rattus, assembly GCF_011064425.1. Classification (NCBI taxonomy): domain Eukaryota; kingdom Metazoa; phylum Chordata; class Mammalia; order Rodentia; family Muridae; genus Rattus; species Rattus rattus. Next base: position 11,304,655 of record NC_046168.1, on the reverse strand, counting down.
TAATGAATACTAACCATGAATTAAACAATTCTTCTCTGTCCTATATGAACATCTCGGGATGGCTTAGGTAAGGTCTTTAACTTGGGACCCTATTTAAGTAATCTTTAAAAAAAAAAGTGTGTGTGTGTGTATGTGTGTGTGTGTGTGTGTGTGTGTGTGTGTGTGTATGTGTTTACATATTAGGTATCTTCCTTCATTACTCCCTACCCTGCCTTTTAAAGGAGTCTACCACTGAAACTAGCACTCACTAGTTAGCTAGATTTCGTGGCCAGCAAGCTCCAGGAATCCATCTGTCCCCACTTTCCCAGCAGTGGAGTTACAAACTTGGTTGACCACACTTGGCTTTTCCATGTGGATGCTGGGGATTCGAACTCAGGTTCTTAAGCTTGTCAGGCAGATACTTCGCCAATCGGGGCATCTCCCCAGACCCTAAATAACCAATCCTCTGTAAAACGAGAATCAATCACCTTATTTTGAATAGACGTGGTCTTATTTAGTTGTACTAAATAAGATATAATTAAGGTAAGCAGGGGTCTCTAAGTTGGGATATCCACGTGTTAGGATGTGTGATAAAAATAGGCTATTGTAATAAAATATTAGTGGATGTATCTGCTTCTTTTTTTAAGTTTTGCTCCTGTGTTTGGCATTTGGATATTTTGAAAAGCAAATTAAATTTGAGTTACACATATATAGCAATCATAGATAGCATATTGTAATTTGGAAACCTATGTCCAAAAACATTTTATCGGCGGAACGAATTACAGATAAATTACTGTTGTAATTTGTGGACACTGAGCAAGTTTTTATTTGCATTTAGAAAACACTGCACTTTAAGAGAGTGGGTTTAAAGTAGACCAGCAGACCAAAACATGAACAAAACAGAAATAATATTTTGCAAGGTGTGTTTTTGTACAGAAAGAGGAAGTGGGTACCTGTGTGTGCTTGTTCTGCATTTTTTACCCGATGAAGGGTTTTGATAAGAACTCACTCCCATTGTAGTTAAGCAGTCTCAGAGAAGAAAACAAAAAGGGACTGTAGGAATACAGCTTATCCATCAGATGGTGAGGTAACGTAATTCAACAAGGATGATGGCCAAGCTTGGAGAAGGAAATCCTAGGAGAAAGAGGTCCTTTTGTTTGCTTGCAAGAGCCTCAGTGTAGATGGAGGGACTTGACTCATGAACAGTTTTGCGCTCACATGGCTTCAGCGGCACCTTCCCGAGCAGTGCTTAGAGAATCCCAGGCATTAGTGCCAGGGTGTTAAGCTTAACGCTGTGAACGGGAAGCACTGTCATCCCCCACGCGGTATGTTACGCTCACCTCAGGGCTTTCTGACTGAAAACTTCAGCACAGAGAGAAGTGGTTCTCTGAAAAGTAAAAGGAGGATGAGAGCAGACCGACTGACGTCAGGACCACAGACAGAAGTTGACTATTAAAAACCAGAACACACGGGGAAGGAGATGGCAAACTCAGAGTCATGTTCACACGTGTTGTCGCCTCTCAGGCCGACAGTGTTTTAGTGATTTCTCCCTACTTTGAATCTTCTGTATGGGTCAACAGAGACATTTGATCAGCATCTTGCCCTTGTTAGCTTGGTGCACGTTACCTGTTGTATGTCTTAAAAGGACAGTTGTCACCGACTCAGTCTGAGGTATTTGGGACTTTAACAGATATACAAAGCTGTTCTTTAAGTTGTGTTCAAGTTGATTTTTTAGTATCTCCTTTTTATTTATCGTTGGATAGTTTCATAAACAATGTTTATTCCTCCCCCTTTCCTCTAACTCCTCCCAGACTATTCCCTGCGTTCCTACTTCAAGTTTATTCTTGGTGAGGATATAAGTATATTTCCACTCACTTAGTCTAGTGGCTAATATATTCTTTCCAGAGCTCTCTGTCAGGAAAATCACCAAGAAAATAGACCATTACAAAATTCAAACCATACAATTTAATGAATCAGTCTGGTCTGGAGTGTCTGGTTGTAACACACCTCTAGAGATTTCTTTTATAGAAGAAATAGTTTTAGTGGCTCTTGGGTGGGGGCTTCTGGACCCTCTTGCCTTTTTTTCTTTAATGTGAACATATAAGCTAATTAAATATTTAATGAGATAAAATTGTGAGTTTATCCGAGTGCAACCTGGAGCCAGAGGTGGACTGAAACACCGAAGAGAGCTTTTCCTTCTCACGTATGCCGTGTGAGTGAGGTGGGCCTCTGAGGAGACCATCAGGCCATTTCCAGAAAACCGATGCTATTCTGTAAAACCCTGAGAAGCAAGGAGTGGTCGAGAGAGCGGTCCTCATCTCAGGCTGGCGGAAATGAAGGAAGCGATTCTCAGAGAGAATTGTTCGCACAGGCCGCCACTCGGGATGGCTCCTAGGAGCCGCAAAGAGAGGCTCTGACTGTTGAGGAGGGGAGGTGGGGATCGGACTGCTGAGCAAAGACAAGGAAGAGCAGGATAAAGTTGCTGCCTGACCTGACAGTTCCGCTTCTGCGGCATTAAACTGTTCCTTAGTGCCATCTGTAAAAGGAGGGTGGGAGGGAGGGCCTTCAGGGCTACTCCAGCGGTTAACTCAGGTCATGTGTGTAGAACTCTTGTCTACTCTGGACTAAATAACATTCCCTAGATGGGCGGTAGATACGATAGAGAAGGCCGACTCTGAAGTGAGCGTGGGCAGGGGTGTGTCTTACTGGGCCCAGTTTGTAGTCTTTTCAGTAATCAGACCTCCGCTTGCCTGCTACCTGCCTCTGCCACTGCTTCTCTTCCTCATCGCTGCCAGGAAAACCTTGACGTGGTCCTGCCCTCTGTCACACACTCCCGATACTACGATGGAATGTTTGCCACAGGCGCCATCTTGCAGACGAGGGACTAGAGGCTCAGAAGTGTGAAGCAGTCCACTGAAACCTCCACCGAATAACCTGTCACAAGCTTTGTGTGTGTGGTGTGCGCGGAACTGTTTGTCCCCCAAGTGTCCTTCTCCTGACCAGCCCTCCACAGCGGCTGCCAAAGCTTCTCCCACTTCTGTGCTGTCACAGGATTACAGTGAATGTCCTGTGGTCTTGCCACCAGTGTCTGCTCCCTGGGCAGAGGACCTCCATAGTTTACACCTCTGTCATTCACACTGCCAAGCCTGTCCTTCAGACCAATTCCTGCTCCATTTAAGCACTTAGATGTTTCTGGAATATTGTATGAAATACACGTTACAAGAATGAGAGAATTTCAAGGAAAAGACCAGGATTTGAATCTCATTTCTTTTAGGAAAATTTCCTTATAGTAGCTTCTTGCTAGTCTAGCACATTTCAAAATTCATATATATATATACATATATATATACACATATATATAATAAAAACATTTTTTCATACAATATATTCTGATTGTAGTTTCTTTTCTCCAAGCTCTTTGCAACACTCATTTGCTTGTCTCTCTCCTAATGTAGGGTCCTAAGGGTCTAGCCTGTAGTCTATCTCTTTTAACTTCTTGTTCTAGCACCTAGTATGATACACATCACATAGAAAATACTTGTTAAAGATTTAGGGAGTAGTGAACCACACCTACCTATAGGATTTCCTCAAGGAAAATCCTCTCGAACCAAAGGGACTCTGATCACATCAGCCAACCCTATTGTGCAGGAGCCCATCTTTGTGATGTCAAGATACCCATGGCCTTGTGTGGGTGATCTTGGTTATGTAGAATCCTTGTGTTGGGAGGCAGAGCGGCTTAGCCTACTGGGTCCTGCAGGACCCCATCTTTGAAATGCCAGGAAACTGTGCTGTTCTATGTGGTGACCTCGGTTGTTTGGGAAACAGAGTGGCAGTTACAGGAAGTGAATCTGGGGGTTCCAAGGTCTTACACAATATGTTGGGTGGGATCTCAAATAGTTTTATTCTCATTTTGTGCCTTTTGACTCTCCCATCCTTTAAAAACAACCTGTACTCATTGTTAAGTTTGCCCATTTTTTGTGCCTTTTAGTGAATTACACAACTGCCCAGCATAGTGGATTTCCAGGGTGAATTTAGCAAGAAGGTACATTTCTCGGCTTTGTCTGTCCCTCGTAGGTTTGTATTTAAAGCAAATTCTTAAAAGAATCTTGGCTTACAGTGGTTTGTGACTATTACCAGCTAGCAGTCTCCTACACCACGTGGTCTTGTGACATCTCCCAGTCGCAGTAGGAGAGAGCCTAGCCTGTGAGAGGGAGGGCCGCGAAGGAGAAAAGAATATTCTTTTCACTGTTCTGTGCCTACGGTGATTTGGGATATTGTTTAAAGGCCATCGAGTTGGTGCTATTTTCCTCTAATCAAACAATTAAATCACTCCTCGCCTTTATATTCAAGTAGAATCATTAGTTCCGTCTTCATGGTTTTTATGCAGTTTAAAATTATTCTGGAAAAACTCAAGTGTTCCCACTTTTATTTTGACAGCTTGAAGCTGGTGAAGGAAATTATGGGCAGGATGGATAGGATCCCACGGCACGGATGTAGGCCACACTTGCTTAGCCATGCTCCTTGTTTATTTAATCCAGCTACCCCCATTCCCATGGGCACCTCACTGCTCCCCAGCCCCCGATTTCTCTCTCTCTTCTTCATTCCATCAGACCCTAAGGTCCTTCCACTATCCCCGTGTCTTCCCATGTTGCAGAATGGGAATGTTTTTATTTCCCTGTACATGTGGAAGCCATCGCCCTCAGGGGTCGTACACCTGGCTCTGAGCCCGTGACAGGTAATTCGTGTTGCTGTACACAGTGTTGAGAATAGGTCCTCATAAGAAGCAAACCAAGGGAACTCATGTGCCCTTTCCTCTCTCTGTCATTCGAGGACACAGTGACAAGGCAGACATCTGCAAGCCAAGCCTCCCCAGAGCCAGGATGGCACTTGGTATCAGACTCCACTTTCCAGAACCAAGAGAAGAAAATGCCTGTTGTTTATGTCACCCCATCTGTGGTACTTGTAATGGCAGCTTGAGGCAGACTGAGACATCTCTGCATCCCTCCTCCCTCCAAAACCTGTCTGCCTTCAGTCTGAGGAAAGTGTTCTCCTTTTGCAGATACCCACCATTATCCTGTCCTTAGATGTCAGGAAATGTATGCGAGAAACCCACTTCCTCCAGGGCTACAGTCTCCTTGTATGCTGTATCTAGGGTAACTGAGTTAATTTCTTTATCACATTTATCTTCTTTATTTTATTTTACTCTCTTTTTTAAGGAGAGCTTTCTAGCACATTGTCACCTCTGAGGACCCTAGATGAGAAGCGTTCTGTGGTCACATTCTCCTCTCCCCTCCTCCCCTCTCCTCTCCCCTCTCCTCTCCTCCTTCCCCTCTCCTCCCCCCTCCTCCCTCCTCCCTCCCCCCATTCCCTCTCCCTCCTCCCCTCCTCCTCCCTTCCCCTCCCCCTCCTCCCTCTTCCTCCCCCCCTGCCTCCCTCCTCTCTCTCCCTCCCTCCCCTTCCTCCTCCCTCCTCTCCCCTTCCATCCCCTCCCCTCCCCTCCCCTCCTCCTTCTCCATCCCCTCCCCTCCCCCATCTCTCTCCTCTTGATGCCAGCACTCAGTACCACACTGTGCATCCATACCTGTTGGCTTTGCGAGTGCTGTTGCCTGCCAGCTCCCGGTACTTCACTTCCTTGGCAGCTGGCACGGGATTTTTCTGGTGCCAACCGAAAGCTCAGCTATTAAAAAAAGAAAGCTTGGCCCATCTTGACTATCATATGTTCCCAACAGGACTTGGATCCAACCTTCTGGTGCCGATCACATGATCATTTTGGGCACCTCTCTCAGAGCCGAGAACCCTGTGTTCTTCTGGTCCCCAACCACATTTTCATCCATCTATTCCACAGGCAGTTTCCAGCCATGCAAACTCTGGGCTTCTTTCGGTCAGCTGAGGGCTAGCTACCAATGTTTTGCTTGATCTTAGGGTGTTTCTTTTTCTCCTGTCTGTTGCTTTCTCTGATCGTTGCTGCTGGTTTTATAACTTATATTGTAAATTGCCACGAATAAGATTCATATTTCTTATGTTAATGAATAGCTAACACACAGCGTTGGAGCTTATATTTCTGTTTCTGGTAAGGCTTTGCAAGAGCATGGGTTGAGTCAAGGAAGCAGATGTTTGTCAGTTTTGAGACTGGTGGGATTCCCAAGTAAATAAAAGCAAAAATCTTCAGCATTAGAAAGATCTGCAGCAGGTTTCCAATCCATCCACTTACGAAGTGCCATTTCAGGCAAGTCTTCATGGAGCCTCAACTTCCTCCGTTAACAGGAGACGATAACTGAATGAAGTCAGTGCTCTAATTATGCACCACCCAGCATGCATTGCTGTTATTGGTGTTGATTTGGGGCTGTTTCTCTCTAAAGGTTGAGGGATGATTGCTAATTGGCTGCATGATTTCTCAACTATGTCTAAAGACTCCAAACCTCTGAAACGTGTTGGAGATTTTCTGCTCTTGCAGCTTCCAAATGAGCTGTCTGGGAGCGCAAGCTCCCAGAGGATCTCCACTCCCGTCCTCCCGGTGGAAGGGCATTCATTACTCAGTATTTCCAAGTGGGTGACCCCTGTTCTATGCATTTCACCAGTGGAAAGGAATATGCAGTACAACCTCAAGGCTTTCCATTTCTGCGTGTACGAAAAGGGATGGTTGGGGCAGTTTAAAATAACTGTTGTAGGTGGTTCCTTGTATATGGTTTTTACAGCTCTCTTTACGTCTCAGAAGGATGTTAACATTAGAAAATATTAATCTTTTTGCTGCTTTGAGATCTTATTGGCACCAACAGTTTATTAAAGATTCATTCATTTTTCTTATTCAGAACAATGCATTCTTCTGTGGCAAGTTAAATAGATGAGACCCAGAATAGGACACGGCTTGCCTTTATTCAGAAAGGAGAACCAGAGCCTTGGAGAACACCCTGGAAGGGATGTGTTAAGCACTAGTGTGGGTCTCTGCAGGTTGATAAAGATAAGTAACATAAAGGAGACTTCTTATACGTAAATAATCCTGTTAGCTGGGAGCCAGACTTAGGAACTGTTTTTCTCTAGCTTAGAACTTAAGTGGGGGAATCCAGCCTGGTTTTCTGTCTCCTCAGGTCTTTCTTGAGATGCTACATTTAATTTTCTGGGTTTTCTGATGGAGGGATTTCCTTGTAGCATGGAAGATGACAAATTAGCAAATTTCAAGACTACGTTAATGGAGAACCTGACTAGGAAGAAAGTAGGCAAAAAGAGGCACGGCGAGCATTGGGGGCTGCTGCCCTCCCCTGGTTGTCATTCCGGGGGAATCCTTGCCGGTAAAGGACAGACCACAGGGATCAGAGCGCACGGGAGATAGAGACTCCCATGAGTCTGTCACCGTTGTCTACTGAGTAGTCACAGGACGGAAAAGGGAGATTTCAGGCCTCACAAAATAAAGGAAGAGCTCTAGTAGATGTCAGCAAACTTCCCGGGGGAATATAGTATATGATATGGCCAAAATGTAAAAAGTCATGCCCTTCTTTACTACATTGTAAATTTTGAAAAAAGATAAATTATTGCTGTATTTGCTAAGGAAAAAAATGTAAGTCCTGCATGTCTTTTTGAATAATATGTTTTCTTTACAACTAACTAAACTACAGATGTTTGTATTTCCCCCCACTTTTCCACTAATACCTTCTTTTTCCCAAAAGTTCAGTCTAGCCAGCCGCACTGGGTTTTGTTACCATGGCTTCCTTGTTCAGTGCAGTACTATTTTCTTATAAAATTCTAAGTCTCAAGCAGTGCTGGGCACGCTTTTTATGCAGTAGCTCCAAATTTGAACTTCTCTGTTGCTTTCCACAATAAACCATGGTCTTGAGCTTTGGAAAAGAAGATCACAGAATTGGAGGACCCTTCCTGTGGGTATCTCCAGTCATGGTAACAACCTGCCCAGCCTGCTGGGTTGTCCAGTGTGTGGTCACTATCTATCCCTGTGTCTATTTGTGTAACATTCAGAGTGGAAGGGGAGTTCAGTCCTTTAAACCATGTGCCTCTTCAGTATGCTTCTGAGTTCTTTTAGTTCGGTTATTTGGAGCCCATTCCTAGTTAGTGAGACTCCCTGGTCAGCTTGCCGGATGATGTTCCTGAGGTCAAGTTTGATCATGTCAGTCCTCAACTTCATATTGTTTAATATCTTAGATCCCATTCCGTTTGTGTCTCTCCTTTCCACACACTAGCTTCTCTGCTCTTCAAGTCTCTCTCACACCACATTTGCATTCTCAGGCTGGGATTCAGCTATTGCCTGCATTCAGGGTAGGTCATGCTGCCTCATGATAAAGTACAGAATTTTGATTAGACCATCCCTCCTAGCTACACACACACACACACACACACACACACACACACACACAACACATGCATGTGAGAGAGACAGAGACAGAGAGAGACAGACACACACACACACACAAACATGCATGTGAGAGGGACAGAGACCGAGAGAGACAGACACACACACACACAAACATGCATGTGAGAGAGACAGAGACAGAGACAGACAGATACACACACACACACACACACACACACGAGAGAGAGAGAGAGAGAGAGAGAGAGAGAGAGAGAGAGAGAGAGAGAGGCAGAGAGACAGAGACTGACTGAAGACCCTGCTTTATAAATGTCTTTTCTGGGCTAGAGAGACGGCTCAGCTGTTAAAGGTTAGGCTCACAACCAAAAATATGAGTGCCTTTCTCTCTCAGAATAAGATATACGGTATCTATCGTCTTGGGCAAGCCCTGTTTGACTTTGAGGCAGGCAACCTTACATACATATTCCCACTACTCTCTGCTGCCAGAGTCTGCGTCTACATTTGGACCCATCTGAGATTTTTATTTTCTGTATGCTTCACAGTCCCTATGTTAAATAAAAATAAATCTTTAATAAAGCCTGTGGTAAGAGAGACTTTTCTAGGCCCATGAGATGGATACAGATATCACTGTATGGAGTCCGGGAGCTGAGAGAAAATGGGCTCAACTCTGAGTGTAGCATGAGCAAGCGGGAATTTATTCCCAAGGAGCGTGAACAGTGACTGGAAAGTGCCCAAGCTATCAGGGGTGAGATGCATGCCGGCTATACCACCCCTACCAGGATCTGGGTCTTCTGCACTGTTTCCTCACAGATGCCGTTTTCAGAAACTTGGATTTAAACCATTTCTGCCTTTTCCCCATACAGCTTTCCTAAATTATTTCAGAATACAAAATTGCTTATCTACCAGAAGCTGCCACAGATTCGGATGTTAAAAGCACACTGTTGCTCCTCATGTATTGTGTTCATTTTGGGGTGAGCAAAATGAACACAATCCTAATGTCTACACTGTTGTAAACACTCCGAACGCAGGGCGACAGTTTGTACTTGCTCTCACTCCATTCTGGCCAGTGTTCCCATGGGAGAAAACCCTGTTACCCAGCTCCTCAGACCTCGCAGCTCAGCGTCCTGGTGTGCCTGATGTCTTGTTCCAGTCTGGAGTTATTTGGACAAAGATACTAAATTTTTACAATCCAACTGAAGAAACTAGTCAAATACATTAAGTGGCCCACCGACTTTTAAAAAGGATAGCTACATTAAAATATAGGACAAAGCAAATCCTTTCTTGAATGTTCTTCCTGAGCTTAGCAAATTGAACATTTAAGCAGATGTAGTAATAAATCAGTCAACATTACAAGGTTACGGCAGCGAATACTTTTATGGGGCTTGTGTGTGTCCTGAGTTCGTTTTCTTTTAGTTGAGGACCGTATTGATCCTCCAGCTATAATTATATTTATAATGTTATGTACATATATTATAATATAATTATAATTACAAATGTATTATTTGAATTTACTCTTAAGGTCAGTTAGGACTATTGTCGCTTGATTTGCTTTAAATACATTGCAAATATAGTTTCCCTTCTGTTGCTGTGATGAAACACATTGAAAAAAAGCAATTTAGGAGACGGGTATTCATTTCGGTTTTGTTGCTGAGATAAAATACCAGGATCAAGGCAACTCATAAAAGAAAGCCTTTCGTAGACGTATGGCTTGAGAGGCTTGGCGCCCAGGATGACAGGCAAAGGCATGACGCAGGAGCAGCTGCGAGCTCACATCTGGACTCACAAGCGGGAAGCAAAGAGGAACTCAAAGTCTACCTCCAGGGCCACACCTCCAACAAGGACACACCTCTTTAATCCTTCCCAAGTGTTCTACCAACTGCAGCCCAAGTGGTCAAATATATGAGCCTATGCAGTGTACTCTCGTCCAAACCACACAGAGGCAAGGGGTTGGTTCAGTTTAGAGACTGCGTTCACCACTGAAGGAAGTCAGGGCAGGAACTTGAAGCAGAGGTCCTCGATGTTCCTGATGCTGCAGTCCTTTAATACAGTTCCTCACGTCGTTACGATGAGCCCCGACCGTAAAACCATTTTCATTGTTGTAGCTGTTTTTGCTATTGCTGTGAATCATAATGTAAATATCTGATCTGCAGTATAGCTCTTATGCTACCCCTGTGAAAGGGTTGCTCAGCCCCCAAAGCGGTCTGGACCTCCAGGTTGAGAACCACTGCTTTAGAGAACGATGTTTGATGGTTTACTTTTGGGTGCCTGTGTAGGTTGGCAACCTGTCAAGAGAATGGTGCTGTCTGTAGTGGGCCAGATCTTACAGCGTCAGTTAACAAGCAAGATAGCGCCTCACCGACACGTTCACAGACCTGATCTAGGGGTTCCTCAGGAGAGATTCTCTTCTTAGGTAACTGTAGGATATGAAACATTGTCTGTTGAAGCTAATTAGGGCATGCATATTCCAGTCTTTTATGTTGCCAAGTAAAATTTAAACTACTTTGGTTGGTAAGATGTTTTGTTTGTTTGTTTGTTTTTGTTTTTTGTTTGTTTTTGAGATAGGATTTCTCTGTGTAGCTCTGGCTGTTCTGGAACTCATTATGCCCATCAGGTTGGCCTCAAACTCACAGATCTGCCTACTCCTGCCTCCTGAGTGCTGGGACTAAAGGCATGTGCTGTCGTGTCTGGTTCAAGATAGGTTATTTTTTTGAGGGTGAATTTTTTTTCTTTTTTTATTGGATTTTTTTTATTCACATTCCAAATGTTATTCCCTTTCCCAGTTTCCTGTCCATAGGCCCCCATCCTCTCCCCCTCCCCTTCTTCTATAAGGGTGTTCCTCTCCCCACCCACCACCCTTCTCGCCCCCTGACATTCCTTTACACTGGGGGTCAAACATTGGCAGGACCAAGGGCTTCTCCTTCCTTTGGTGCCCAACGAGACCATCCTCTGCTACATAAGCAGCTGGAGCCGTGTCCGTCCATGTATAGTCTTTCAGTAGTGGTTTAGTCCCTGGAAGCTCTGGTTGGTTGACATTGTTGCTCATATGGGGTCTCAAGCCCCTTCAGCTCTTTCAGTCCTTTCTCTAATTCCTCCAACGGGGGTCCCGTTCTCAGTTCAATGGTTTGCTGCTAGCATTCGCATCTGTATTTGACATGCTCTGACTGTGTCTCTCAGGAGACATCTATATCCGGTTCGTGTCAGCATGCACTTCTTAGCTTTATCAATCTTATCTAGTTTTTGTGGCTGTATATACCCATGTGGGGCAGGTTCTGAATGGCCATTCCTTCAGTCTCTGCTCCAAACTTTGCCTTCATATCCCCTCCCATGAATATTTTTGTTCCCCCTTTGAATAAGACGTGAAGCATCTGCATTTTGGACATCCTTCTTCTTGAGCTTCATGTGGTCTGTGGATTGTATCTTGGGTAATTCGAGCTTTTGGGCTAAAATCTACTTATCAGTGAGTGCATATCATGTGTGTTTTTCTGTGGTTGGGTTACCTCACTCAGGATGATATTTTCTAGTTCATTCCATTTGCCTATGAATTTCATGAAGTCATTGTTTTTGATAGCTGAGTATACTCCATTGTGTAGATCTACCACGTTTTCTGTATCCATTCCTCTGCTGAAGGGCATCTGGGTTCTTTCCAGCTTCTGGCTATTACAAATAAGGCTGCTATGAACATAGTGGAGCATGTGTCTTTGTTGTATGTTGGAGCATCTTTTGGGAATATTCCCAGGAGAGGTATAGCTGGGTCCTCAGGTAGTGCAATGTCCAATTTTCTGAGGAACCTCCAGACTGATTTCCAGAATGGTTGTACCAGTCTGCAACCTCACCAACAATGGAGGAGTGTTCCTCTTTCTCCACATCCTTTCCAGCATCTGTTGTCACCTGTGTTTTTGATCTTAGTCATCCTGACTGGTGTGGGGTGGAATCTCAGGGTTGTTTTGATTTGCATTTCCCTTATGACTAAGGATGTTGAACATTTCTTTAGGTGCTTCTCAACCATTGGATATTCCTCAGCTGAGAATTCTTTGCTTAGCTCTGTACCCCATTTTTTAGTAGGGTTATTTGTCTCCCTGCGGTACCTTCTTGAGTTCTTTGTATATTTTGGATATTAACCCTCTATTGGATGTAGGATTGGTAAAGATCTTTTCCCAATCTGTTGGTTGCTGTTTTGTCCTAACCACAGTGTCCTTTGCCTTACAGAAGCTTTGCAGTTTTACGAGGTCCCATTTGTCAATTCTTGATCTTAGAGCATAAGCCATTGGTGTTTTGTTCAGGAAAGTTTTCCTGGTGCCCATGTGATCAAGACTCCTCTCCACTTTTTTTTTTTTTTTTTTGTTAGTTTGAGTGTATCTGGTTTGATGTGGAGGTCCTTGATCCACTTGGACTTAACAAGATGGATATTTTTATTTTAATGTTGTCAGCAACAGGAAAGATGCAGCAGTGTGGTTTCCATGCCTGTGAGGAATGGGCACGGCGTCTCTGTGAGTCTTGCTTTTGCTCCCCTGGTGCACGACCATGCTCTTGTTGCCTCTCATTTTCACTTTACCCACATCTAGATTATTAGTTTCATAATTTCACTGAAAAGTGAAAGACTTGTTCCACTTTGTTCCCACCTCCCAACTTCTCTGACCTGTTTTTATTTATTTATTTATTTATTTATTTATTTATTTATTTATTTTTCCTTTCACTTATCTGTCCCTTCCTGCCTTAGCTTACTTCCTAGATAATACAGTGGAGCGCTGAGTACCTATAATTTACTCAGGTAGGTGGAACTCACACAAAGTCCTGATGGTTGTACATATCCAAATCATGTGAAAGAAGTTTCTAACCCTGGGGGCAAATGGTTCTCACAAATGACTAATTGATTGAAACCCACCACAATGTAGATCACGGGTTTCTTGCTGTGATCTATAGATCTTTATATCTATATGTACAGTTAAAACCATCTCTTGTAACTACAAGCTAAGCTGGGTGTCTGGAAGGAATTCTTTGGACCAGCAATCGTAGCACTCATCAGATCTTCTAGGGTGTTTAAAGAGCATTGGTACCAGGGTTAGTCCACACAGACGTCGCCTGTGTACTCACAAGGGCTGGGAGACGCAAGACTGTCTCTGATGTCTCCCTCAGCAGACTGCTGCCACCCTGCCCAGCCTGGCTCCCTAAGAAGGACTTTCTATGTTACTATATGCCCAGGTTCTGCCCTCTGCGTTACCTCTTAGCAGTTAGGATGTAAATGTAGTAACTGCCACGTTAAGAGAGCCATTTTGGGTTATGTTACACAGCGCTCTAGGATTATTGGCTTGTGTATCTGGAACAGAGGTGGTTCGGGTTTGGCATGGCGTTTGAACGGATGCAGGTTTACTTTTCTACATTACTTCACTTTTGGAAAGTAATGGGCTAGGCGTATGGGTTTCGTCTTTATTCCAGCTTCTCCCAGAGCAAACTGAAGCAGATTAAACCCATCATTATCCGGGCAATAGGGATTTATTTTACCCATCGTCTCGGCCTGGGCAGGGGAGCTGATCTCTGTGCTAATTGACATACCAAACAAATCCAATATAGAACCAGGATTGGATATCAATTTGAAATCATAACCAGCCAGTGTCCACCCTCAGGATATCAGCGGTTTTTGAGTGTGTGAGATGTTAGCCAAGACTCTGAACACAATGACTACAAGTAGCAGTTCTTATCATATCCCTTACATGGTTAAGTTTGGGCACACAGCTCCATGTCTGCTTACATAGGTGGAAGATATTCTTCCCTTGTTGTGGAAGACGGGAAATCGTGGCATTTCCCATAGAAGGTTATACAAATGCTAGTTCACTGGTGTTATCAGAGAAAAACTCATACAAACATATGTGGATCACATTCTGAATCTTCATTCAGTAGGAATGTGATAAATGTTGGCTGAGAAACATATATAATGTATGTATCTAAGGTACATATATATGTAAATGTATGTATCCATACTTAGCCATTTATTAATTGAAAATATAATTATGGTAAATATGAATCTTATTTTATATTTATTCTTTATTTCTAAACATTTATTATGCATATGTTATAGATATCATTCTATATGTGTAGGCAAGTGACTAGATCACTTATATATATACATTCTCGTAGAGTCTGGAAGTCTACAGTGTGTGGGACAGGCAGTAGTCTCAGTGAGCAGGAGCTCACGCTTAGATCTTGAGGTGAAATTGCTCCCTCCTTAGGCAGACCCCAAGTTTGCTATTAAGGATTTTCAACTCATTGCACGCAAGCTGCTCAGATAGTGGAGGGCAGTGTCTTTTACTTTTTCTGTATCTCTTACCATATTTACAGCTGCCTTTGCAGCAACACGAGGGTTGATGTTTAATCAGATGACATGTCATTTAGCACAGCCAAGTAGATGTCACAGATGTTAATAATTCTAAGAGCAAAAAGGATATGAAGTTAGATATATTTGAAAAAAATACAGTTCTTATCATATCAGTTCTGGTATTTTTTTCTATCTTCCAGGTGCTCAGCTGACTTTTATTTTGGCTCTTAGCTGTCTCTCAGAGACACTTGATAGAGGATATTTTATTGCCTTCCTTAGGATAGCTCATTAGTTTTTCCCTGAATACACCCAAATGGATTGATGATAGTCACGTGCCAGTCTGCTTGCCTCTCTGCCTCTGTGTTCCTGCCTTGTATGTAGCCGTTCTCTTCACGATCATAAGCCTTTAGGGACCACATGCTACACCTTCATTGAGAAGAAATTTAATAAATGTTTGCTGAGAAACATTTTTTAGGTAAATAAATGGTTATTAAGTCTTAGGCTCATCATCTTCATATTTGCTCGGTACCATCACATCTCCTTGGCAAAAATGGAATCGTTAGAGCTTTGGAACCTGGGCTGTCCTTTGGGGATGTTCTCAGAGAGGAACCAGCTGGTAAAATGCAGCAGGAGCAACATTTTACAATCTCATGTTACTTTTGCTTTTTATTAAGACCTATAACTTTGTTGCGTTTAAGGGATTATTGAATCTGGGAGAAGAAATGAAAAAGAACAGGACAGAGTAAGTTCCTGAAAGTGCGGCTGCCTTGGTTCTATTCTGGTTTTCTCCCACGCTGTCCAGCTCTTGGCCTCGCTCTCACTGGGGCTGGGTGATAGGTTGTGCCTCCCTTACACGTGGGAGCTATTTATAAACCTCCTTATTGTCACGGCACACTATTGTTCAAGCAAAGATGGTAACTTTCTCTTGATCCATCAGTGGCATCTTGTGCTCTAGAATCTAGATGTGGTCAGGGACTGCCCCCCTGAATCAAGTCACATGTGCACAGGTAAGTTTTCCTGAAAAGGAGCGGAGCATTGGAGACTTGGGTCCATTGGCTGTATCTTTGTATCTCTGCACAATCCCCAAAGCTGCCTCCTTTTTCAGGGGCCACCCTGGTCACACACAGTGTGATGTGACTACGTAAATAGGTTTGGGAAACAGAATCAGTTTCAAACTGTGAACTATCTACTGGTTGAATTTGAAGATATTATTTTAAAATAACTCTTTGGACCGAATTTAGCTAGATCACCTAAACTCTGTTTGTGTGTCATGAAAATGCAGATTAGGTTCTCATTGTCTCTCTCGTTGAACATGAAATTAAAGCCTAGAAGGTGATCTTGGCCAGTGACTTGGAATAAAGTCCAATCTTGTACAGCTTAAAGGTTTTTAAGTCAGAGATGGGCACATTATTAGTTTGGGTTGAGATGATGTGCTAAAAAAGCATGATGCTCTGGCAGAGGATCTGGCTTTAGGTCCCGGCACCCATATGGTGGCTTACAACATCTGTAACTCCAGTTCAGGGGATCTGGTGTTTCAGTCTGGCCTCCTTGGGCACCCAGCATGCACGCTGTGCACATATGAACATACAGGCAAACACAAACTAAAGCACATAAGTGCATACACATAAAAAGAAAACGAAATACACTTTCCTTAGAATGCTGTAAGATTAATAATCTAAATATTTTAAGCCATGTCCCATATTTTATAGTGTGATTTATTAATATCTATATTTACCTTAAATAGATATAATTGTATAAATATATTAAGTATATCTAAATAGCCCATGTAGTTGTAAAATAATGAATTCTCTTTGAGGGAAGAACATTTGGAAGAATAGGCAAGTGAACGCAAATGGCAGAAATTAATTTTAGTTCTGTCACCCAGAAGTGGTCATTAGTCTCATTATTTTGTTTTGATTTATAGTTGCTTAGCCATGTACTAATTTTCACTTACTTATTTCTGCCAACGTTTTTCCCGTTTGTAAAGTTTACATCTTACAACTTTAATAGAGTGATCACCATGTTGCCTCATCTGAAGTGACTTCCTTGTCAAGTTTATCACATCCCAGAGGAAAGGCATACAATACAATGAAGTCACCCTACTAGCAAACCGACTATGCACATCTGAGGCTCCCGGCCTGACAGGGCTGCTTGGAAATGTTTTCACGTGTTGAAGGGAGGCGTCAGGCAAGAGTCAGGGAAAATACTTGCTGTTGAGGGGCTGTAAGTACCATAGGCGTGGTGCACTAATTTAAAGAAGGAGGATTTTAGTCACAACCTTTTCTTAGATGCCCAGTTTGTTTGGAATGGGCTCAGAATGGTATTAGAAAGCACAGACTGGGCATTTGGGATCCAGCTGGCACACATATTTGGGCTCATTCCGTGAAGACCGCATTTCTTGAAGAATGTGCATGTCCTGAAGACTCTGAGCTGCTACTCACTGGGTAGATTCCACTTCATCTTGTGTCGCCATTCTTTAGACACTCATTTTCTTTACCCACAATTCCTCTACATCTTTTTCCCCGGGTGGGGGCCTTTCCTATTTTACAGTCTTTGTTGCACCGGCAAACAGGATGGTTATACAATCATAGAAATCTGCCTGCGGTATTTGTTGGGAAAAGTTCAGGGCTGACCCTTAAAAGGGGCTGTTGCTAAACAAGGCATAGGCAGTTTGTTTGCAGTGACCACGGTGTTAGAATCGTGGGAGGGAAGCGGGGCTGGACCCAGTTACAACCTTCATATTGTAGAGATCCAATGGGAGGCCCCTTTTATCACTTTTTTGTGAGTCTTCCTATGTCTCTGTTTTTCCTTAATCCTTTCCCCTTGCCCTTCATTCTCCTCATCTCATTTTTCTCTCCCTTTAAATGCTTCTAAAATATCAAATCTAATTATGTAAAGACGTGATACAGAGCCAGGACGGAAAGGGCATTTCTGTAGGGATTCGGTAATGAAGGTTTACCGTTACATAAGCACACCAAGGAAGGAAGTCTGAGCTTGGTCTTGCTTGGTGAGCATGTGGGCTGTGCGACTGTGGTGTTGACCTTGGAGTTCCCTGCCTAACTGCTCTCCAGCTTTCATTCATGTCTCCTTTTCCTCTTCTTTTCATTAACTCAGCAGATCTGACGCAAAGGCACCGAGTCCAAACAAAGGCATCTGTGTACATTTTCTCAGATCGATGCTTACACTAGATTTTGAGTCATGAGAGCGCAACAGAAGGCAATGAGTTGGGGCAGAGGTATGGGATGCCAAGACACATTCAAGTTATAGTTTGCCAAGACGCTGCCGTATCCACCATGACTCTGGGAATTACCCCCACGCCTGAAGTCATGTACTTTCTAAGGAGGGAGTTCTTTGGAGAGGTGTGGGAAACCTTGCCAGAGTCGTTCATCTCAGCTTCCTCAGCTGATGTACGTTGGAGACTCCACTGTTGGCCGCTTTGGTGTAACTCGGGTATGGAGGTATGGGACTCAGCTGAAGTAACGTGAAGGGCCGTGAACTATGGTGGGTGGGTGCCTTCTTAGACGTTTTTGTTTGTTATGAAAACACGTGGAATAACAGAAACGAGCCTGCCTTCTCTTCTTAGTCTCCAGGACGTGTTGAAGACCACCATTATTTATTGTCTGTGGATCTCTCCATTCAACCAGTTGAATTGAAACTGCCTTTAGGGAAATAGTAGTTAGGGGAGTTCACATAGTAAAGTCCAATGAGCCTTAGTTATCAGGTCCCAAAGGAACCTGAACATAATCCTGACTTTAAAAGTCTATTATGACACGATTAATATTAAGCTGAAAATGAATAGTAATTTCCTGTAATGGTAAGTTAATAATCATGTAAGCACCTGCTTTTCAGGAAAAGTACTGACTAAATTATTTGGGACAGGTAATGTTTTTTCCTCTTAATATTCCAGAGTTTATTTATTCATTTGTTTGTTTATGTGCATGCATTTGTGTGTGTGTGTGTGTGTGTGTGAGTGTGTGTGTGTGTTTGCGCACATACATGTGCACTCATGTGCATTCTATGGCTTGGCTATGAAGGCCAGAGGACAGCTTGCAGGAGTTGGTTCTCTCTTTCGACCTTGTGGGTTCCAGGAGTTGAACTCAGGTTGTCGGTCTTGGGAAGAAGGGTCTTCGCCCACTGAGCAGGCTGACCAGACCGCACGTCGTTTTTGCTGCTTTGGTAGTTTTTGTTTGTGCTTTGAGAAATTCTTGGACCACTGATCCTTCTGATCATTCAGCTTACGAATTTAATCAGAAACATGCCACAATGCAATGATGGTTAATATTATAACACTGTAGGAAAGTAAATTCAACAGCGTGCACACTTTTACCAAGATGGCAATTACAGCACCAGTGAGTGACATTACTGTTAGTGATGACAGCTCTGAATGACCAAGCTTGCAGGAATTCTGGTGCAGGCTGCCTTTGTCTGAGATTTTTTGCTTTTGTCCAGTATGACTTTCTGCATCTAAAGATCATTTAGGTCATTCGACCTTCGATGGTTTTTGACATATGCACCTGTATATCTGGATATTTGCACCCCCCCATTTCCCTTGGTAGTAGCCTAGTTTTTGTCATTCCGGAGGAATGTGTGGGTGACAACTCAGTGTACCTCCCTGTCCCCTGTTCCTGAGTTTCCTCTTGTGGGGAAGCACCTTGTGTGCTGGCAGTTACAGGCGGAAGCTTGGGAGTTGTGCTGACTCCTTTCCTCGGCAGACCTCCCGTACTAACAGCAGGTGCTGGCCACTCTGCTTGTCCCTGGGGCTCAGAGGAGTTAGTTCCAGTTCTGGGTAGAGCTGGGCTGTGCTACTCTGGCAGATGGCTCCCCCGATCCTGTCACCTTGGAAACTCCAATGTTGTCTTATGGTTGGTTGTTTACTCTTTATTACAAAAAAAAAAAAAAAAAAAAAAAAAAAAAAAAGCAGAGTGGACAACGCAGCAGAACAGGACAGCAGCCGCCAGCTCCTGTGTTATGAACAGAGGAGTGTGGCACAGTTACTAAGATGCTCACATATAATTCTGTGGTCCTGATTTTATTCTACTTTGCAAATAACCAAGACGTAGCTGTTGGTGACGATTATTGGCTCTTTGTTCACGTGTCTTCATTGATTGACTGTGCAACCGATTCGTAGATCATCTTGTCTTCTTTGTTCCTCTTCCTTAAGAGCTTCTGCTGCCCTCACCCTTGCCAGTCACAGCTGGCTCTGAGCTGCTCCTTCTTCCAACCCCCTCCCCCCCATCCTGGGCATGCACTGGCATACCCAGCGTTAATATTTGAAATCCGTATCTTGCATTCATATTTCTTTTGAGCTATGACTCTGTCACGATCAGATCTATGTAGTAACGGAAAACTAGCTTACACACACCTGTCCCAATACATTTCCGTCATTTAAGCTATAAATTGGTTTTTATGTTATAAATAAGCATTTTTTTCTTCATCTAGACTGTATTTCGGGAGTCTTATCTTACTCAGATTTAGAACTCCAGTGAAACTATCACAGCTAAAGTCTTGACAGTTGAACTCACAGAAGAAAAAAAATTACAGCCTAAGAAATGATTTTTCTGTAGATTAAGGATAGCTAAGGTCTGTACAGAAGTTGAAGCCCAGGGCCTGGGCTGAGTACCCGTGCAACTAGCAGGGCTGCCTGCTGCTTCATCACTGTCTGAGAATATGACAGGAAATATGAGAGTTTGAGAGAGAGAGCACGACAGGAAATATGGTTAGGGTTGAAGCACCAAGGCTCCAAGAAAGGTCACGGTGACAGCCCTCACAGAAGACAGGAGGCCTTGCTGGCATTGTAGTGGTCAATGTGGACTATGCTGATGTCAAGACTCAGTATAGGACCCATTCCTGGGTAAGGACAGAGCTGACACCTGATAAAACAAAGGGAAGAGGCCAGTTAGCCCCCCTTAACTCCTCCATAGTGTTATGACAAGAACTGAAATTACTTTCAAGACACAGATTTTAAAGAAGGACAGAGATAATGTTTCATGTAAAATGAGAATAAATGAACAGAATGGGAAAGTAACCAAAGAACTAGATCCCTCATAAGTCTGTCTGTCTGTCCCATCCGCTACTGAATGTGGAGGTCTCTCAACTCTGGTTTCCAGCCCCTCACAGCTGAGGAGGTGCCTCTGTTAAACTCTTGTCTGCATCTTCACAGAGTGGTGTGACACTGACTACCTGTGTGATTTCGGGGATGAGGCAGATAAAACTGGAACTGATCAAGTGGGTTGATCACTGGGTAATGACGACGTTGCTGCTGACTGTCAGGGTTTCCCCCAGGGTCGCTGTGGTTTAGCAAGATGAGAATGGTCTCAAGAGAAAAGCACCTAGCACTGCATGTAACAGCATTGCAGGGAGGTCACTGCAAAAGGATGCCACAAAGTTTCAGGAGCCTTTGAGCTGATGTGCACATAGCCACTGCTTCCAGTTAAAAACAAAGACAGAAAACAAAAGGAAAAAAACACAACAAAAAACAGAGGTGGTTTATGTAGATTTTAGAATATTTAAAACAGTCTTAACCACAGAAATTCCTTGCTTTGACTCAAGTACATGTCCGAAGAATGTCCTTTGGAGGTCTCAAGCCACAGTTGGATGTATCCGCGTGCGGCCACCGCTGCACGCCTCTGAGGGCCACGCAGCCCTTGCTTCCGTGACTTACCTAGGACTGCCTCGTCTCCTCTCTGCCCTCATTCCCCATTGAATCTGCCCGCTTTGCTGAGCCGAGTGGGAAAGTCTTCCCACACATCAAGCAATTACATTTCTGTTCACAAGTAGAAAATGTTTGCAACTATCTTTATTATATTCGGAGTGGGTTTTCTTGGATTCGTGCCCAGAAAGTTTATTTTTGTGTGGAGTAGGCTGGTTTTCTAATTTTTCTGCACATTTCTTCAGAGCATTTCCCAAACTATTTATTGTTTCTGGCAACTTAGGCTAGGTCAGTGGCTGGGAAAACGCAGAGGAGCCTAAAAGCAACCATTATCTGAAATTCCCTAATATCTTTATTACTTACTTTCAGAGAAATGATTCCCAGGCCACCTTCAGCGAGACTGTCTTGAGAGCAGTGTTTCGAATTCCCAAGCCTACAAACCGTTCTGGCCAATCCTATCATTTGTTTTTGTAGTTTAGAAGCTTTATGTTTGTGACTTTGTAATGTCATCATCTGAGGATCATTCGGAGCCTTGGCAGCACTCTAATTAAATGCCATTTCCCTTCTTACTAAAGGAGTGCTTTATCCTGCTTCACATGCTAATCTCACCCTCCTTGTGTATTGTGGGTAATGGGCTGGAATGGGCATTGTGGTAGGAAATCAACTATTTTAGGGTATATTATGCATATTAGTATATGCATACTTAATAAGATACTATCCCAAGGTGAGTTGGTAAGTTTCTTCATCTTAAGAACACACACACACACACACACACACACACACACATTATAAAGTATATATTATTTTTGATAGTCAGTTGATCACAGAATCCAACTGTATGTCTCATAAAAAAAGCAATAAACATTAACGGCGACTGAAGCCTAAGCTAATTTAGGTGTATCTCAAAGGGCGCAGGAAAACGAAAGTCTTCTCAAAAGTTATGGTGTCATACACCCAAGCGTTTCTTAATGACACATTCTAGATGTAAGGAACAGATTAGTAGTACCAGGGGTCAGGGGTGGGAGGATGGAGTGGGTTTGTGTGTGGTCATAAAGAGAGCATGAATGATATCTTCATGGTGAAATAATACATTTGGACCTTGATTGTGGTGGTACACATATGACAGAGTGCTATAGAACTAGAATACATAGTATAACAATGCCAATTTTATGACTTTTATATTGTATTGAAGTTATGCAAAAATGTAACCACCAAGGGAATGGACAGAGAGCGTGCGACTATGCTATTTTAATCCTTCATATGGATCTATAATTATTTCAGTACTTCCCCCTCCCCCCCAAGTGAACCAGTGCTTAGGAGGAACCATAAGAAAAGCGAATCAAGCCTTACAAATGTTGGTAATAAATCCAGGAATTG
This sequence comes from Rattus rattus, assembly GCF_011064425.1. Classification (NCBI taxonomy): domain Eukaryota; kingdom Metazoa; phylum Chordata; class Mammalia; order Rodentia; family Muridae; genus Rattus; species Rattus rattus. The sequence continues at coordinate 11,282,026 of NC_046168.1, read as the reverse complement.
ATTTTCAGGGCTGGAAAAGCGGTAATAATATTCACACATAAATTCCAGAATAATATTGCTGTCCAATCCTTTTTAAAAGGCTGTTTATAGCTTTTATTCTTGGTAACAGTCTCATTATGTTCAATAATTTATTAACTACCAGAGGTGCACTTGAAACAATATGTATAGTCTTCCACACTCCAGAAGTCTTTACCATGTAAACGGATCTGTGTGTTGGCAATACTACAGCAGCCCGTAAAACAGGTGCATTTCTTTTGAACAAATGCCCCTTGACTGGAAATTCCAGTAGTGTTCACTTAGAATGGGCTTAAAACTGCTTTAAACAGCTTTCTTGATATACCAATGATGTGAAATGTATGTATCTCTAATATGCAAAAGTTGGTGTTTTATATCTATATCTATAGATAGATAGATAGATAGATAGATAGATAGATAGATAGATAGATATTCTCTGAATGTAATTTGATTTAAAGAACAGCAAGGAAAGAAACAAGTGACTTTAAGCCCAGAAAACCTACATTATTTTCTCACCAAACTCATGATGTCCAATAGTAAGATCATTGGGAAGTTGGGCATGCTCTCATAGTCTCTTGGAAATGAGAAGAATCACTTGTCTTTGGTGGGGGTGGAGCTGGTGGGGTGGGGCTGCGGAAGTAGGAAGCGAGACATTATATGCTGTTCTGAATTCTCCTCTCCAGGACCTGTTAGTGGTGACATTTAAGAAAATGTTGCACCCATGTGTGTGATCTCCTGGGTGTTCCAGTTTAAATTAAAAGGTGGTTAGGTAAGAAATTCACTGTATAAAACCAAATATTTTACAAGGTACCCTTTCATATTAATAAAGTGTTTCTCATGAAGTTCATCTAAAAGTGAACTCATTTTGGGCATGAAAGTAGAATTTCATACATCATTGGCAACCTGACAGACTCCAGAAATAGAAAAATACAAAACTGACATGTCAGGAAGCAATACAGTTGAAGATCCATCAAAAGTGATGTGAGTTTTCCAGGAAGCTTTAGATGAATTGAGCAGAAAATAACTCAATTTATAAGCCATTTAACACCAACATGTCAATTATGTATACTTGCACAATATCTGTAAATTCTTTTACTGTCACTATACAAAATGGCTGGAAAGAACTTAGAAAGAGAAAACAAATGTCTTTCCTATTTTAACTACAATTCCTGAAACATTAGTCAACCCACTTTCTTTCCTGTCTCTTTGGGTTTTGAGACTAGCTCTTTTAAAAAAAATTACTTTTCAGTGTGCCTTTCATTTATTCTTTGATGATTTCATACTTGTATACAAAGCACTTGATTATACCTAAGTCCAATTTTCTACTCCCATTCTCTCTGGATACCATCTCCCCATTACATCCTGCTCCCACATTTATCGTCCTCTTTGCCCCCTGTAAATCTTTGAGTCTAATTCTAGCTGTCTGCTAGAATGTCGAACGATATTGTTGCCTGACCTTGTGCAGGTAACCACATGAGCAGTTTTCATTAGTACATGGCTCTGTTATATAGAGAGGAAGCTATTTCAGAGCACCCTCTCCCCTCTCCAGCTCTTAGATTCTTTCTACCAACTCTTCTCAGTGTTTCCAGATCCTTGGGGTAGGGAATTTGGCATAAGGATCTGCACTCAAAAGCCATTTGTTTTAACTAGCTGTGCGTTGATAGAAAGTCTTGCTGTGTGGCCCAGGACGGCTGCGGATTCCAGATATCCCTCCTTTAGCCTCTAGAGTGCTAGACTTACAGATGTGTGTCACCATGCCTGGCTTTTTCCATTTGTTGATCTTTCTTGGTCTTCTATGTTCAGATTAGTTGTGGTTCTATCTCACCAGATATTAAAGTTACACAGGAGAATTTCCTTCCATAAGCAGATTCAGTAGGAATGTTTTTCAACCCTTGTACTCCATGACTTTCGTCTAAAATCTCATAGTCTTATTCATCCAGATAAAGTCTAGATACTTCAGACTTTGTCTAAAGTCTTACCCATACAGATATTTTTAACTTTTCTCCCCATGTCCTCTATCTTTTCTATCTATAACCCTTAAGTTATAATCTAGTATTCTCATCTCAAATATATCTCTGTGGCTCTGTAGGCTTGGCTTTCCAATCTGAATATTTTTATTTTCCCCAACAATCCGTTTTTCTCCCTTTTTACTTTCTCTTATACCACAGGTCTTCCAAGGAGATGGCCATAATCTGTCCAATGCCTCTAGCCAGTCTTTATTTCCTGTTCTTAACACTACAAATGAAATTATTATTCATGTCCCTCTTGTTACCATCTTCATCAAAGCCCTCAAACTTTCCCCTTTGCTCACTTGTAACTTAATATATCTTACTTCCTCATTTCTTCTCCTTAATCATTAAAAATAGACAATTTGCCATATTGGCAGGTCTTTAAAGGGTAGGGAGAAGGTTTCAATAAAGAAAAGAAGCCTCTACTTTGACGAAAATGAGTGGGTTTGCAGGCCCTCCTTGGAAAATTCCCCATGTAAGATCATGGAGATATAGTGATAGACAGGTTTAGAATTCTTCTTTTTGTCCTCACTTCTCTAGGGTCTTCAGTCCTACATGTTTGCCAATAGTACATTGCCTGCTGAAGGCAGTCACAGCCCAGGATTCTCTGCTTGTGACAGGTGATGGATACTTGGGTGCTGTTCTTGACCATGTATGTTAGCATTGAAAGTGAACCTCCGTTAAATGCCTCCTTCTGCTCAGGATGACCTCACTCTTGGCGTTTGTCAGGAAGTCCCCTAGTGGAAGCTTCTTTAAATATCACCGTGTCCTTGCTGTGCTCCTTTGACCTTAGAGTCTCTTGTCCTTAATTTCATCTTCCTTCTCAATGTTAGAGTTTATCTTTTAAAAGGAAAATCTCTCTTCTAATTCATATTTTGTAAAATGCTTTATATTATGATTCCACCATGTCTGAACACATTCAATTTCAACGTTCACTTGCGGTTTGAGACCTTCTTCCTGAAACATCACACACCCCAGACTTCCCTCTTCCTGGTCTCATCTAAGTACTGTATCTTGAAGACGCAATGACGTGATTATCCCCCAACCCAATTACTGTTTTATCAGAAGTAGTTTTTTATCTCTTATTTTATTTTCTTTTTCTTTTTTTTTTTTTTTTTTTTTTTTTTTTTTTTGGAGCTGGGGACCCAACCCAGGGCCTTGCACTTAAGTAGGCACTATCACTGGAGCTAAATCCCCAACCCCATCTTATGTTATTATTGATCACCTTGTTTGTTTACAGAATGGTGGATCCTATGAAGATGCTAAGACTGTCTGTTCCCATTTTAGCCCCTATGACGATATAGTATCTATGTGTGATAGGCACTTGGTTTTAAGTGTAGTTCACATTGTAGCTAAGCCAAGCTGAGAGTATACCTGTCTTATTCTGGGTTCTGTTGCTATCAATATAATAATGTAGACTGGGAAAGCTACAGGGTTTATGTGTCTTGAGTTTTACTCCTAGGTCAAGTTACTGAATCAACTGATGGCCTCCTTGCTGGTAAAACCCTGAGGTTGGAGGGAGGGGGGCTCACACAGGTGAAAGATAAGGAAAGAGATTCATACTGTAGTAGTTCATTAAACTGTCACCTGAATGGGCTAATCGGTTCACAAAATTGGGGTTTTAATTACCCCTTAAAGAGGCTACTTGTTCCACACTTGAAAGTGGGGATGGAATTTCAACACGAGACTTGAGTGGAGCATAAGGCACTCAAATAATAGCAGTGGCATTGCTGTCTCCGGAATCATCTTCCTCCCCAGGGTGCTTCCCTTTTGCTCCATTGGGGCTTTAAGGATAGCACCAAGTAGTCACAGTCATAATAGCTGTCTTGGTTGTGCTGTCCTTGCCATCCCTGTGATGTCCTCTTTTCTTTCTAATACTTTCGTCTACATCACCACAGCACAGTTGCTTGAGTATGTGCAATATTAAAAGATAGGCACTCTCCATTTAACACCACATTTATTAAAGGCTGTCTTCTATCTCTTCACAGTTGCATTTGTTCTTCAAATTTGTGTGTTCAGTCACAATCAGGTTTTGCCACTTATCCCCCAGAGATAAGACTCTACCCATGACTCAATGCTCCTATAATCTCTTTCCTTTGTTAAATCAGCCTACGCTCTTTGGGACTTTATTAAGTATCAATCAATTGACTGAGAAAGCTTTTCTCAAAAGTAATTTTCTGTCCACTCATTTATCTGTTGTCCAGAGAGAAATATTTACAATGAGTGTCCTCTTTCTTTCCAAGTCTTTGTCTTTGGTCATAGAGAAGTCCTTAACTATGAGAGTTCATACTTTAGGGTTCTTAGATCTGCATGGCTTTCCATAAGTCCATTCAGTAATGTTTATCATGGGTTTATGGGACACTTGCTGTGTTCAAGAAGAATTCTATCAATCAAGTTAAGCAGATAAGTCCGAATTTAAGTGTATTATACTGGAGAGAGAGAGAGAGAGAGAGAGAGAGAGAGAGAGAGAGAGAGAGAGAGAGATTATCCCTACTGAAAATAAGACCAGAGAGTTTTAAGCACTGAGAACTAATGTACTCATACTGGAAGGTGCCATTAGGTCATCTGTTTTTGCCAGTTGGTATGAGTATGGGAGGTAGAAACTCTTTTTATGATTATATTTCAGGAAAGATGACTGCCTGGTCCTTGAGAAAGATATTTTTGGGTTATAGAAGATTTACATCTCCAAGAGTCAGAGAGTGAATTTTTATAAAGGCAACATTTCTAAAGTGAACGACTGGGAAAGAAACGGAGGTCAGAGGCTTTGGGAAGAAACCATCTGTTCAGTCATGCCGAGGGGAATTTGTGGCTAAGTTACTTAGCTGACTTTTACGTGTCTTTTAATTCTATCAAAGCAATGAAATGGGTCATGTAATAGGGCTGCCGTCACTATTCATGAAATTTACTCACTTGGAGATTTGAATAATATGTTGTAGTTGTAAATAATTTCCCTCTAAGGTTATGTCAATTTGAAGAGAAATTAAGAAATCTTTGCTCTCCTCCCCCCCCCTTCTGAGGCACTATCAAAGGGAAGGTAGAGATCACAGAGATGAATACTTTGGTTTGACGGATCCATTCTAGTGATTTCTTTTCACTGAAGAAGTATCCACTAGATTGAGTGTTTCTAGAACATAAAACAATAATCAAACACCGTAGCTGAGCTGTTTCTAATGTAAGTGAGTCAAACAAAGCCAGAATGTAGAGGAATTAGAGAGAAAAGTAAGCAGCTTTGTGGGATGATGTCACAGGCGAGGCAGGCACAAGACAGAAGGAGGCCTGTCATTGGATGAGAAGGAAGATGGGAGGGAGAAAAGTTTGAAGGAAGAGGAGGAGACGGGAACAGAAAGTAGGAAGAGACAGGAGGGACAGGGAGAGAAGCCATGGCAGGACAATATGGCGGGTGACGTTAAGATTCCACGCTGTACCTTTACAGGTTGTCATGAATGTTCTTAAGGGATGGATGTGTATTGGGCTTTGTATGTTTAGGTGGGCAATTATATCTTATCAATTGGATCAGAGGTTATTGTGTTGTGTGTTCTTTCATGTAGCGATTTAAGTGTAAGAAATTGTGCGGCAGCTGGTCTGGGCCGCCACAGAGTTGGGATGTGTGTTTCTGGCAGGGAAACTTGTCTTGGGAACTAGAGAGGTAGAGAGATTGCTGCCAGGCTCAGAGAGAGGCCTTTGGCAGTGTGATATGGGATGGAGCAGGTGGACATTTTGCTGACTGAGACTTAAGATATCCAGCAGATATCTTAGGGCACTGTGGTACCAGATCTAGAGCAGGATAAAAGACTGCATTTTATTTTTTATATTATTACAACAACACAGCTTGTGTAACAGCACAAAGAGACGTTCATCCCATCATCTTGCTAAATGAGACCTCTTCAGTGGGTACAATCTTAACTCCGTCAAGTGATTTGTGCCCCCTTATTTATGTCATAAAAGATGGTTGATTAATTTTCAATACCTATTATAAAAATAGACGTCATCTATTGACCCCAAACACTACTGATCCTTTTGTTATACACTGTACCTCGTGACTCATGTTGGGATCTGCACTTTTAGATAGAGCTGCTTAAAATAAGGAAATAAAGAAAGGATAGTTTGAAACTGAACACTGACAGGGTGGCCAGTGTATGGTGCAACAGACATCCATAACTTCAGAGTTGCCGTATTTATTCCCGTTTCCATCCTAATTCTAGTCAGCATCCTGTATTTCTTTCTTTTTTTTTTTTTCTGGAGCTGGGGACCGAACCCAGGGCCTTGCGCTTGCTAGGCAAGCGCTCTACCACTGAGCTAAATCCCAACCCTAGCATCCTGTATTTCAAATAGACAACTGAAACCATCCATTAATTACTGTACTACAACCCATCTTTATTTAAACATGCAAGACAGACAAGCCCGTCCCACTCAGTAGCCATAGAGCCATCCTATAACTTTCTAGGGTTCTCAGGGTATATTCCAAGCTTCTGAGGTCCCAACTACTTCTTCTTAACAGTTTTTCATCTTACCATGTCCCCACCCTTATATTAGTTATTGTTTTCTGTTGCTGTGATAAAATACCATGACTAAAACCAACTTCAGGAAGAACATTTATTTTGGTTTTGGAGGGCCAGAGTCATTAATGGTGCTGGCAGCATGGTGGCAGCAGGCAGCTAGAATGACAGGAGTTGGGAAGCTGAGAGCCCGGGCGGGAAGTAGGGACAAGGTTATACTCTCTCAAAGTCTACCTCTAGTGGCTTATTTCGCCAACGAGAATGTGCCTCCTAAATGGTCCATAACCTTCCCAGACAGTGCCAGACAATAACTAAAGATCAAGTGTTTAAATGCATGAGCCTAAAGGGGGCATTTCTCATTTTTACCTCAACGGTCCCCTCCCCCAACTCCCCAACCCCCAGTTCTTGAAACTGTTCTACTGGTTTGAGTTCTTTGCTTTTGCTATTCATTTCCTGTCATTTTATGACCCTTGATCTGAGCACACATATCACTATTTAAGAAACACTTCCCTGATTATCCAGTATCTTGCTGCCTAGCCTCTTGTTTTCTTTGTAATATGTATAATTTCATAAATGTTTGTTCATTCGTGTTTGTGTTACATGAGCACTGTTGGTAGTGTCCACCCCATAGACCACAGAGCTTGCTTTTTATTCTGCTGTCACCTAAGCACAAGAACACTCCCTGGAAGACTGATAAGCCTAGCAAATATTTCAGTGAAATAATTAATGAATTCAACTGAGATTGTTTTTCTCATTTATTCTGTGTATATTTCCTCAAACTTCCTACTATTAGCACCCAGTATTTTATACCTGTGCCAGGCTCAAGGCTTCGTGCTGCTCATTAAGGGGCAAACACAGAGGGCATGGCATTCGCCATATCTTCAAGGATTGAGTTTAGTAGAGAGGAAATTTCTGTCTTCTGATAAACATGCTGTATCTTGTAAATTCCATAAAGGGAACAGGATACGTAGTAGGATTCACAGGAGGGAGTTATCACCAAGAGGTGACTGGACAGGAGATACATTGATCTGAGCTGTATCTTAGACTTTAAATTTACTAAGATTTTGACAGGAGATGATGTCATATGTAGAGGAAATTGCAAGGAGAGGAAATGAGTTTTTTGGTTAAGCAACAGCATCTGCATAGTCTGAGAAGAAGGCATCTATTATGAATGACTTCAGCCTTCTCTGCTAGGTGGAAGGACCTTAGGAGGTTTTTCAGTAGGACTCATATTGGCACAGTAATGCTTTAGAAGGAGAAATTTAGACATTTTGGGCAGAATTTGAATGAGAGCTAACTTGGGGAAACAAGGAGACTAATCCCTTAGCAATGTCTGCAATGCCACAGTTGGGACAGAGCAAGAGTTTGAAAAGTAGGGTGGAAATTTCCCCAATGAGACCGATTCAAGGCCCTTTTGCATAGAAACAAAGTGAGATCCAACCGTTCCCCCACAATAAGCATTTCTACTGCTTCATTTACCCTTATCTATTTCTTCTTGGGTTCTTACATTTGTAGTCATGAGTAGTCTCTGTCTACCCTGTTATGGACTCAGGATTTCTTCTTTCTTGGCACAAGTTGAGGGGCAGGTAGCGGGATGGTAGTGTGTTCCAGACAAGGTTTCTCTGTGGTACAGCTTGGTTGCCTGTCCTGGAACTTGCTTTGTAGACCACCATATCAGGCTGGCCTTGAATTTACAGAGGGCTAGGGCAGAAGATCCTGGCCAAGCACTGCCATTAAAGGTGTGCTCCACCCATGGCCAGCTCCACCCATGGCCAGCTCCACCCATGGTCAGCTCCACCCATGGCCAGCTCCACCCATGGCCAGCTCCACCCATGGCCAGCTCCGCCCATGGCCAGCTGGATGCTCTTTTCTGCTCTCAGGCAATTTAAAACATGCTTTAAGGTCTCTGAGTGCTTACAGTGCCAACATTTCTACCCCAGGTGAAACATTCAGATCTGAAGTTGAGCATCAGTGCTTTCTTCACTGTGGTGGGTGCCCACCTTGTTAGTGCTTTTAGGCTTATTCAACAGGTGAGTGCAGCTGGCCATGTCTTTTTAGTAAGTGCTTTGATTCCTGCTCTGTCTGCCTGTTTTCTGTCTCAGTCTCTCTGACACACACACACACACACACACACACACACACACACACACACACACACACCAGGTTAAATTAGACATTTCAGCTATGTACTTGCAGGTTGTATGTCTAACACACTATATTTGGTTGGTATATCATGATCAGCAGACCCGCTTTGGGGACATGCTGCATCTCGACTAGGAGAGCATCGAACCATTATGTGTATCAGTCCCATTACATTATTTAAATTCTCTACAGCAACTACTTTTAGTGTCCAATCCTTTCTTGAAACACTTTTCCTGTGGCTTCCCAAAGTGCTAGCAGCCTGCATGGGATTTCCTGCTCTCTGGTTGACCTTCTTCTTTCTGGAATGTTCTCAGACTAGTAATTAAATATGGCTAGTCCCAAGTCCTAGGTCCTCTTCCCTTCTACTTCTGTATGCATTCCCAGCTGTTGACCTCACTTCATATACCCAGCCAGTGTGATGCTCTTTGTTTCCTGAATCCTTGCTGTGACCCTGTGGTCTTGGATAGCTTTCTTGCTGCTTGGCTTATGTGTTTAAGTTTATCTGTATATTTTCTGCCTCAGACCTGGGATTAGTCCTTTGGCTCAGACATTTTGGGTTATTTATTAGAAAACGGTATTCCAATGCTGTAATTTGGGCCTTAGATATGTTTACTATTGCAAGGTTTATTATTGGTCTCAGGTGTGTTTATACTACATATACATTAATTAGAACAAATATGTGTAATCATAATTCAAGATGATGTAATTCATGTATCATCTCTTAAACACTGCATCTGTGTGACCCTCCTACATTAAAATTCTTGGTTCTGAAAGACACGGGGACATAAAAACTAAAATATTACAAACACAAACAGAACAGCGTCAGAATAAAGACCTGAAACCTATCACTACTGATAGGATCTGCAATATTATTTTGAGGAACTGTCAGTGATACCGCTGATGATCACATACGTGCATTCTAACTGATCAGAAACTACGACCTTTATACTATTTGTTTGTCTGTGTGGTGGATGATTCTAATAAGCAGGAATGGCTTCCCTCATCATGCTGTTCTCTGGAAATGAGGTTATCAGGTTATCTATAGTTTCCAAGAGAAGCCTCAGAGAATTCCACTCTATAGGCTGCTTGTCATAATTAAACCCTGGGCGATTCACTGCGAGAGGTGCCTGATGGGAGGGAGGGGTGGAGGTGCTCACTCGTGCTCATTATGCTTATTTATTTATTTATTTATTTATTTATTTATTTATTTATTTATACCGTTTTTGCAGTCAAAGAGTTTCTAGGTTCAGGAAACAATCAAGCCACTAGGAACCAGCAATTATTTCCCATGTCTGTTTCTAATGAACACAGCTGATTTTCTGTTCTCTGTCAGTGCATCCAGTAATGGTCACTTCCTCCAAAGCCATTTTGAAACATCCTGCTTAAAAGAGAGGTGCTTTATGACAGAACTGGAACAGAAAGGGGGGATAGTAGCTTTCTACTCTTCCCACAGAGTACCCCAGAAAACCAGTATCCTAAAGGGGGAAAGATGGCCTTTGGTTTAGCTTTAGAATCTTTAGACCGTGGTCACTCCATGGGCTCTGTTCCTGTGTTGGGTCAGAACATCATAGCAAAGAACATTTGGTGAAAAAAATCCCACTCACCTCATAGCATCTGGGAAACAAACGGAGACAGAGAAAGGGGCTAGGGTTAAAGGGTACCCTTCAAGCCATATCCCCACAGACCCACTTTCTCCAAAAGGCCACGCCTCTGAATGTTTTCAGGATCTTTAGAAAGCCCATTAAGTTGTATTCACAGCTTGTATCAGGGATCAAACCTCTAACACATGAGCTTTTGGAGGATATTGTAAGACTTTTGTGGGGAGAACGTCAGGCTAAAATACATTTCAGTGGAGGTTATGGAACACAGGAGCTTGGACTTATGTGACAAGCACTTTGAAGTCCTAGCCCTAGAATGTTCCCTGTTGTTTTAGTGCATGTTCTGTTAAACTGTACAAAGAAATCTTAACATCTTCAAGAAGATAATGGGAATATTTAAATTAAATCAACGGTCATTTGAAATTCTGCATTGGATTTGAGAGTAATTAAAACTCAAATCTGACCATGAAAACTTTATGGAATAAGAGATTAATGAAAATGGAAATCATATTATATGCATTTATGATATGATTAATAGCTGAGAAAACCCTATATATGGTAAATGACAAGCCAAAGATATGTCATTTCTGCTTCATTTTAAGGAGATAGAGATTGTTTCTAGCCTCTTCTATTCTGGAAAAGAGTTAAAATAATTCAAGTAGATCTGCAAAAAAAAAAATGGATTAACCGAATATGGAGATTTAGTGAAAAGATTTTGGAAGCCAAGTACATCCAACTAGAATTTCATGACTGTAAGGGACAGTGTGATCTGCAAAGAATGAAAAGCAGCAGGAACCACTGGCTGATGCAGGGGGATTGTTTGATGAGGTAGGGCATGCATCTAGAAGGAATACACAAGTCAAGGGTGGGGAAATTTGATTGGAAGGTACTTCAGTATTTCACTGTATGCACTGGAATGGTAAATTTGAACATTTGTCAAGAAAATAAGGAAATGGAGGCCCTTGGTCTCCTTTTTACCTTCTGCAGTGAGCGCTAGGATTTGTGAAGGGTTTGAGTCAGAGTAATCACGAAGGCAGACCTTAAATGGGATGCTTTGTGGTATCATAATGTTCTGACTTCAGTGGCCTATTAATATAGCTAGGTCCCTTTAAAATAAGTATCCAATCTATTTTTTTCTACCGTCTTTCCTCATCTACTTCTCTGATAGGACTTATAAATTCTTATAAGGAAAAAGACGGATCATGTGACCAGTCCACATCTTCTGGTGCCCTTGTCCAATGGCTAGTTTTGTTGACTTTGTAGGACTGTGGTCTATGTGACCTCTACTTGCAGTTCACGCACAAGTACTACACCCCATCTGTCAGGCCCTTAGAGTCTCTTCACCTCCTCCTTGGTCCATAAAGGCATCTCCGACTGTAGTGTAATTTAGGCCAAGCTGCTTTTGTCCCAGCTCAAGCACTTCCAGCCAACCAACCAGGAACTCTTTGTATTCGAGAATGAAACACACACACACACACACACACACACACACACACACACACAGAGAGAGAGAGAGAGAGAGAGAGAGAGAGAGAGAGAGAGAGAGAGAGAGAGAGAGAGAGGCAGTTAATTTTAAATGCCTTGGCCAGGTCAAAGGCTAGGCACTCTTAAACCTTCTCCTGCTACCCCCAGGCCCAATCAAGGAAATGGCCAGTGACCACCTACTGGGATTCTCACATGTCTTGTTGGCTTTCTCTCCTGCAGCTCCTACATCCCAACTTCTCCCCTGAGTCAGGGCGATTCTCTGTCTCCTTTTTCCCAGTTCCTAGCCTGCACAAATCTAAAGGTCCCTCCCCATCTCCCTTTGCCCAGCCATTGACTGCTGGCATCTTTAATTAATTGATCACAAACCAATAGGGGACTAGAACCTTCAGCATTTGGACACACAGATTTCTAATTAAATCAAAGCATTAGCACTGGTTCCCAACCTGGACCCCACCCCCCAAGGCCCAGTAGAGAGTAGGGGAGCCTGGAGTTCTTCCTCAGCTTACCCACTGAGGTACTGTCTCCTTCTGTGCCTGTGACATATATGGGTATGTGGAGTAGTGCCTTAGACAACTCAAGGGTTCATCTGTCACCAATCAGACTCTAGAGCAGTGGTTCTCAGCCTGTGGGTCGCAGTCCTTTTGGGATGTGCTTTCACAGGGGTCACTTAAGAACACCAGAAAATACAGACATTTATATGATGATTCATAATACTAGCAAAATTACAGTTATGAAGTTGCAATGAAAATAATTTTATGGTTTGGGGTCACCACTTGAGGAACTGTAATAAAGGGTCACGACATTAGGAAGGTCGAGAACCACTGCTCTAGAGTTTTAGAGTTCCTTATATCTATATGAATATGTTCTTGATGACCTACTCCTTACTAAATGGGAGGATAAGAACCTGTGCACTTGGTGTTTCCAGGCTGCAAGCATCTTTCATCTATTCCTCCAGTCCTGCAAAGATCCATACACTGGATTTTTCACCTTCTCTTCTGTAATGCTGTATAGACAGAATGTCTGATGGAAAATTTAGCTTTCTGTGAGAGGAAGTAAAAATACATCTTGATATTATTTAAAATGACAGATTTTGCTCCTGTCTTTTTTTCCCCATCTCTTTCTTCAACGTTACTTATTCTCACACACTGAGCAACTGAACACCAGGTCACTCTTTCTCCCTATGGTTCTTCATAGACCTAATGATAGTCTAGTTCCATAGCCCAAACCATGACCTCAGCTATCTGGATGGTACAAACCATGACCTCAGCTATCTGGATGGTACAAACCTTGACCCCAGCTATCTGGATGGTTCAAACCATGACCTCAGCTATCTGGATGGTTCAAACCATGACCTCAGCTGTCTGGATGGTTCAAACCATGACCTCAGCTGTCTGGATGTTTCAAACCATGACCTCAGCTATCTGGATGGTTCAAACCATGACCTCAGCTGTCTGTATGGTTCAAACCATGACCTCAGGTATCTGGATGTTTCAAACCATGACCTCAGCTATCTGGATGGTGCAAACCATGACCTCAGCTATCTGGATGGTGCATCACAGATGTTCCTTTCAGCTTCTGAACACTGCCACTTTCAACATACCCCCTCTTCTTTTGCATTTAGGCCATCTCCTTCTTCAGGTTCTGTGCCCACCAGCTTCTTCCTGTCTACTTCCTTTCTCACTCCTTACATTCTATAAACTATACCTCTTCCTCTTGCCATTCTCCATGTCACCCACTTGACCGCATCTTGTTTGGATCATTCATGTCTCCACTTAGCAACCTGAACCCCCCCTTTTATTAAAAATAGATTTTTCTCATAAAATACATCTGAATTATGGTTTTCCCTCACTCTATTCCTCCCAGTTCCTACTTACCTCTCCTCCAGTCTGGATTCACCCCCTTTCTGTCTTTCTAAGGGACAAAACTAAAATAAAGTAATGTGTCAGCTGACACCAAGGACCTGAAACTAGAGACCCAGAGACCCAGGGTAAAACTGAATACTATTGTTCTACAAAAAGAACATAGCAGTAAAATGACTCCTAATGACATTCTGTTACACTCATAGACTGCTGACTTGCTCAGCCATCATCAGAGAAGCTTCTTCCCACAGCAGACAGAAAGACATTAAGAGAGATCCATAGCCAGACAACATGAAGAGAATGAGAGATCTGGAATACACATCCTTAAATGAGTTGTCTATATCAAATCCCTCCCCTCAGGGGTTAGGGAACCCTGAGGAAGAGAAGCTGGAAAGTGTAAGAGCAGAAAGGATGGATAGCAAAGGAGTGAGCCCCTCTAAATCAACGGGATCAGTGTGCACACAAACCCACAGAGGCTGGGGCAGCATGCACACGGCCTCCATGGGACAGCACCAGCTGGGACCCTAGAGCTGAAAGAAGTGGACACAGGACTCTATTGCTAATCCAGAAGCTCCAATTGCTAACCACTTGCAGATGAAAGTTTAATTTTCTCCAAGGAAATTTCACTGGGGAAGCAAACTTCTCCTCAGGGTAGACTAGATGTCTAGAAATAGATGAACAACAGAAAAGGAGCTCAATGACATCTCTGGAGGTCCCTTCTCTCATAATGCCATGTCATGCTTTTAGTTTTTTCTTTTATTTTTATATTATATCTATTATTATTTTCTTTTAAATTTTTTTTATCTTTTTATTCTACATAGTCTTTGCATATATATTATGGGTAAGTGTTTCACCTTATGGAGTGAGCCTCAAGTCAAATAAAACAATGGTTGGTTACTTTCACAAGTTTTATGCCAGCTTTGCCTTGGTATATCTTGCAGGCAGGGCACCATTGTGGATCAAAGGGTTTGTGGTTTGGGTGGAGTTTGCATTTCTCCTTTGGTAGTGTGTAGAGTACTTTCCTGTACCAAAGACCCCAGCATGTATGTCCCCATGAAGGCTCTGTGTAGACACCACCTCGACTTCTTCCTGTTCAGTGAGATGTTTGGGTGCTGTCTACAGCAACAGGACCTTGCCTTCAGTTTGCGGTTATAGTTGTGGTCTAAGTTCTGGGTTGTTTGGGGATTTCTTTGGGACATCTTTGGTCCCAGGATTAGAAGTTTCATTTGATGACAAGAGAAGTCCAGATGGGGCTCAGTCTCCCCCATAATTTCGAAGTTTCATTTAGATTGCCTTCATATTACAAATATAGTTTAGGAATATGTCTACTGTATTAAATGTTCATACTCGTCCTCAAATTTAGCTTTCTCTCACTGTATTTCCTCCCTTGTCTTCCTCTCTTTGCCCAGTCCCAACTTGATTCTCCTGTTCCAGTTAACCCCCATCCATCTACTTCCCTTTCCTAGGGAGATCTACATGTCTCCACCCCCAGTCTCCTAATCTATAGCTGGCCTCCGTGGTTCTACAGATTGTAGCTTGGTTATCATTGACTTAATAGATAACATCCACATATAAGTGAATAATACCATATTTGACTTTCTGTGTCTGGGTTACCTTGCTCAGGACTATTTTTTCTAGCTCTATTCATTTACCTATGAATTTCATGATTTCGTGCTTTTAATGGCTGAGTAATACTCCATTGTGTAAGTGCACCACATTTTCTTTATCCATTCTTCTCTTGAGGGATGTCAGGATTGTTTTCAATTTCTGGATATTATGAATAAAGGAACAATGAACATGGGAACCCAGATTTCTAAGAGCCAGGCATCTAAATATATATGCAGTGACTAAATATATTCTGAATGAGTATTTCAATGGAATACAGGTTTTAATGTCTGAGATAACTGAATTTGGATCATGCACTTACATCTTATAAACTGTGGGTTCTCAGGGATATTAATAAGAAAGATGGTTTGGGTTTCCTCTCAGTTCAGATTGAGGGCATGTGAGAAAAAGTCTACTTGGCAAGAAGGTGGGATGTAGTCTCTTTCAAGGCCTCTTACAACATGTACTGAGCAAAGGAGAATAGACTAGGCACCTACATGCTCACAGCTATTTGTCTGAGTTCCTGACACATTGTTTCACAGTTCAGGTAGCTGACCTTGAGCTAGACGACTGAAGCATGAATCTGGGATTTATTGTGACTGTGTTTCTTATTCATTGCCTCTCTTTGTATATAGATTATGATTTCATTTTTGTATATGTGAGTTAGTAGACAATTATAGACTTACCACAATATTTGAGATTACATTAAAAATTTACATGTATTTATCTTTGTCTTTGCTTCAATTTTTCCCTTTCTCTTAATTGCCATTTTTCTCCTTTGTTTTGTCCTCAATTTTTCTTTCTAGGAAACACATATTCATATTTTAACAGTGACATAAAAGTTATCATATACCCTGTATTCAAGGCCCAATAAAGGCATGGAACAAAATGGACACCATTGCCATTTGTTTCCTTGAACAGAATGTCATTACTATCGTTCCTTCTATTTTGGCTTTGTTTGATTGGTTTATTTTTGTTTTGCTTTTGAGATAGGCTCTTAGTATGCGTTCCTGGCTGGCTTGGAATGTTCTGTGTAGACTGCTGGTCTTGAATTAATTTTGAACCACCTGCCCCTTCTGCCCAGGTTCTGGAATTATAAGTGTACAGTACCATGCCCAGCACCTCCTTCAGACTTCAGTAGTCTTCCTAGATATAGGGGTCCTTCTCTGCTTATCAAGCAGGCAAAACACCTTTAATGAACCTGGGAAATCTCCTCTTTTCGATACAGTTTTTAGTCATGATGCTTAGCTCATAGAGAGCCCTTGAGAATGCATGTGTGTGTTTGTTTATGTGTTTGTACACGTTATTGAATAAAGTTGGAATGGAGATAATTAGATGTGAAGGTCATATATTCTGGGTAGCCCAGTGAAAATTTTGATTTCTGTATTTTAATCATGCTAAAGAGCTCACTAGCTAATCCTGTCGCTTCAGAATAGTTTATGGGGCAGTGCTGCTTTCTGCCTTCGTTTCTACCCACTTTCCATCTGTATTTTCCTGTAGAGATGATAAACAACATGTAAATGCCAATAGTCATATTAAATATTTCCAAATATTTCCCAAATATGAAGACACTTGAATACTATTGTAATAACCAGGAATCGATTTTACAATTCAATTTTTAGTTAGGAAACTGCCTACGAAGAACTTAAAAAAATTGCTCAGTGATGTATACCTACTCTGTACTAGAACACTAGGTATAAATTGGGCTTGAGTATTGTATTTCAGAATTATAACCCAGACACTATAACTTACATCAAAACTCACAAAAAATTTGAACTTGGCTTAGCATATTCATGACAGATACTACGGCTGTAATTGCAAGTCAGCAATCAGGCAGTGTTACGTATTTCACTTTTGTAACTAAGATAATTACTTGGAAGTGTTAGAAATAAAATTATTCAAGTATCTCAACAAATTTTTTAAAAAACGTCTTAAGTTCCAGTTGGAAGGAAATGAAGTCAATTGCTCTAGTGGGAGTCCCTTTGTTAGAGAGAGGACGATCATCAGTCAACATGTTCAGTCTGCAGGAAACTTTAAAGAAAAGATTTACTTTCATTAGTTTTAATTATGCGCAGCTGTGTGTGTGTGTGTGTGTGTGTGTGTGTGTGTGTGTGTGTGTGTGTATTTTCTAGGTATGAACATATGAATGCAGGTACATGTGGAGGCCAAGGACACTAGAGTCCCAATTGCTGGCATCGTAGGTATTGTGAGTCACCTGAGGAGGGTGCTTGGAGCCACAATTAGGTCTTCAGCAGGAGGACTCAGTGTTCTTAACCACTGAGCCACCTCTTCAGCCCAGGAGTCTGCAGGAGACTTTAAAAGAAAGCATCCATGTATTTTATAAAGATTCAGCATTACTTCTCTGTTTTACACTTGTACCTACATGTAGTACATTAACTCCCAGGGACTAAGAAAGTTCACTTTCCAGGTGTATTCGCTGCTCTTCCATCGGCGTCTCAAGCCGACTTATGAAAGAACGAGTTTACTCTGACTCAGTCCGAGGGGCAGAGTCTACGATGGTGGACTATGGTGCCAAGATGCTGGAGCCGCAGCTCAACGCTCACGTCCCCGAGATCTCACCTCTCAATCCACAAGCAGGGAGGGCACACTGCAAAGAGCATGGATTTCTCTGCAACCTCAAAGCCTACCCCAGTGACACAACCCCTGCGACAAGGCATTCCTCACTCTTCCCTGACAACTCCACGGGAGACCAAACGTTCAGACATAAGAGCCTATGGGGTCATTCTCACTCAAAGCAGCACTCAGGGTTATAAACATTCAGTCATCATTTGCCATGACCTCCATGGCTGTGCACTTGACCTGACTGGAATGACAAGGGAACGAAAGAAGGACAGATGTATGTGAAGAGAAGCTGGGATCCGGTGGATGTGTCCTGTGATGGAAACTCAGCATCTATGATTTACAGCCGAGCAGGGACTTAGGCTCACCGTATGCAGCTGGAAGAGGGGGTAGGTTTGTAAAACAGGGCTGAACGAGAAGGAAGGAGGCTGGTACATTTCAGTAGGAGAGCTCTGTAGAGGAGCAGTTTCAGGTCGCAGTCAGTCATCCGGAAGGAGGAACCTGTGGTTGTTTGTTTTTGCGTTTACTGGTTTTGGCTAAATGTCAGTCGTTCATGACATCTGTACTTGAAGCAGAGGAAGACTTTTCTGTTCTCCTGGGTCTGACGCAGGGGAGGCTTTGCCATTCCCACGGGTCCGAGACATTGGGGTGGGGGGACCTGTGCTCACGTCAGCTGTACACAATCACTCAGAACTTCATCCACACCCCACAACAGCTGATGCCTGTCACCTCTTCCCAGTCTGATGCACAGCCTAGCTCAGGACACCATGATTTCAACTTAGTCATCTGTGTGTATCCCCTGGATTGACTTTCTAGGAAGGCATGCGCGAGCACCATATCTAAATCTGTACTCCCCTGAGTCAGAGATCCTAGAAATGGCTGCCTGGCTGTGACTCACTTTTCTGTAGGTCTAGACGCTCCTCTGATGTTGCTTCTAACAATATATTACTGTGTATATAAATTATGAGGCTGCTCTCTTATAAACAGTCACAGTTCCAGCTAGGACGCCTCATTAGAGAGCGACCATCTCATACTAATGGCTTAACCGCAAGCATGTTTTGTATTTACGTGGAAGTGGTTCAGAAATGGCTGCTTTCCTAGCACTCTTAGATGCCATTTTCAGAGAATTATACTTCTAAGATTTCAAAGAACTCCAACTCCTGCCTCAGGAAGAGGAAGTCTTCAGGTTCACAAAAGCTTGTAAATAGCAAAACATAATCTTTACTTTTAATATATCTAATTGTAAACTTAACAACACATAGTAAACGCCTTTAAAAGCAATATAGAGTTGCCAAAATCCTTTTGAACGCTTTTCTCCATTCTAGAAAAATCAGCATTTCTTCTTTAGAATTTATCTTCTGAGTTTTACAGATGTGTTCATTTTTTTTAAGAGATGAGCACACAGAACATTTAAACTTTGTCTTATGTGTGTTTAATACAATAAAAGTGTTAACAGACATGGCATATTTATTAACCTCTATGTCCTGCGGATGCTGTGTGCCAGGGCATGAATTCTCAGTTTTAACGGAAGCCCCCGATGTTCCTCTCCATCCCCGTATCCTTCCACTCAGTGCCCAGTTCTGGATGCATCTGTTTAGCTGAACTGATTTCATTTACTTCTTGTCTTAATGTTTCCACGAGCCAGCCAGCGGGAAATGTGTTGCTCTCTCTCTGCTTTCCTGACCTAGAACTTGGTTTTACAGCTTTTATCTTTTGGCATTCCTTTTATAGTAGTTTATCTTTTTTATTTTTGTTCGCAATAATTTATCTATATTTACAATTTTATTTATATTTTATTTATACCTACACCATTTTATTTATAATTACCATATGTTTTAATAAGTCACGGAGAATTGGTTTTCAGAATTTGCTCACTGATACATCCTCAGAGCTTAAGACAGTGGCCTGCACAGAGTAAACCTCTGTGGAAACCTATATGGTCCCTTACCTTAGGGACCATCAACATGGCATAGCAAGAAAAGGTGTTTGTTGGTGAGCCTGAAGGTTTGAGTTTGATTCCCACGTGGTAAGAGAGATTAAATTCTCTCAAGTTGTCTTCTGATCCTCATATTCTTGCCATCGCAAGTACACCCTGCTTCCCACCCCAATTAAATGAATAAATGCTTTTTTATTTAAAAAAAAAAGAAACTTCTACTTAGCCAATTTAAATTCTCTTTCTGATAGACATTTATGTCATTCCAAAGCTATACTATGACAGGGGATATTCTTACATGTGTGTTCATTTAAGACATGTACACACACACCACACACATACACACAAAACATACACACACACACACACACACACACACACACATGCACACGGATTTATACGGAATGGATATTTTGATAACAGAAATTCTTGCATTGATATGTAACCTCATTTATAATTCCAATATAAGGGGAAAATAAATAGTTATCTGTGGAGGTTTGAATATGCGTGGCCCAGTGGCACTATTAGGAGGTGTGGCCTTGTTGGAGGAAGTGTGTCACTGTGGGGGTGGCCTTTGAGAGCTACATCCTCAAAGGTGCCTGGAAGCCTTTTTCTCTCCTAGGAGCCTTTATTAATGGAGGTCAATCTCTCGATATATTGTTTCCTTTTATCAATTATAGTGGTGAGTTAGGTTGAGATAAGTTTTAATGTTTCAGAAACCATTGTATTTCTGAATTGATCTTTGTCTTCTCATGGCCCTTGTCCCTGATGGTTGAATTTTTTATGCAATATAAAGGGATTTAAGAACCTCTCATTGTTTCTGTAGCATGGAATTATCTTATCCTTGCAGAAATGTAGATATTAACTGTTAAAGTATATTTTCTATTGTGTGTGTGTGCATATGCATGTGTGTACATTCCTGTGTGTGCATGTGTGTGCATTCATGTGCATGTATGTGCATGCCACTACACATGTACGGAGGCAAGAGGACAACCTTAGGTGTTGGTCATCTCCTTCCACCTTGTTTGGGAATATTTTAATGTGTCTAACACATTTTGTGCCAATTTTGATAATATCTTTTCCTAAACAGATTAAGCAGTTAATTCTTTAATACAATATGTTTTGATCATATTCTTCCCCCCAAGTCCTCCTAGATCCTTCCACTTTCCTAATCAGCCAACATTATGTTCTCTTTTCTCTATAAAAATATTAGAAAAAAATCAAAAAATGAAAACAAACTAAAAGAAATAAAATCAGTAAGGCAATAAACAAAATAAATCAAAAAGTGTGTGTGTGCGCGCGCGCGCACACACACACACACAGACACAGACACAGACACACACACAATGGAGTCTATTTGTGTTGGCCAACTAAGCCTGGGCATGGAGGCTGGCCTACAAGAAAACTGATTTTCCCTTGTGCAGCAGTTGATTGCAAAGAGCTTCCTGGTGATGGGTGGGACTTGGTGTCCACTTCCCTTTTACAGTGCTGAGAGTTTGGTCTTGTTTGAACATGGGTGGTTCTTGTCAGTGCCACCGCATCCTCTGTGAGCTCATGTGTGCATCAATCTCATTGTGTCTCTACCACAACATACACTGACAGACATTTACAATTTCCCCATCTTCTCCTCTTCCTCTTCTTTCTTCTCTTCCTCCTCTTCTTCTCTTCCCATCCCTTCTCAATAGGGTTTCTCTTTGTAGCCCTGGCTATCCTGGAACTTACCCTGTAGACCAGGCTGGTCTTAAACTCAGAGATAAGCCTGACTCTGCCTCTCAGGTACTGGGATTAAAGATGTGCACCACCCCATACAGTCTTTCTGCCTCCTCCTTTGTACAGATCCTGAGCCTTGTGGGGGGAGGGGTTTGATGAAGACATCCATTTAAGGCTGAGTGCTTCAATCTGCATCACTTTCTGCACTCTGTCCAGTTGTGGATCTCTTTGTTAATTACCACTTACAGCAAGAAGTTTCTGTGGTGAGGGCTGAGGGGAGCTCTGATCTATGGATACAGCGATATGTCAGTAGGAGTTGCTTATGATCCGTTAGCAGAATAGTAGTAGATTTCCCCTTCAGCCTACCCAAGATGTGACTGGTCTCAGTCTGCACTTTAGCACTGTCAGGTATGGATTCCATATCATGGAGCAGGCTTCCAACTCTGTTACATGTGACTGCTTATCCGTGCCACTACTGTCCCAGCAATCCTACGGACAGGTCTCCGTTGTGGGTGGCAGGGTTTGGAGCTGAGATATGATATGAACACCCATTAGTGAAGTTTCTTGTGGGCACCTGCTTAATGTCTCCATTATTGATGACATCAGTAAATGGTGTCTTCAGCAATCCGACCTTACCATCAGGTAATGAACAGTAACCAATAGCCTGTGGTATTTGGGAAGGTCTTTTATGGGACTCCCTTTGCTGAAGTTTCAACAAGATGTAACCTATTCCGGTCTCTGGAAGTTTAATTTGGTGGCATAAGATGTCTAATTGGGGCATTGTCTCCATTGTTATATGATGACGTGGTCTATATTCCTTCCATAGATGTGTGTATTTTAGGGAACTTCTACAGTAATAGACTTCCATACAGCATTTCCAAAGGCTTTACTGTTAGCTGTCCCTCTCCTTTTTCAGTGTATCCTCAGTTTTATAAAACAATTTTCCTGATTTTTTTTTTACTAACATAGCTTTTATTCCTTATTTGCATCCTTTTCCTTTTTAAAATGTAGACTTTCCAAACCATCTGGATTTTATGTAAATAGTCCTATTTTTGTGTTGGCAAATAACCTTTTTTTTTTAAATACCAATCTGGCTGGAAAAACACTGACAATGACCAAATTTGAATTGATTTTTGGTTGCAAACACTCATTGTTTCTATTTTTCTAGTGGAAGGCTTCCAACTTTTTTCTTTTCTTTTTCTTTTTTTTTTTTTCATCTTTCTTCACTTGGGTATTTCTTATTTACATTTCTCTTGTTATTCCCCTTCCTGGTTTCCAGGCCAACATCCCCCTAGCCCCTCCCCCTCCCCTTCTCTATGAGTGTTCCCCTCTCCATCCTCCCCCCATTACCGCCCTCCCCCCAACAATCACGCTCACTGGGGGTTCAGTCTTGGCAGGACCAAGGGCTTCCCCTTCCACTGGATCTACTAGGCTATTCACTGCTACCTATGAGGTTGGAGCCCAGGGTCAGTCCATGTATATATAGTCTTTGGGTAGTGGCTTAGTCCCTGGAAGCTCTGGTTGGTTGGCATTGTTGTTCATATGGGGTCTCAAGCCCTTCAAGCTCTTTCAGTCCTTTCTAAGTTTCCTTCAATGGGTTTCCCGTTCTCAGTTCAGTGGTTTAATGATGGCATTCGCCTATGTATTTGCTGTATTCTGGCTGTGTCTCTCAGGAGAGATCTACATCCGGTTCCTGTCAGCCTGCACTTCTTTGCTTCATCCATCTTATCTAGTTTGATGGCTGTATATGTATGGGCCACATGTGGGGCAGGCTCTGAATGGGTGTTCCTTCTGCCTCTGTTCTAAACTTTGCCTCCCTATTCCCTCCCAAGGGTATTCTTGTTCCCCTTTTAAAGAAGGAGTGAAACATTCACATTTTGGTCATCCTTCTTGAGTTTCATGTGTTCTGTGCATCTAGGGTAATTTGAGCATTTGGGCTAATAGCCACTTATCAATGAGTGCATACCATGTGTGTTTTTCTGTGATTTGGTTACCTCACTCAGGATGATATTTTCCAGTTCCATCCATTTGTCTATGAATTTCATAAAGTCATTGTTTTTAATAGCTGAGTAGTACTCCATTGTGTAGTTGTACCACATTTTCTCTATCCACTCCTTTCTTGAAGGACATCTGGGTTCTTTCCAGTTTCTGGCTCTTATAAATAAGGCTGTTATGAACATAGTGGAGCATGTGGCTTTGTTATATGTTGGGGCATCTTTTGGGTATATGCCCAAGAGAGGTATAGCTCATAAAACTGCAAAGCTTCTATAAGGCAAAGGACACTGTGATTAGGACAAAACAGCAACCAACAGGTTGGGAAAAGATCTTTACCAATCCTACAACAGATAGAGGGCTTATATCCAAAATATACAAAGAACTCAAGAAGTTAGACCTCAGGGAGACAAATAACCCTATTAAAAATGGGGTTCAGACCTAAACAAAGAATTCACAGCTGAGGACTATCGAGTGGCTGAGAAGCACCTAAAGAGATGTTCAACATCTTTAGTCATAAGGGAAATGCAAATCAAAACAACCCTGAGATTCCACCTCACACCAGTCAGAATGGCTAAGATCAAAAACTCAGGTGACAGCAGATGCTGGTGAGGATGTGGAGAAAGAGGAACACTCCTCCATTGTTGGTGGGATTACAGACTGGTACAACCATTCTGGAAATCAGTCTGGAGGTTCCTCAGAAAATTGGACATTGAACTACCTTAGGCTTCCAACTTTAACACACATTTAAACCTATATTTTAGTTTTTGTGATAAGAGGTATCCATTCAGTGACTATGGTCTCCCTGTTGGAGACCATACTTTTTACACCATTTTTATTTCCTTTTCTCTGTATTTTCTTGATATTTCTTCTGTTCTTCTCACTTGTGATTTAACTGCTGAATTGTTACTGCATTTTTAAAAAGCTGCAACAAATGCTTATTTGCAGTAACCATATATTTGGCTGATTTCTTCGTCCACCTCTATACAGTGTCTGTTTCCCCCTTGCCTTCAATTTTTACTTTATTTCTTCCTGTAGTGATTTGCTCCTCCAGATGATTACTTAGGATCTCTCATACCTGACAATGTAATTTTGCTTAAATCAACACTGTACATTGGAAGTGGAGTTTTGGTTTCAGAGAAGTATATTTCAGACCGTCAAATATATGTTTCACTGCCTACTTCTCTTAGATGTTATTAATGATGTCATTTAGTTCTAGTATTAGCTGATCTGGGCTGTTCCTCTCTGTGGCCTATCTTTCGCCTTGGACGGTGAAGAGCACTCACATTTGTGTTTAAGACATGTTCTGTCATAGATTATTAAAGCATGTCTGCCGCTCTGCTCAAACAATTCCTTGTTGCAGACACTGTTAGGATAAAAATCTTTAAATAGGTCTTTATTGTCTTTGAAGACATTGTGGTCCTTTAGTTTTGGGGTTTTGTTTGTTTGCTTGTTTGTATTTTAATGCATTCTGGAATACAACCACATTTGACCCTTGGCCCACTTGCCCTCTGCTGGTTGCTATTGTGCACTCTAAAAGCTACTCTGTCCCTTGTAGCTGTCTCTGACTTTATATTTTGAATTCTCTTATTTAAATGTTCTCTTGGGATAGTTTTGGGAGGAATAGGAACATTAGTGGGTTTGTCTTTGTCTTTTTGATCCTGTCCCGTCCTCAGTACCTTAAGACATACTGTTAACTTTTCTTTCATAAATATAGGTCAGTGTCAGTGATGTTAAAGCCTGAAGGTTCTTTACTGGGAGAGAAAAAAATACTTTTCAAGATTGATTCTTAGCTGCCTTAAGGGTTATCTCCTTTTAACCTTCAGAGTCTATAAGCAACTTCATCTTAAAACGAAACACATGATTTATTATTACTTTTCCACAGACAGCAACTTGAAGATTGGTCATTTTAAATGCAAACCTCCTCCGACTGAATTCCATTCTCTTCTCTGTTGCATCGACACACCCATATTGTGCTTTTTAGAAATGTTGCATTCATTTAATTTTCAGTAAGATATCGGCGCAGGGCAGATAATTTTGAGAAACTAGGTTATACACACCAAAAAGCTTGAAGTTCTTGAATAGTAGAGGTATTTGAATTCTAGTGATGTTGATTGTGGTTCCTGAGGCCACCGGGAGGGTAACCCCTCAAGACGGAGTCCAGTAGAAGGTAGAACATGTCCTTGGCTTGATCTTGTAGCAGTTGGCTGAAGAGCCATCCATTGACTCAAACGCTGCCATGTAGTAATGTTGTGTCATAAGGCACCAGGGTGATCATCCATCACTGAGAATCCCACAGCACATTTTCTGGGATTCCAAGTGACATTAACCCCAACCAATTGCTTGTCATTGCGGTTACAACAGACATGTAGACATTTTATCATTGCGTCCCTTGGGAACATCCCATGGAAGTTTCTCTTAATAAAGGACATCATGTACAAGGCTCTGAGTGAAGATGGTTGGTATTACCGTGCCGTGGATCTCGATGTTGCAGTGACAGAGCACGAGTTCTAAGAGCTGGTCACGAAGCAGTCTCTCTTCCCCTCCGTTTACTCATTATAACCTTTCTGTGTGTTGCAACTCTGCCTCCTGCATGGTTTGGACCATTCCATACATTTCCCATCATTATTGATGCTCAAAGGATCAAATGATTGTAGCAGTGAGGTCATCAAATCTGCTGAAAGCATAATTGGTGCACAAATATACAAGTTGTGACCCTGGAAACTTTTAGACAAAGTGTTAGCAGGTGCAGTGCTCAGCCGTTTCTCGGGCATGGCTAATGATTATTTGATCGTCTTAGTATGGGATGCAACTTGGAAAAAGAAAAGCTAATACGTGGTACATTTCCCTTTTTAGAACTTACAGAATTAAGTTTTCTATCTCAGGAACTGTGACGATATTTTAATGTATTCCTCAATATGCCTTATTGCTACTAAGATTTTAATATTCTCAAGGGGAGGGTTCTTCGTTCTGCCTGCGATGATTCTAGTGCTTTGCAATGGTTCAGGCAAGACTTATGGGGTCACACTGAAGTCACTACAGACCACTGGGCAGCTTCACATCCCTGTCTTTTCTTTCAAACGGACGCTGTAGTCCATTTCATGGTTGTGTTTCATAGATTTACACAATAATGTGTTTTGCTACGAAGTGAAGAAGAACCATTCTAACTGTTTTTATGGTGAGGTTTAAATAATTCTGAGTAATTTTGGGAAAGAGTTATTCATAAATATGAAAGACTAAAATAAGCACAAAGGACTACGTTTCTTTATAACACTGAGTTATACATACACACATATAAGGCACATATATGCTATATGTGTATTAATTCATATATGTGTGCATGTATACAATAGATCCACACGAGCATGTACACACCTAGAATTGCTATGTCTATGTAAATAAGCGAGTAGCTGAGAGAAGTAAGTGTGTAGCGCCCGTGTAGTGCACCGGGTGATCAGCGCCGAAGGACAAGCTCTGCACAGCCGAATGTACACATTTTTATTTAGCAATTCAATTCGTTACAGTAAGTCTGAAGGAGAAGGGATTTTATAAGTATTTACTTCTTAGAAGGCTTACTGGGTATTGCTAGTGGATCTCGGCCTCTTTCAAAGCACAAGCAGAAAATTCCTTCTCGGTTCTTTTCTTTCAAAGAAACAGGTGAAAAAAATATAACCAGCTTAAGTGATCGTTGAAAAATTCCTAGGTAATCATCTAAAATGATCGTTTCCTTCTCTATGAAGGGGGTTTCCAAAAGGCCTGAAAGGGCTCTGAGATTGGCTTACACCAATGGTAGTATACAGTACTGCGTCATGACTTTAGGGGACCATTAGGAAAGTGTTCTAGTGTTCACACCCCAGAACCACCGCCCTAGTACAAATGGTACCTCTCAGACCCTACAGTCCGAGGGACCCATCCAGACAGGAGCATTTGTGCTATTTATCTGAATGAAATCTGGTGCATACCATAAATCTTCTTTGTCTGAATAAGATTCAGTCGCAGTTCGAAGTGATTGGATCTTGACCTAAGAACGTAAGGTTGAGTAACAAGCTGCAGAGGAAGAAGACTGAAGCCAGGTAGGGTGAAGGGCTGTCTGGGTCCCAGGCCCAGGAGCTGTAGTTCATTATGAGAAACCCTGACTGAGTCACTTAGAGAGATGAGCTCTGTCACCATGGCAACACTAGGACCACTTCTGCAGATCTCAGTGGCTCCTGCCAATCAGCTCTGGCCCTGAACCATCAAATCCACTTACAGTGATGCCAGATGCTACATACTCAAGGATATAAAAAAAAATGCCCAGATGTGGCAAGGCAGAGGAGGTGTAATCCTTTTCTTTGAAAAGAAAATAATTGCAAAATATAACTATTCTACCTGGTGCCAAAAACCCCAATTATTTTAGCAAACCCCAATTTCTATCACTAATCAACTGATTATCTTTTGGAGCTCATGAATAACAATTTTTTATACCTAAAATTTGGATATTATATTTTTTGTTGCAGTGAATCTACACAGAGATGCGTGCGTGTACATGCATGGGGTGTGTATGGGGACTTTGAATGCATCCTCTAATGGGTTTTTATTCCCTTATCAGCAGGAGTTGCATACTCTCTCGACTTGCGTCCTTCGTGCTTGCTTACGGCCTCAGAGTTCGCTGAGACACTCTGTTTGTTAGTACAACTTGGAGTGGCAAAGATGAGTGGATAGGCAGAACCACTGCTGACTTTCATGAGGCGAATGAGTTCAGTGGTCACAGGAAAATGGAGACTGAAGAGAAGGAAGTCCGTGCAGAACCGAGATCCGGAAGCCTGGAGGCAGGGTGGTCAATTTTACCTGTGTAGTTTATAAACAGAAGTGGTATATCCATAAAGAGCACACAACAGTGCCCTCCGTGGGGCCCTCCCAGACATCACTGTTCGGGCTGGGGGCAGGCAATTGAAAGAGATCAAGCTTTTAAAGGTTTCTTCTGATAGAGAAGCAGCAGGTGGCAATTTTAAGGATGAGGGGGATAGCATCTGACTTAGAAACCGCCTTTAGCAAGTCGTTATACTGAAACAAAGTCGTTATACTGATACAAAGTCGTTATACTGATACAAAGTCGTTATACTGATACAAAGTCATTATACTGATACAAAGCCTTTCAAAGGCAGGGGACAGTCAGGAGCAAACAAATGAAATCACCCAGGTCCTTTCGGTTTGAGACTCAAAATAAGCCTCCCAGTTACATGACCTACTTACCCACCAGGTTATAAATGACCTCCAGAGCTCTGCCCTTCAATTCCCACGCGCCTTCCCTCTATAGTGTTGCCTTCTTATAATTAAAGTATTTGCAGATGCTCGAACACTTGTTAAAGAAAAAGTGAATGCTCCCAAAGTCTAAAGACAGTTGTTTCCAAAGGAAAACCAACTGTTCTGTTAAAATGCTAGGTGGATTGACCTAGATCTAGAAACGGAAAGGTTTGCTGAGACGTGGGCAGCCGTGTAAATCTCTGAGATGTGGGTTATTTAAACAGATGGTAACTGTGTCACAGCGAGCACCGCATGCAAGTTGACAGTGAGCAGAACTCTAGGGGAAGCAGACTAGAGAGGAAGCATCATCTCACGGTGGACCTCTGAGAGTTTTAATTAAAACACAGAGTGGAAATTTAGAGTGCTTGGATATACTTCTTCTGAATATTAATTGAATATTAGTATTGGTTGGACTGTTGCTAAGATACCAGCCCTGGGGAGCCCTGAGAAGTTCGTGAAGGCCGCTTCTCTAAGTTTTGGGTGTGACTTGGCCATGCTATTTCTGTACTCTCCTATGTGATCTGGAGGGAAGAGTAAGGCAAGGCGGCCTGGCACTTTGCTGTGGCCTTGATGCTGGCCAGGGAGCTAAGGAGTTTCCTTCCTTTGTTTTCTGTGTCACTGTTCTGTAGCTGAGACATTGTTTGGCAGGTGTCAAGGCACAATGGCTGCTCCTCAGTCCATGCGCCTGGAAGGCCAGTGATTACTGAGAGAAACCTGTGGGGCTGTGCTATGGCCTTATTCTAGAATGGATTCCCAGAGTTCAGTCATTATTCCATTCCTACCAGTGATAACGTGAGAGCTTACCTTCCTGTCTTTACAAGGGAATAACGTCCCGTTACTATACCCTAATCGGTTTCCAACCGTGTGTATTGATTTTCTGAGCATGAGTGAACATGCACATGCCATTACATGGAGAGGTCAAAGGGTGACTTGCAGGACTCTGCTCTGTGTCTCCTTTCACAGTGAACTCCGGGGACTGAACCTAGGCGGTCAGTCTTGACTGCAAGCGTCTTTACTCATTGAACCTTCTTGCCAGCCCCTATATTCCAACCTTAACTGACATAGTACATAGAATAAACTAGAGCAAGGTCATGCCTCTTTCCCAATCCGTGTTTAACCGTACGTAATCAGTCTTTGTAAACTGGGAAGCTCACACGCCACTTATCTTTCCACAGAAGGAAGGTGAAGGAAAGAGTTAAGTCTTCCACTACATAACCCACAGAACCCTGTGGGAAGTGACAAGACTGAGGTGTATACTTCAGTATTTCATCTGAGGAGACAAATTGATAAGGAAGGGTTCACAGTGTGTTTATGACTTACGTAGGAACTCACGGCACTTACAAATTTCAGCACACACAAAAGGAAATTTGTAAAATCAAATTTTAGCACAGAAGGGGTAGAGTTCCTGACACCCCACCCCTAGCTGAGGAGCTGGTGGCAGTTGATGGTTGCTTCAGGAGGAAAAGAAATCACTTTTCTTTGGGGGCATGGCCACCAGCTTTCACCCATGTCCGGGTAGGCGACTATACCTATGTGCATAGGTCAGCACTGACTGGCTTCAGTGCGTTATGAATAATTAAACAACAACAAACCAGTTCCAGAGGAGCACTCGATGGGGAAGAGAGAGGACTCGGTGGCTAAGGACACACATTCTTTTTCCATAGATTCTGGTTTTGGTTCCTAGCACCCACATTAGGTACTCATAACCACCTGTAACAAGAGTTCCATAGGAACTAACATATTTTTCTGGCCTATACTGCAGATGGTGGGCATAAACTCACACAGGCATACAATATGCATAAGTAAAAATGAATACATGAAACTTTAAAAACCAGAAACATGAAGTTGGGAAGGAAATGTTTGGGGGTGACTTGCAGGAGGATTGGAGAGGAAGAGTAGGGATTACATATGATTAAGATACATTGTATACATGTGTACAGTTTTCAAATAAATAAATTAAAGTGTTAATAGAAAAAATAGGTAAAGGAAATAGTGTTTATTTCTCACAAAATGCTGGTCATAAGAAATTTACTGTTATCAGGGCACAAATGTATTTACATTATTGTCTTCATTTCATTTTTTCTTCAAAGGGAACAAGGCTAATAAGGATATTTGGCTAGTGCCACTGGGCCACAGATAAAAAGATGGCTAATCAAATTGATGTGTGATTTCTTTTTTCAGTTTTTTTTAAACTGGATATTTTCTTTACTTACGTTTCAGATGTTATCCCCTTTCCCGATTTCCCCTCTGGAATCCCCCTATCTCTTCCCTTCTCCCCCTGTCTCTATGACAGTGTTCCCAACCCACCTACTCCCTCTCATCTCCCCACCCTGGCATTACCTTACACTGGAGCATTGAGCCTTCACAGGGACAAGGGCCTTTCCTCTCATTGATGCCTGAAAAGGCCACTCTCTGCTACATATGTGGCTGGAGCCATGGGTCCCTCCATGTGTATGTACTCTTTGGTTGATGGTTTAGTCTCTGGGAGCTCTGGGGGGTCTGGTTGGTTGATATTGTTCTTCCTATGGGGTTGAAAACCCCTTCAGGTCCTTCAGTCCTTTTTCTAACTCCTCCATTGGGGGCCCAATTTTCAGTCCAATGGTTGGTTGATAGCATCTGACTCTGTATGTCTCAGGCTCTGGCAGAGCCTCTCGGGAGGCAGCTATATCAGGCTCCTGTCAGCATGTACTTCTTGGCATCTATACTAGTGTCTGGTTTGGTACCTGTATATGGAATGGATCCCCAGTTGGGGCAGTCTCTAGATGACCTTTCCCTCAGTCTCTGCTCCACACTTTGTCTCTGTATTTCCTCCTGTGAATATTTCGTTCTCCCTTCTAAGAAGGACTGAAGCATCCACTCTTTCGTCTTCCAACTTCTTGAGCTCATGTGGTCTGTGGATTGTATCTTGGGTATTTTGTACTTTGAGGCTAATATCCACTTATCAGTGAGTGCATACCATGTGGGTTATTTTGTGATTGGGTTACCTCACTCAGGATGATATTTTCTAGTTCCATCCATTTGCCTAAAACTTTCATGAAGTCATTGTTTTTAATAGTTGAGTAGTACCACATTTTCTGTATCCATTCCTCTGTTGAAGGACATCCGGGTTTTTTCCAGCTTTTGGCTATTATAAATAAAACGGCTATGAAATAGTGGAACATGTATCCTTGTTGTATGTTGGAACATCTTTTGGGTATATGCCCATGGGTGGTATAGCTAGGTTCTCAGGTTGTACTATGACCAATTTTCTGAGGAACCTCCAGACTGATTTCCAGAATGGTT
Source organism: Rattus rattus (assembly GCF_011064425.1). Lineage (NCBI taxonomy): Eukaryota > Metazoa > Chordata > Mammalia > Rodentia > Muridae > Rattus > Rattus rattus. The sequence continues at coordinate 11,250,037 of NC_046168.1, read as the reverse complement.
GTACCAACTTGCAATCCCACCAACAATGGAGGAGTGTTCCTTTTTCTCCACATCCTCGCCAGCATCTGCTGTAGCCTGAGTTTTTGATCTTAGCCATTCTGACTGGTGTGAGGTGGAATCTCAGGGTTGTTTTGATTTGCATTTCCCTGATGACTAAGGATATCCAACATTTCTTTAGGTGTTTCTCGGTCATTGGATATTCCTTGGTTGAAAACTTGTTTAGTTCTGTACCCCATTTTTAATAGGGTTATTGGACCCTCTGGAGTCTAACTTCTTGAGTTGTTTGTATGTACTGGATGAGCCCTCTGTTGGATGTAGGACTGGTAAAGACCTTTTCCCCAATCTATTGATTGCTGTTTTGTCCTATTGACAGTGACCTTTGCCTTACAGAAGCTTTGCCATTGGTTTTCTCTTCAGTAAATTTTCCCTTGTGCCTATGTGTTAGAGGCTCATGTTAGTACATGTGCTGCCAAAGTGAGCACTGATGTGTGAATGTATGTGGCATTTAAATACAATTATCTATATACTTTTCTAATTATTTCACTTTGAAGTTTAAGTTTGAAGCCAAGTGTGGAAAATGAAAACATTTTAACTAAAAATAAAAGTTTCATCAACCATTTAGTGACATTTCGATATGTGTATGGTTTGCTTTTGATCAGTTTATCTAGGTATATGTTGCCTGAACATCAGGAAATGACCTCTCAAGATTCATGGATCATTGCAGAAGAGGGGGCGAAAAGATTTTACCAGCTGAAGGGGGTGGATGATTACAGTAAAATGGGTTTTGGGACACACATAAGACAGTTGTTGGTATGAGCTCACATCAGTTGTGATAGCATACAGAAGACTTGCACAGGATCATGTCAGACAAGACGGACGGGGCAGGCGGTCATGAAGTCTAGCTTAAGGACCTACTGGCAGTTGATGATGGGAGAGGGAGAGTCATTTTTTTTCAAGAATGTGGCCTCTGGAAGACCACGTGTGCTCTATTAGATGACCCCACAATGTATGATGGCAATTTTGACTGGACACACAGACATCCATGACGTTGGGAGAGAGTAGTGGTGTAGGAGGCAGGGAAGAAATTAAATTAGAGAAAATCAGGGTGGGCGTGATCAATACACATCATACACAGGTACAAAATTCTCAAAAAATAAAGAGAAACATGAACTATTCTTCATGTTTGATAACCTTTTCTTCCTGCACATATGCCTTAATTAATGATTTCCCAAAATGAACATGAAATGTCTTTATTTTCTTAAGACAAAAGAAGATATTTTCCAAGTGTTTAAACATAAGTATGTTGTCACTAAGAGTCATACACACATAGATGGAATTAAAATATTGACATCAGCAAACATCTCACACAAAAGTAGCTGACCTGGCATGTATATTATATATAATACTATAATACTATATAATGTATTACAATATATTGTTACTTCATACTTTGTCAATTATAAAAATATATTTTCAAATTATGGAAAATAAGAAAAAATAAAATCATCTTACCTAACAGCCTAAAAAAATGTATAAATCTAAGTGATTCAGTTAAGATGGTATTTTGTATTTCTAGATTCTGATTCTTTTACCTATACTTGCCCAGTTAACTTCTGTAATTACGGTAAATCTTTCAGTTTATTTTAAAAAATGAATACAAGTTCTTATATACATGGTGGCAAAACTGCATGCCAAGAACTCGAGTTGTCTTTTATGAGTAAATATGTATGTTTTTATGGTGACTTTTTCTCTATCCTTTCATTTTCCTGGATTTCATTTAATTCATCACAATTATCATATTCAGTTAGAAAGAAAACTACTGCTAGTTTAATTGACAATTGTATTAAAGGAGGTCTTTCTAACTTTTTGAATGCAGATGTTTTTGATCACATTGTTCTGTGTATATAGTGAGGAAGACACAAGAGCATTGGTTAGGATCGCGTCTGAAACCCCCTTCACAGTCACGGTTAAATCGTGCTTGAATCACTGCCTGATTGCGTTGATTGAATTACTAATGCTCATTTTTCATCTTGAGTCATCATCCTGTGAGCTGTCAAGGTACTGATGAATGAGCATCCTTCAAAGGACGCTCCATCAGCGTCTTCCAAGCTTCTCCTGTGGGTGGTACTCATGTTCTTGCTCTCGCCCGCTCCATAGACGTGGGTAACGGTTTTCAGTTTGCCTTTTCACTTTGTTCCTGCTCCTCCTATGGTCCTCTGAGATGGGCTGGATACAGTGTTGCATGGCTGGAGTTGGCTGAGTGTGCCATCAGGAGCGGCAGTTTATTGTCATTGTCTTTTTTACAGCAGGATATTGCTCTAGTCTGGAACTTTCTATCTAAGCAATGGCATCGTTGAGCTCATGGCACTCCTCCTGCCTCAGCACCTTGAGTACTGGGATTACAGATAGGAGCAATGATACCTGACAAGTCTGTAGCATTTAAGACAATGGAATGCCTCATGATTTTATGTGTCATCTTTAGTCACGGGCTCCGGTAACCGTCCCTCATTCCCATTTTGCCTGAAGCAAGTACATGTGGGACATAATAATTTTATTATTTTTTAATTAATTTTTGAATTTACTTTACAACCCAATATCAGCCCCTTCTCTCCTCCTAGTGCTCCTCCCAGGAACTGGGAGTCCTCCCTCCATTCCACCTTCCCCCTCTCTTTTGAGAAGGGGAAGCCCACCTCTGCGTGTCACACATACACTCCCCTCCCTGCTCATCAAGTTGCTGTGGGATTAGGCACGTCCTCTCCCACTGAGGCCAAACAAAGTGGTCCATTTAGGGGACTGGATCTATAAGCAGGCAGGCTACAGGCTCAGGGACAGTCCCTATTCCAGCTCTTTGGGGACCAGCATGAAGAACGAGCTGTTCATCTGCTACATATGTGCAGGGGGCCTAGGTCCAGCCTGTGCTCGATCTGTCGTTAGTGATTCAGTCTCGAGGAGCTCACAAGGGTCCCTGTTGGTCTGTTGGTCTTCCTGTAGGGTCCCTGTCCTCTTCGGGTATCTAAATCATTCTCCCAACTTTTCTGGTGGCCTCCCGGAGCTCCATCTAATGTTTGGGTGTGAGCCTCTGCATCTCTTTCCATTGGCTGCTGGGTGGAGCCTCTTAGAGGACAGTTTCACTAGGATCCTGTTTGCAAGCATAACAGAGAACCATTAATAGTGTCAGGAATTGGTGCTTGCCCATGGGAAGGATCTCAGGTTGGGTCAGCCGTTGGCTGGCCATCTCCTCAGTCTCTGCTCGGTCTGTGTTGCTGCACATCTTGTAGGCAGGACTCACTTTGGGTTAAAGGTTTTGTGGGTGGGTTTCTGTCCTTATCCTTCCACTGGAAGCCCTGCCAAAGTGCCCACTTCAGGATCCATATCTTCCACGGCCAGGCGTCTCAGCTAGAGTCACCTTCACAGACCCTCTGAAGCCTTCCCCCAACCCAGTCTCTGGTATGCCCTAAAGATTGCCCCTCCCACCCCTCCTGATCTCCATTCTCTCTCCTCTGCTCTCCCTACATATGACTCCACCACCACCCTCTGCCCTGCTCCCCTCACCATCCCCTGTTTTACTCAGTTCCTTCCCCCCACAGACCTCTAATAGACATTTTGTTTCCCTTTCTGAGGAAGATTCAAACATCCTCCATTGGGCCCTCCTTGTTATTTGGCTTCTTTGAGTCTGTCAGGTATAGTGTGGGTATAGTAATTTGTGGCTAATACCCCCTTATCCGTGAGTACATACCATGCATGTCCTTTGGGGTCTGGGTTACTTCACTCAGGATGATGTTTTTCGCTTCTGTCTATTTGCCTGCAAAATTCATGACGTCCTGTTTTTAATGGCTGACGATTATTCCATTCCACAAATGAATCAGATTCTCTTTATCCGTTCTTTTCTAGAGAGAGACATTTAGGTTGTTTCCAGTTTCTGGCTATCACAAATTAAGCTGCTGTGAACATAGTCGAGCAAATCAAAAACTTAACAGCACACGCTGGTGAGGATGTGGAGCAAGGGGAACTCTCTTCCACTGCTGGTGGGAGTGCAAACTTGGGCAACCACTCCGGAAATCAATTTGGTGGTTTGTCAGAAGACAGGGACTAGTTAAACCTCCAGATCAAGCTCTACCATTCCATGGCACATGCCTAAGGATGATCCGCCATTCCCATAAGGACATCTGGGACATTCTTCCTCCCCCTGGCTGAGGACCGAACCCAGGGCCTTGAGCTTGCTAGGCAAGCACTCTTCCACTGAGCTAAATCCCCAACCCCTATCTGGGACATTCTTAATGGTGACGGCATCATGTCTGTTGTGTAGGCAACTGCAACCACATTATGATATTCATTGTAAAAAAAAAAAAGGTCATTTTGTGTAGTTCATATAGATCAAGGTGGAAAAAAAATCTTGAAATTGGTAAAATATAGTTCCTTAATTTGTTTCAGTGATGAATACTTCTCTGTTTACAAGATAACAGTGTCGTAATTAATTCCTATTTTTGTATTTAAATGGTTTTGATTTTTGGCATCTCATTTCACAGGTAAAGTTTTTACTTGTGAATTTTGTGATAATGTTCACAGTATGTGTTTGTGAGTAGATGTAATGTCATATACGCAAGTAAACTTTAATGTGTAATTGTGACAGATCTGTGAACCAATAACCAGGCAGCTATTGAATGAAAGTCACAGACTTCCCGGCTTTAAACATGATGTTTTCATGGCGAGCCATTTAAATAGCATCACCTTACCTAAACGCCATTACATTGGAAGTTTCAGAACTGAGAGCAACGTGTATTTCATATTTGACTTTCTCATGTTTTTCACCTATAGAAAAGTGGGTTTAATCAAATATACATCAGTCAATATGTTAAATCAAAATACTTTTTATGGGTAGTCTGATATCGGAAGTCCAATGGTAAGAGAATTATCATGATGAACCAGTAGCTAACAGGAGTTACACAGTTTCTCCCTCATCGCTTCTGTCTCTCGTCTTCCCGGTGCCTGACTTGTTATCTCAACTCTGGTTCCTTCTGAATCCGAAGGCTGGGTGTGGACTTCTAACAAGGCGGAGCCACAAGCCTTGTCTAGAAGTGAGCTAAGTGTCCCTCGCAATCCTTTGCTGGCCAAACTCCCTACTGGTGCCCAATGAGGAGAGTTGTGGAGGTTTAAGGTCTAGCAATGAGTCAGAAAGCGCTCAAGGAAGCAGCCATGGTCACTTCTTTTGAATTTCTGACACTATTGTCCTTAATTTGCAAGTTGAGCCTACTTGTACTTTCCTAGAATTTTCTGATCATTAGTGAGCATGCAGTCAGATTTTTATGTCACTGTCCCCCTAAAACATGACTACCTTTCTCACAAAATTATACAAAGGACCTGATTATGTGTCCATAGATGCTATTACTGTGTCTTATATGACACAGCCTGTGGGTTTCTCATTTTTTTTTTGTAAGATTCTCAACATGATAGACTTGGAATGTTGGCCACTGAAATCAATTTTTTTAAATGGACATAAAAATGAAGTCTACTCCATGGAATTGAAACACACACACACACACACACACACACAGACACACACACACACACCCCTGTGCATGCATGCATTGTCTCTCCTAGGCTCTCCAGGTCTTGGCAAGCATTAGTCATGTTGCTCAGTTTACACTTTCCAGACTCTGGTACGCTGATGGATTTGGAAGTTGCCAGTATTATTTAATGGAAATCAGAATGCTGTAGCATTTTAGCAACTTAATTGCACTCAACAACATAATGTATCACATGTTATTAGCAAGATGCTACCTATTAGCTTTTCTAATTTTTTCTATAAACATAGGTAAAAGTGTTGCCAAAATTGAGGTTTCTGTGAATGCTGATGCCACCCACTGTGCTGTTAGCCTAGGTGTTTTGTGTGTGTGTGTGTGTGTGTGTGTGTGTGTGTGTGTGTGTGTGTAGATGAGTCCTCTTTCCCTCCCTTTATATCTTCATTCCTGCAACCTTTCTCCTTCAAGCCCCCTTTTCTCCTTTTCGTTTTACCTACTGCATACTTTGCAAAACTGTTTATCAAGAGATATTTGGAGAATCACAGGTAGTTCAGTCTTACATCTGTGTTATCAACGACTAGTTGATAGGGATGTGTGAATCATTTTGTAGGAGTGGACTTACAGAACCTTTGATAAATTTAGATTTTGTAAAACCTTAGGTACCTCAGGTTCATAGAGAGTGAAAACTTTCATACTCTTTTGAGTGCTCTTTTGAGAAGTGTAAATTGACCAGGAGAGAAAAGTACTTCTCTGAGTGGACCATAGGCAGAGATTAACCAGCAAGACAAGGTTGAAAGGAGGCAGCAGCTTTGGGATAGCCCCCACTCCAGTTAGCCTTGCCCATCCTCAGTGGGAGAGGAAGAGCTTAGCCTCTGAGGAGACTTGATGTGCTAGATTGGGGCTTACAGGGGGGTGGGGGGTGGGGGATGAGGGGGGGGGGTGGGGGTGGGGAGGTGTCACCAGCTCAGAGGAAAAGGGAGAGGAGAAGGATTGTGGGAGGGGTGCCCAGGAGGGGAGCAGTCAGTTGGATGTAAAGTGAATAAGTAAAATAAAATTAAATAAATTTAAAAGGTTAGGAAGGAGGTAATACTCAACTGGACAGCTGTAACAGTGTCCAGAAGACAAGAGCAAGAACAGCCACATCTGAGCTTTGGTTCCTGTTTCAATAGAAGAGAACCTCCACGGTGTATTTTGTATGAGGTACTGAATCTTATATATTGTATGTCCTTGGTTTTTAATGTAAATATGTCATTGGTAACAGGAATTTTATACGTACTTATGAAGGCAAGAGTCATTGTCTTGACTTTTTGTCAAAATGTGAACACATTTACACTTGGTTTTGTATTTTATTGTCTTTTAAAGTTATAGAAGGAATACTTAGAGTCATATTTGATTATACTGTCATTGTAATGATGGCATGGGCCATCTCTTATACAGAAAGCAATAAAATTTTTATGATTCTTTAATTGTAAGAGACATAGCTATAGAAAAATTATACAAAATAGAGTCTGATTCCAGTGAAATCTTGTAAGTAAAGCTACCACCCAGGAGGAGAAATGGGGACTGAGGAGTGCCCAGAGGCTCTGGCAGGCCCCTTCCTAACCAAATGCCTTTCATTGTCTGCTAATCCCCTCCTTGCCATGCTTTGCTTCATGGTTTAGCTGAGCCTACAGTCTTAAATAATGTTGTTTAGTTCTGCCTGTTTTGAATTTCGTATGAATTGAATTATCCAGTGTATACTGTTTTGGTCTGTTTCTTTCCCTCAAATTAAAATTAAGTTTTTAAGATTTATTTGCTTTGGGGGGCTCTTTGTATCCATTTGCTTTTATTATCATGTAGTATTATCTTATGGAAGCCTATCTTGTAGCGCAGGATGGGCTCAAACTCAAGGTTTTCTGCCTAAACCTCCTGAGGGCCAGGATTATAGATGTGTTCCACCAACCCTGGCTTGTTTCCAGATGTGAGCTTATACAAATTATGATGTTCTAAACATCTCGTTTTGTAAATAGTAGCATGTATTATACAAATGTTTGAAGTAAGATTGATCTTCAAAAGGGATACACATTTTAACTTTAATAATTTTTCTATTTATACCCCCCCATCTACAGGGTATGAAAATCTTCATAGTTCTGTGTTTATTTACTGAATAATTTTATTCCTGTGTTTGTGGGAGGGGATGGTGTTGAAGCCAGAAGTTTGCACTAGGATGCCTTTCTCATTCCTTGCTCTGTGTTACCCTTTTAAACAGGGTTTCTCTCTGAACCTGGAATTTGATGCTGCAGCCAGACCATTTGGCCAGCCAGATCCCTGGATCCGTCCAGCTCTGACCTCCAAATGCTGGGGTGACAGAGACATCCAGCTGTTTATGTAGGTGCTAGGGACCCAAACTTTTGCAACAAGGAATTTACCTACTAAGTTGTGTCCAACAGCATAAATTAAGAATCATTTTCATGTGTGTTCGTTCTTGTGGTACTGGAGTCTGTACCTGGAACATTGTATGGCTAGACACGTGGTTCATAGTCCACAGCCCTAAATTAAAGCATTTGAAGTTTTCCCTGACATTTTCATTTCAATGTAGAAATTTAAATTTTCCTGGTTATTACCGGTCGAATACATTCCCTGTGTGTTTTACCTATTAGGTTCTTGTTTTTATGAAGTCCCTCAGGACGTTTGCCTGTTTTCCTGTGGTAGCATGTGCTTTGTGCTGGCTTGGGAAAATATTCTGTTCATCCTGGTTACTACCTTGCTTTGCCTCTTTACCCTCAGTGGAGCATGGGCAAGAGGACTCCTGTGTTACTGCTTTGTTAAGAGACTATGATCCCCGCCAAAAGAAAGCTGAGCAGGACAGATCCTGGCTACATGATATGTCACCGAGTAGGTCGCCACCAGGCCTAACATATTGTTCAGAGTCAGAAAACTGTTCTACAAGACATCAATCTGCCATTCCTGACCTCACTGAAGGAGAACGGGGACATGCCATCAGCACCTGCCTGCTGTTGGTCTGTCAGTAGGCTGTTAACTGCCTGGAAGTGGTACTAGGTGAATACTGGATGATCCATGTGGGCCGATGCCAAGAGAAACTCGTGGTCAGGAGGGAGACAGCATGGATTACCCCACACTCCGGCTCCTCCCATCCTCACTATATAGCTTCAGAAGAAAGTAGTTCTTTGGAACAGCGCCCCCACCCAGCACAGAGGTCCTCGTCTGGCACCCCTGGGAGCTAAAATAATGTTTCTCTGAGATTTGTGTTAAAGGAAACACATAAAAATATGAGGATGGCATATGAAGATTTAAATTCTGTCATGAAATTTGGGTGTGTATAGCCCAAATGTCATTTAAATTAGGAAAATGTCACCTGGCTCCTTATGCTCCCCCAGCAAATTCTGAGGAGTGAATCTCAAAAATCATGTTCCTGTTGTTTATATACAAATAACACTAAAAAACATCTGTGAAATAAGCCAAAAAGCCCCCTGAGTCATCACCTCGTTTATGTCAGATGCAGAGAACTGCATTGGGTGCCCTTACTGAGCGGGTGATATGGTCAGCCGTCATATGGACCTAAGGATGCAGTTTCAGTGTTTGAGCAGTAGCCTGGCACATGTGAAGCTCTGGGTTCAAGCCCCAGCCCTGTGGAGAAAAGGAAACAGAGATGAACACACACACACACCACACACACACACATACCACACACACAGACACACACACACACACACACACACACACACACACCACACACACACACACATGTGCACACCTCTCCATGAATATGAGTATACACACATACTACACACACACACATACACACACACACCACACATGTGCACACCTCTTCATGAATATGAGTATACACACATACTACACACACACATACACACACACCACACACACACATGTGCACACCTCTTCATGAATATGAGTATACACACAGGCACACACACACACACACACACACACTCACACACACACACACACTTTGTCTTAAGTACAGTATGGAAATGCTAAATTCATGCTTGGCCTTAGGTTATTATACATTTAATTCATAAATATTTTCGAAATATTTTTAAACCTTCTGCCAAGACATATTTTGCCTCCCATATTTTTCCTTTTTATTGAAAATAGACTCTTTTCTCATACATTATATCCTGATTATTTCCCTTCCCTCTACTCCTCCTGGTTCTCCTCACCCTCTCTCCCCTCCAGGTCCACTCCCTTTCTGGCTCTCAGTACAAAAGAGAAGGCTTCTAGAAGGTAACAATAAAACATAGCACATTAAAGTATAATAAGGTAAAACAGAAACCATCACTTCGAAATATCTTTATAAAATATTTTTATGGCCCTTAAAGCTTGACTGTGGCAACCCGCTTACCTTAAAAGGCTGCCAAGGCCGGGTGCCAAAGCCCACTGGTGCCCTGGTTTGTCCTCTAACTAGGTTTAGCTCTAACCTCAGGGTGCATACATCTTAAGATTTATAAGCCATCGAGGTCTGTACCTTAAATAACTGTGAACTTCTAAACCATGAACAATGTGTTAAACTTACACTTTGTAGTTTAAATATAAAAGTTTTTAAAAAGTGTCTGCTTAAGTTTTGTTATCTGGATAAGTCTGTAAATTTTTAAACAAAATGGTGACAGAGATTTTTATAAACATACCACTTTAAGTGTCTTAAATATTTAAATTCCAAATTAAAAATATTTTATGAGCTACTGTGGGGTCGCAGTTGCTCTGGCTTTCCACTGTGATTCTTTATGATAATTCTCCCAGACGTTACTGCCTGTTTCTCTCTCCTATGTGAGTTTAAAATAGAGCTGGTCGTCAGAATATGTACAAGTTAACCTCACCATGTGACAGTGAAGCAGTATAAGAAGCCACAAACGTCTTTTAAGCTGTGGCAGCAGGCCTATGTGGGTCCTTCCATGTTGGAAATGTCTCATTTATATACATCACTGTGCTCACTTCCTGATCTAAAAAGGGTGACATCAGTAGTCTGTTACTGTCACAGCAGAGAAAATGTATGGGAATTTTGCTTCAAGTTAAATTCAAGAATTCTAGACCTGAAATGGTCCTGAAGAACTTTGTCTTTTGGCTCCCATGTTGGTATCAGTGATTAATCATAATTAAGACAGCGTGTGGACTGAGACCAGCTCAGCTCTGTTCATGTGTGGTTTTGGAATATGCATATATAAGGTAGAGCTCATGGAATTAGGGTTTTCGGAGCATATACAGGAAAGGACACAGTCTCTTTTGCTCTAAGGTATATCACGGGAGCTTCCTGTTAGAGGGCATCTTCAGCATTCTGGAACATTCCGACACCAGGCTCCTGCTTCTCCCACCCTTATTCTGGTTGACCAGGAGGGAGAGCATGTGCCTTTGAGCTAACAGGTTTTTTTGGATACCTTTTTGCTATTGTATGTTTGAAGATAAAGGTGAAGCATGTGGTTGAAATTCGAAATTCTGGATCTGTTATGAGTCTTTGATTACCATGTGGTCTTATAGTGATTTTCTCCATAGAAGGGTTTCTTCTTTCTTTTTTTCCCTCATTAATAACAGGTGTATAGGATTAAGTCTGCATAACTCTTTTTATTTGGGAAGATGTAACTGATATATTCTTTTAGAAAATTCACTTGCTAAAAAGAAAAATACATAATTCACAGAATATTCCTTCTTCTAGAAACTGACAGCAGTCTGGCTGCGTGCCAGCAGCCCACCTCCAGCCCTGGGCTTTGGCAAATATCAGTGTGTTTATTGGCTATGTGGAGGGAAGGAGCATCTGGCAGCTAGACATCGGCTTCCTCTCTGAGAAACCAGACTTCCTTCAGGAAGTGTTTGAAAGGCTGGAAGCCCAAGGAAGACAATTCCCTCACAGTCACTGTTATTCCAGTCCTCAGAAGAGCTGACAAGAAAAGTTCCCATCAGTAATAGCTTTCTTTAGGGCGTCTTAGCCAGAATTTGTGGGTCATAAAATCATTTCAGAGTAATCTTTCTTAACGCTCAGAATCAAGTAACCTGGCCTCAGAGGGGCTCAGAGAGACTGAACCAACATTCGGGGAGCCTGTATGGGTCTGACCTAGGCTCTCTGCATGTGTGCTATGATTGTGTAGCTAGGTCTCTTGTGGGACTCCTAACAATGGGGCAGGGCCCGTCTCTGGCTTTTTTTTTTTGCCTGCTTTGGGGACCCTTTTCCTCACTCCAGCCTTAATATGAGGGGGTGTGCCTAGTCTTATTGCAACTTAGGCCATGTTTGTTTGATATCCCTGGGAAGCCTGCCCTCTTCTGAAGGGAAAGGAGGAGGAGTGGATGCAGGGGGGAACAGAGAGAAGAGGAGGGAGTGGAAACTGCTCAGGATCTAATATGTATGAGAATTGTTTTAATTTAAAAAGTCTTTTTTAGTGTGTGTGTGTGTGTGTGTGTGTGTGTGTGTGTGTGTGTGTGTGTAATGTCATGGTGTTCATGGGGAGGTTGTGGACAATATGCGTGAATCTATTCTCTCTTGACCATGTAGGTCTTCTCTCATGGATCAAACTCAGGTCATCAGGCTTGGAGCCATGTGCCTTTAACCTCTAAACCACTTTTGCTGGCCTCTTGCAAATCTCTCTTTTTTTTTAGAGGGGGCGATAACGAACTCTTACCTTTGCAGTCAGTTGCTTTTAATCTGCATTTGTCTTAAATCTCTATTTGCTTTCTGCGATTGGCTTATCAAGTGAGTATCTTTTACAAACGACAATTTGTCAAATGGACATACAGAAACTGTGTAAATTAATATAGTTAAATAAACTGTGGGTGGAGAGATGTTGGGCTAGTGCAAACATTTGTGTGGCCCTATTGAGCGGGAGTTTCAAATCAATGGAACACTTCCTTAGGATACTGGTTCTGTGAGGAAACAAATAGAAGGTTTTGGGAAATTCAGTTAGATGAGGAATCTGAGGGCATTCCTGGTTCAGTAGCAGCAATCCTAGATCTGTACAAAATATGCACTGGATAGCGGCTTGTTTGGTTCTGAACCTTTATATCCTTGGTGCAGATAGGACATACGGCGTGAACCGAGAGAGCGGTCGCATTTAGTGAAACTGGTATCGATGAAAAGCTTTATAAGGTTATAAAGCACAGACCCAATTCTTATCGTTATTGAGATTGGATATGAAGTTCTATATTTGGTTCCTTCTACCTTAGCATATCCAACACTCTCCTAAGGCATGGATGCCCTGTACACATTAAAACCCAAACTAGAATCCAGTTTGTTTAAAAATTGTTCGTTTAAAATGCCATTGTAAAATTCTAGCGCTGCTTAAGATTAAGTCTAGAGACTTTAAACTGGAAGCAGAAAGATGTTTTCCCTTCTCTTCTCCAGAAATAGTCGGTGGCTGTTTGGACACCATGCAATTAATCTTTAGTACTCGGTTGTGTAGGCAACTTTAACTTCCTGATGCTTCCTCACATCCCCCGGAGCAGTGGTGCCCCTAAAATGGGAGAGGATAGCTCAAGGTACTGTATCAAGCCCACATGAAATACTCTTAACTCACTTGAAAATACATTTGTGTCTCTCTGTAACTCTCTAAGCCATCCATGTTGGAGTTTCCAGGGAAAGGCGGCAATTCAGCTACATTGAATCCATTGTAGCTAAAATTACATATTGTTCAGCCTGGGTGATATTCATTGAATGGCATTTGTTTAAATATTAAGAATCTTGTCTATTGCATGTTTGTTGTCCTTTTAAATTTTGTACCAACATCAAGGACCTTATATCCCCTATCCAGGGGTTGTTTGGTAAACAAACCTTCGGGGTGTAACACGTTTTTTATGTTGTCAACACAAACATCTGGAAGTCATACTTCCACACAACCTCCTATCGGAATGAACCCTTATAAATCCAGAGCGCTCCTTCCCAGTGTCGTGAGCCTGCTGAATGGAGTCAGAAGCTCCTTTATCTGTAGTCATTAGCTCCTTTAGGAAGCAGTGTTGTTCATTATGTCATTACGATTCGACACACGAGCTTTACATAGTTTAGCATTCCTGTACTCAGGTGGTGCCTCGTGCAGTACGGGCGGCGTCCTATGATTACAATCGGAAGTTTCACCTTCCTGGTGTGCCTTAGAATTGGTGTTACGGCAGTCTCTGTGCACAGAGCTCACCTTAGCATCTTGCTGTTGGATTTTGTTTTAGTTTCTCTACACTGAGAATATGTTATCTAGCAATGGTGCACATCTCAGAGGGTGTTTGTTTTTTTAGCTTCATCGTTGTCTATTTTTTATTTAAAAAAAAATTCTCCTGAATAAACTGACCCCTACAAGCACACGTGATCAAATCCAGGCACAGGAAATCACAAAAGAAAACCAGGTTTGTTAAATAAAAGAGTCTTTTTAATCCAGATTACTCTGAATGATCCCCTTTGCGAGGGTGTAACAGCCTAGACAACTCAGCTTTGATCACAAAGAAAGAGAACTAAAAGGCCTCACTCTCTGGGCCTGCGCCGACTTTTCCCCACTCTCAGATTCTGGTGGAGAAGGTAACGTACCTTTAACAGACAGGGGACGAGCATCTAGATGTCACAGTACACAGGAGTAGGCTTCACTCAGGTTTTGCTCAACAGATTAAAGGCGCCCAAATCGTGAAGATAAAATCAAGCTATAGACAGGAAAATGCCACCCAAGAGCAACCCAAAGGATGGAAATGGGATGCTGCATCCCCCAGTGAACAGAAAAGGTGCCCTCAGACAAGCAGCAGCAATGAAAACACAGAGACAGACACGAATTGAAAGAGAATTGTGATCCAGACTCAAATAGAAAGAGAATTGCGATCCAGACTGTGCCCACCTTCCATGCTGGGGAGGGTTTTGCAGGAAGGAGCGGTTAAAAACCAACTTCCTTATGAAAGGTGCTAAACAAACCGGCTGTGTGTCCGTCTGTCTGGATCGGGGCTGTGTGGGGCAGTGGCTGTCGGGTGCTTCAAGAGAGAACAGTAGTGCGATTGACCGTGTAAACAGGAGCAAGCCAGATTTCATCCTCTCCACAGTAGTTCATAGAAACCATAGAACCATGATTTGTGTCTATGGTACAGTTTGTGTAGGCCCAGTGCTTCTGTCTACTCCTGACACTGGTATAGGAGAAAGGAAGGCACGGGTTTGAATAGCAGTTACAGGGGGAAAGAAAATGGGCAGAGAGCAGTACGGTGCTAGAAGGAGCACACGGCCTGACTCTGACAAAAGATGTGTTTGGAGGCGTTTGAGAAAATAAACTGCGGGTAGGCCTGCCTAGGGTCTCCTTCCCAAATAATTCCCAGCTTCCTAGGATTCAATTCACCAGGCCTGCCTTCAAGTTTACGATGGTACAGAGAGAGCCACTCAGTAGAAACCAGATTTTCAATTTGGGCCTGTATGTGGGCTAGTTAAATGGTGTATGATATTCTCTCAAAACACTGGCCATCAGCCTCACCCAGACACGGTTCCCAGTCAGCCACACATTTCCAAGGAGCAACTGGCCCTCCATTGCACATTGTGTTACAGAACTGTAGTGTTCTTCATATAGATGTAATAAATGTAGCCTTAACTTCATTTCAATTTATGATGGCTTTCTCGCAGTGTTTCTTAACCTGTGGGTTATGACCTCTTTGGAGGGGGTCAAATAACCCTTGCGCAGAGGTCACCTAAGACCATCTGAAAGCACAGATATTTATATAGTTATTTATAACAATATCAAAATTCCAGTTATGGAGTAGCAACGAAAATAATTTTATGGTTGGAGGTCACCATAACATGAGGAGCTGCATTAAAGGGTCCCGGCATTAGGAAGGTCGAGAACCACTGCTTTATTGGTATGTAAGGCCATCAGATATCAAGAAGGGAAGGCCTTTCTCTCAAAGATTACACACTTCATACATTTCATGGAAGAAGACATTGCAGAAGTGAAACTGAAGTGCAGACTTTAAGATAATTCTTTCCATTTTCTAGGCAGACTCTCACTGTGTGGCTAGCTCACTCTGGTTAGCCTGCAGTTGAATATGCGGACCAGATTAACCTAGAACTCACAGAGATCCACCTGCCTCTGCCCTTCTGAGTGTTCGGTTGGAAGGTATGCACCACTACGCCTAGCTAGAAACAACCTTTTTTTTTTTTTTTGAAATATGGACAATTAAATATTTTTCAAAAATATGCTGTGGAAATAACTGCCCATTTTACTTGACACGCACAGCTTGAGGGTCAAGCAACTGTTAGGGAAAGAAGGGCTGAGGCCGTGACCACAGGGGAGAAATGCTGTGGGGGAAGGGGGATGGGTAAAAACTGGAATTGTGCACTGTCGTCGTCGGAAACGGTGAGGCGGTGGGATGTTGAATGGTGTGGTGGTTTGAATGTGCTTGGCCCAGGGAAGTGGCACTCTCAGGAGGTGTGGCCTTGTTGGAGGAAGATTGTCACTATGTAGGAAGGCTTTGGGGATTTCTAGGCTCAAGCTCCTTCCAGTGTGGATGAGAGCCTACTCCTGGCGGCCTTTGGATCAAGATGTAGAACTCTTGACTCCTCCAACACCAAGTCTATCTGCATGCTGCCGTGCTTCCCACGACGTCAGTGGGAGAAAAGGGTTTCTTTAAGCCCCAGTTCTCGGTTTCTGTTCATTGTGGCAGGAAAGTCGCACGGCAGAAGCTTGAGTGAACTGCTCACGTAACACCCGCAGTTAGAACACAGAAAAACACATGCTCAGTGTTTCTTCTGTCCTCTGAGGTTGAGGATCCATCAGCAAAGGAAAGGTTCTTGCCACAGGTGTGCCCAGAGGCCCGTCTCCCAGGGTGTTCCAGGTTCCTTCAAGCCAGGGACGCTAATGCGCTCAGGGTGACTTCAGTGATGGGTGTAGGATAGAAAAGGGGAGTCTTTGAGACCTAAGTGTAAATGAAGACACAATCTAGGTAATAAGCCACTCTCTTCTAGGCTCTGTGGTTAACCCCTTCATTTATGACTTCCTGAGAAATGAAGGAAAGTATCTGTAAAGTTCAAGTTGCTTTGTGGCTACACTAGAGTCTGAGT
Source organism: Rattus rattus (assembly GCF_011064425.1). NCBI lineage: Eukaryota > Metazoa > Chordata > Mammalia > Rodentia > Muridae > Rattus > Rattus rattus. The sequence goes on along the minus strand of NC_046168.1, from coordinate 11,233,513 downwards.
TTCCCCTGATGTCTTAGTCCTTGTACTGTCTGATACAGCAACAACCAGAGCTACTGGAATGTATTTAGCCAGACATAAGAAGAGCTATTGAGTGGGAAACAAATGATAGATTTCAAAGACCATAGAATGGCACAAGAAAATGTGAATTATCATTAGTAACTTTATATTGGTTACATATTCAGATGAGAATCGTTTGGGTTTCTAAAGATCGTACTGGATATACTTGAATGTCTTTGGATCCTCTGGTGTTATTAACTGTATTATTTAATTCCACTGGTTCCCTTTTACACTTTTAAGTGTAGCCGTTCTTATCTCTGTGATCAGCGTTCACAAACAGTCTTTGTTCCCTACCAGGACCAGACTTGATGTAGCACAGGTTTGTCTGCTCGGTTGCCTCATTTGCTTGTTGTGTAACATTTTGGCTTTGTGACCATGCCAAGCCTCCCTTGTGGCCCCGCATCAGGTAAACCTGTACACAGTCTCTCCAGTTCAGCACGCGGAGTGAAGGGCTCTCACCCAGGCTTCTTCCCTTGCACTCCCTGCTTTCTGGTCACTTCCATATGTAGCCTCAGTTAGCAACCAGAGAGGATGTTAAGGAAGAGGGTGACTGAGACAGCGCACGAGGCAGGGAACTAAACCAGTATTATGGAAACCGTAGGCTGATGGATTGCACACCAAGGTCCCAACCATGAACCGGCTTTGGTCATACACTAGGATTGCACCCACTTATACTGAGAAACGTGAGCAAGGAAAGGAAACGTGCGTCTGCAGTGTTGGCAGCTGAGGATGTTTGCGGTCTCCTCTGACTGAGCTGCCGCTTTTGTCTTGATGTAGGGCTTCCCTCCCCTGTTAATTCACATGATTTTGGAAATTCTAGGACTACAATTTGGAAACAATATCTGGTGATAAATATAATATACATATATATGTATACTATATATCTATCTCACCATTTTGTACTAAAACAGTATATATACACACACACACACACACATATATACGCACACACATATACACACACACACACACACACACACACACACATTGCATTGATAGTCTTTTGTGGACAAATTCTCTTCCTAAAGGAAAACATCTCTTACTTTTTTCTGTAGTATCTCGTGGTGCTGAGGATCAAACCCAGGGTTCCCCCATGCCACCTAAGCACCTGACCACCGAGCTGTGCCTTTATCCTCTTATTTCTGCTTTAAAATACTAGTTTTCGACTATTGATGCTATAGGGGTAGATAGATATAGTAGATAGTTAGCTAGAGATATAATTGATTTTTTAAATTTAAGTGTATTTTTGACTGACACATACAACCAAACAGTGTACACATTAGGCTGGACAATTTTATGTCAACTTGACACGAAAAGAAAGCCATCTAAGAGGAGGGACCCTCGATTAAGGGAAATGACTTCACGGGGTTGGGGATTTAGCTCAGTGGTAGAGCGCTTGCCTAGGAAGCCCAAGGCCCTGGGTTCGGTCCCCAGCTCCGGAAAAAAAAAAAAAAAGAAAAAAAAAAAAAAAAAAAAGGAAATGACTTCCATAAGATCAGGTTGTAGATGGGCCTGTAAGACATTTTCTTAATTAGTGAATGGTTGGGGAGAACCAAACCCACTGTGTGAGGGGCTACACCTGGGCTCATAGTCCTGGGTTCCATAAAAAAGCAGGCTGAGCAAGCTATGGGGAGTAAGCCAGGAAGCAGCACCCTCCACGGCCTGTGCCTCAGCTCCTGCCTCCAGGTTCCTGCCCAGCACAGGTTCCTGTCCTGACTTCTTTTGGTGATAAACAATGATGTGGAGGCCAGATAAATCCCTTCTCCCCAACTTGCCTTTTGGTCATGGTGTTTCAACACAGCAATAGAAACCCTAATACACACATTAAAGGAAAGACATGTAATGTTTTAATACCTACATTCCTTACAGAAGGTTAAACGCATTGATGACTCATGTATGATGAAAGCTTTCACAATCATTTTGTCCAGTTTTTAAAACGTTCCGTTTACTGTTGTTATCTGAAGTCACAATGGCACAGCGGGACTCTGCTCTGTGACTCTGCCCCAGTTAGCCCACCTCTCCTTTTCCCACCCTACCTTCCCGCTCTACATGCAGCTTGTATGAAGTCAGGCTACATGATGAGGATGGTCTGAAGATCAGAAATGGTGTCTGGCTTGTTTCATTTGACATGGTCTACTTTGGTTCCGTCCATGTGTTGCAAATGTCAGAATTCATTTATTTGTATGGTTGAAGGGTATTCGTGTGGTGTGTGTGTGTGTGTGTGTGTGTGTGTGTGTACACCATGTTTTCTTTATTTATGCATGTATTCATAGGCGTTTAGGTTGTGTCTGTGTATTGCCTATGGTGAATAGTCACGCAGTGAATCTGTGAGGCATATCTACTTCGTACAGTGTTCTCCCTCTTTTCCTTTATATGTAGTCAGTAGCTGGATTGCTAAACCATATAACAATTCTTTTTTTTTTTTTTTTGAGAAACCTATAAGCTGATTTCCATAATGCCTTTACTAATTTACATTTCCACCGATAGTATGAAAATTTTCTCTTTTTCATACAGCTTCCTGATATTGTTATCTTTAATCATTCCCATAGTAGGAGTTCTTATTGCAATAAGATGCTAGCCTATTTTGGTTTTGATTTACATTTTCCTTATCCTTGCTAATGCTAGAAAAAAGTGTATGTTCCTACTGGTCACTGTGTATCATTTGCTAAATGAACTTTCTCTTCATTTTTACTGCTCATATTTGAAATTAGGTTATTTGGGTTTTATGATGAGCTCTTGGAGTTCTCGGTGTTCTAGATATAAATTCCTTCTCAGATGCAAAGTTTGTGCATATGGCTCCCCATCCTTTATTCTATTGACAGTTATTTTTGTTTGTGTGCAATTTTATTTTAGCTCGAGAGAGATGCCGTGAAAATCTGGAACCATAAATGTTGACATTATGATTATTTTTGCATAATTTTTAATATATTCTAAGAGTGCTCCTGATGTGAATTTAACCAGCTTATTTAAATTAGATGTCTGCCAGTGGATGTGTATAAAGTTCACAAGTAGACAAGTAGTCCATGTTGTTTTCTGAGGGAAACAAACCCCCGAGAAACACCATGGATTGAAGCAGCTCCAGGTGTTCATAAACTCACGGACCGAATTCTGGTATATGGGCTTTTACTTATCATTAAGAAATGTGTGATTTGCAAATTGCAATTTAAGTTGACCTGTAATCGATGTCTACACACGGCAGAAAGGTTCAGATGGGGTGGTGGTTTCACCCCGAAAAGCAGCTCTGTTCACGCGCTGTTTGTAAAAGCATGGCTTGCTTGTAGGCACACTGACTGTAAATGATGCTTGATGGATATCAGGCAACATCATTTCCTGTCATAATTGCAAGTGCTATGCTGTGGGAAAGGGCAACAAAAATCTTTTTAAGGATCACTGAACATACTTTACAGGATGATCGACCTACAGGAAATTGAACAATCGTAATGAATTTAAGAATGTACATTTATTTAATTTGAAATGATAGGAATCAACGTGTATTATTCTGGTGACATATTTATAAGCCTGTTGGTGCAAACTCTTACCTAGACTGAAGGAACTTTCTATTCATATTAGAAACTACCTCTAGAACTGAAGTCTCTACGAGATTCCTTGGGTCCTCAAAAAGTCATTATTTTTCTTTGAAGGGTATAAAAGAGGACCTAGGTAAAAAGTTAGTCTCCCTGAGGCACAGTTGTTGAGGCTGTGACAGCACAAGGAATAGAGTGGTTGTCAAAGAGGCAGGAGGACCAAATCCAGTCTCCACAACCCTCATGGGAAGGTCAGGCATGGTGGCACACACAGCCCCAGTCTTGGGGAGGCGTGCACAGGCTGGTCCTTGCTGCCCACTTGCTATCTGGCTTGGTCTACTGGGCAAGCTTCAGAACAATGGGGGAGCATGTCTTAAAAAATACATTGCTCTAGAGGAATAACCCCTGGGGATGTCCTCTGGCCTTGATACACTTGTGCATTTGCACACACATAGTCTTCATAAGACATGGGTCTAGACATGATGCAATAATTAAATAAATTAAAATGTTCCAATCCACAGGAGAATTTTTCATCTGGCAGAGTAACTTTTCTGTTTTCTCCTCTCTACCACTGTCTTGAGATCTTTGCTTAATCTCAACCCTGACATTTTACATAGGCACTGATTTAGTTTACATAGGCATAGATTTTGTTCCAGATTCATCGTTTAAAGCTGGACTTCAGTATAATCCACTCTGCTTTTTGTTTATCTGCCCTCCTGTGTTCTCGCCATAATTGTTTGTTTGACTAAGGAGAATTTATTCCGAAGAGAATATAATATGATTATTCTATTGATTTTCAGATCGAGCATGCTCACTGAAGGGCAAATGCTCTTAAGTGGTAAAGTCCTGGGATCCTTAAGCTCTGTGTCTTACACTAAAAGGAAACCTTAAAGGATGTAATAATTGTAGGCCATCCTCTCTCAGGGTTCAACTTACTGTTTGGCTGGTAATTAAACATCTTTAGAGACGGCCTAAAATTCTTGTGGTCCCTAAATTACCTTAGAAACACGCCAAAACTCCGCATATTTTTAAACATACTTACTAATTAATAAAGGTATAGATGTGTGCCAAGATTTTTAAAAATCTAAATATGTTGTATTTATAAGATATAAAACGATAATAAGAATTACAGGAGAATGTGTTGCCTTAGAAAAGGACTTAACCCTCTGAAAACACAGGTTTCTTTGACATCCCTTACCATTTATAAGACTTTTTTCTACAGAGCTCCAGTTTGTTGATAAAATTTAAGACTCGGTGTTGGGAGTAATTTTCTTTGAAAATCAGTTCACAATGAGAGCTAAGCATCTCTAGATTTAGTGTAGAATCCAGTGTGACCAGAGAGCAGGAAGAGATTACGAGGCACTCAGTCCGCTCAAGTTTCAGAAAAGTCAATTATGTAAAGTGTTCCCTAGAATTATTTGCGCAGTGGGAAACAATGGCATTTATTTGGGCTTTTGCTGTAGATATTCAACTCCTTAGTCATGCCTCTCTGTTCCGAACATGGAATCCCAGTATTTGTTAGAAAGGAAAAGCGAGATCAAATACCTAATAATTTTAAAGCCGCATTTGTTTAATTACGGGTGAAAAATGTAATTGAGATATAATCTGCCTTCCAGTTGCACATAAGGCCAGTCTGGATGTGATTATGTTTTATTTCATTGACTGGGTAGTTCTTGCCTTTTATTAAGTCTTTGCACACATTCATGTCATGACACTCTTGTGGAGATCAGAGGTCAACCTCAAGTGTTGGCTTTGGCTTTTTGCCTTGTCTGAGTCACGGTCTCTTTTCCAGTCCTGGCCTGTGAGATTCTTGGGATTCTCCCCGCTCTGCATTGTTGTAAGAATGTGGAGCACATAAATATACTATGTCTGCCTTTATGTAGGTTCTGGAGGTCCTAACTCTGTTCCTTTCAACTGCTCAAGTGTTCTACTCACTGAGTCACCCTCTCAACTCCTAATTGGCTAATTCTTTGACACCATTAACACTTCAAAGTAAGTTTTTCCTAATCACCAGGGACTATGATCCATGCTAGAGATTTGAACAAGACAGTCATTCAAGGTAAAGATCTTGTGAGTTCAGGTAAACAGATTCACCCATCAAACTGACACATCGCCACAGCCTCTGACAAGTGCTGGCCCAAAGAATCCTGAAGTGGGGTACAGAAGTGGGCAATATAAGGGTTCTGTAAACAGTGAATGTTCTGTTGCCAGTGTTCACCCATACCAAGTCAGATATGAGCAGAATGTCACTTCTGCCTGGACCGAGGATTGAAGGTGAGAAAAATCTCTTCTAAGTCTTAGGGATGTAACATTAGTTTGAATAAGTTATAATTATGTCCAAGACCAAAAGGAAAAAAAATCTAGTTTCTTTTCTTGAGATTTTCTAAAATTGGCTGGTGGCGGGGGCTGCTTGCTGCCATGTGGTCGTCACCACCTGCAGAGCGGCTGTCTGGGTAAGACTTGCTAAGAAGGTGCTACTTAGCACAGGATACAGCTGGCCTTGCTGCTCTGTGGATTCTGTGTGGGGTAATAGATCTCTGTCCAGAAAAGACATCAAGCAGGTGTGTATTAATGAAGCTAGAACCTCCCTTGGAAGGAGGAAAAGGTGACCCAGGAGAAGTTGCAAAGTCTATATGCAGGGCCCGAGGCCAGAGTGTCTGGTGTACTGTGTGGCACAGGGAATATCGGGGCAGCACAGAGCCAGCACACACACCATATATCCTCTTGATAGACCTAGCATTTAAAGCACACTCCTGCCTTCCTTGGGAAGCTTCTCAATCATGGCAATTATAAATATGTAGAGTGTGTTTCCGTCTTTGTATCATGTTAGTAGGGAGCCTGCATGGATACTTCTGCCAATCTCCTGGAGCAGTAATGGCACATTGATATGCAGCTCTTGAATTGCTTCCGTCCTTTAATAGTTAGCTGTCAATTCTCTTGATGTGTGTAGAAAGCCAGAGGTGGTGCATGGGACCCGGTTGTTGCACCCTCTGGTGAATCCTCCGATGGTTCGTTTCAAATCAGGGGCACAGAGATGACCCCAGTTAAACTCCATGGGACACCAAACAAAAGAAAAAACTAATGGATGTGAGAAAGAGCTTTGTAATGAAGAAGGAGAACTGGCAGCTGTGGGAGGGAAGTAGGAGAGGATGGGGGAGTAACCACATGCACTATATAAATGTGTGAAATTGTGAAAGATCAGAATTTATTAATAAAAACAAGCATTTGAAAAGGCAAGGGAAGGAAGTAAAAGCCTGTAGCAGGTCCACCTCCTTAAAGTCCTAATAATTTTCTCTGCGAAGCTAACCAACTTTCTTAACTTCCAAATAATGAATTTTCTGTACAATGACCTTGTTCTGCAAGCCCAAGATAGCATCAGGAATAGTGTCAGGAACTGGTGTCCGCCCATGGGATGGCTCTCCAGTTGGGCCTGTCATTGGTAGCCATTCCTTCAGCTTCTGCTCAATTCTTCTTCCTGCATTTCTTTTAGACAGGAGCAATTTGGGGTCTAAAGTTTTGTACGTGGGGGTCCTGTGTGACTACTGGAGGTGGTCTCCAGGCTCCGTATCCCCACTGCCGAGCCTAGCATGGCTGGCCTCTGAGAGGCTCTACCAGCAGTTGACTGAGACAGATGCAGATAGTTCCAGTCAAGCATTGGACAGAGGTCAGGGACCCCTATGGAAGAGTTAGGGGAAGGATTGAAGGAACTGAAGGGCATGGCAACCACATAGGGAGACCAACAGTGTCAACTAACCTGGGCCCCTGGGAGCTCCCAGAGACTGAGCCACCAACCAAAGAACATACACTGCCCGGCACATATGTAGCAGTGGGCTGCCTGTGCTGGCCCCCGTGGGAGAGGATTGCCTAATACCGTAGAGAACTTGAGGCACCATGGTGGGGGTATAACCAGGGGAGGGAACCCTCTGAGAAGTAAAGGGAGGAGGGATCGGGAAGAACTCTGTGAGGGGCAATGGGAGGGGCAGCATTTGGGATATAAATGAATAAAATAATTAAAAAATGCAAAAAGAAAGAAGGCATCTCAAAATAAGAGAAAAAAACCTTGTTCCTTATAGGAAATGTCTATATTCCTAGGTGGTATGTTGCGCAACCCAAGACAAGGACTTGTCCTGCACTCGGTGGTGGGACTGTCGGCACAGTGGTGATACCCTGAGATGGGGCTTTCAGGCTCACCAAACGAGCCAGTCCCCGTGTGGTTATAGCATAGGGTCTGAGTGAAAACCCTGTATTACCTAGTGCATAACCTCGAGCGTGTTCAGGAACATCTTCGTTTTTAAAATGGATATTAAGTAGCCTGAAAGCTAGGTACTCGGGACAGGCTTCTGACAAGCACAACACCGTGCCTGCTCTACCGAATGTCGTTCTGTGTTCCAAGAGACCCGGCTTTGTTTATATTATATATTTCTTTGTTTATATTATTATAGTGCTGACCACCTTTATCACACAAAATCTAGAGGCTGCCTGTAGCTCTTCTGAAATATTTTTGAATTTCTAATGATGACTAGAATTCTCAGGAAATGCATGGATGGATGTCAGCATGAGAGTGTTTAAAAAAAAAAAAAGAATGAGAATTCAGCCTCAAATGGTGTGACAGGTAGATCACCTATTGTGACTTGATGTGGGTCTGTCTGTTCAAAAAACCGCATTTCTTTTTTTCGGAGCTGAGGACCGAACCCAGGGCCTTGCGCTTGCTGGGCAAGCGCTCCACCGCCGAGCTAAATCCCCAAGCCCGCATTTCTTAATAAATGTTTTGGTCCTGTGGGTGAGGGACACTGCTGCAGAGCCTGAAGATGTGAGTTTGGGTCCTGGAACCCACACTAGGAGGGAGAGAACTACAACGTATCCTCTGTCTTCACATGCATGCTGTGGTGTGATCACATGAACACACTTGTGCTCACACACACAATACACACAGCAATACACACAACAACAATGCTATACAGGCAAAACAATTAAAAATGTGTGTACATTTGGGTGATCTTTTAGTTACAGTTCTTTAAGACATATATTGGGAATTGATCATAAAATTGCTAATCAGATAGTCAAGAACTTATCCTGGCATTGGCCCTTGCATTGATGATGGAGAAGATATCATACATTTTAGATTTTATAGTATTTAGCCAGGCAGATTAACGAGCATTGATTCATTGACTTGAATCAGTGACATTGGAGAGAGTTAACAGCACTGTGGGCAATTTCATTTATTAGTAGGCCATTGTCTGTGTAAGAAGCTAGCCCTCACTGGGCTTTCTGGCATTAGATACAGGAAGGAAGAATGAAGGAAAGAGCGTTCAATCAGCCCTATGGAGGTGCTCCAGCTCACTGGACGTCTTCACATTAAGGACATGATCCTTAGGACAATCGAAGCCATCCTCGTTCTCCATTTGTTTCCTGACAGGTTTCCACTCACTGAACCTTTTCTCTCCAAGGCCTGTGGGAGGAGCTAAATAAATGCCAGCTTGGAAAGAAAGGAATTTCTTCTTGCAATGGTTAGACGAGTGTTGCCATGTTTTGTTAAAAAGACTCTTGTGCGTGTTTTCCAGTGTGCAGTTGCTGTCCACTTCCGCCTGAGCACTTGACCACCACCACCTGTGTCACTTCAGAAGGGCTGCAGTGCCCACCAGCGTCCACTTCCCTCTGCCAGTCAGTCATCTAGGATTAAAGTAGGACAGATGTGAGCTTTTTGCTATATACTTTTTTCTTTTTGGCTCATTAAACAGTAATTTAGTGCCATTTCAAATTAATGCCAGAAACAGTATACCACCGTGTATTCTCCATTAAGGCTTGCATTTTAGGACAACTCGTTATTTCATGGGCCTAAGAAAGCATTATAATTAATAAAGAGGAGACCGGAAGTCTCTAGAGAATGTCCAATTGTTTCTAATCAGAGTAAAGCCCCGGGCCCGTAGCCTAACACTCGAATCCCTTCCTCCTTACTTCCCTTAGCCATGGCCACTCCACAGCAGCAGGGCAGAAGATGCTGCGCCCCCAGGACACTGAGGTATCGGTTTGGCTCCTTTGCTGTGACCCTGCTTTTTGGTGGCTTCAGTTTAGGGGTGCTTGGGATTGCCACTGACCACTTAGCCATTCTCTGTCCTTTAGTTCCACCCCACAAAGGTTGCCCAGGAGGCTCAATCTGACATTTGCTGCACAGTTTTGAAGCTTTTTTTTCTTTGAAGATTAGGGTGCCTATGTGATTTTTCCTTTTAGCTCTGGGCCTCTGAGAGGTGTTGACTGATCTTCCCCTAGCTCGGAAGATTAGCTCCTGAACTGTAAATGGATGTTGAAGGAAGAACATGAGGCGAGTCAAAGAGGTCTCCTCAGCAGCTGTCACGAGCACATGTACTGCACCTGCACCCAGATAGTCACATGTGTATGTAGTTTAGTCACATGTATGTGTAGTTAAAAAAAAAACAAACCTAGGAAGATACTCCTTACTCACTTTGGCTTGTGAGCAAGCATCGTTCCGGTCTTTTTGAAGTCAGTCATCTTGTTGAGATTTTATGAGCGTAGTTTCTGTGTGATTTACAGAAGACCCAGTCTTGAAGCAGACAGACGGCCAGGCTTTTTCACCTTTACAGTCTTTCTGCTCCCTGTCCCGTGATGCTCGCTGAGCCTTAGGTGTAAGGCTTGTGCCAATTGTGGTCAAGCACCCCCCGCTCAGTGGTTCTCTGCATTTTAACCAGTTATGGCTTTCTGGAACCCTCTCTATTTGTTTCAAAAGGAAACTTGTTTGATGTGAGTTGAAGATAAGTACTTAGAATGCAGTTGGGAATTGATTAATTCTGGTTCAGAGAAGCGGCAATAATTGCTTCTCCTCTAAGATCCATGGCTTCACTAGGCTCGAGGAGTTGCCTAGGTTTCCAGGACCAGAACAACGTTCTTCCTGGGACTAAGCTCTGATTCCAGCAGGTTGCTACCAAGGTGTATGTCACACTGTCCCATCTCTGGGGACATTTTGCCGTTGTCATTTTTATGGTTTGTAGGCATCCCCACAGGGCAGGACTCTTTTTTTTTTTTTTCTCCTTTTTTATTAACTGGGGTTTTTTTTTTTTACTTTTCAAATTTTTTTCTCTTTCCTGGTTTCCAGGCCAACATCCCCCTAACTCCTCCCCCTCCCCTTCTCTATGGGTGTTCCTCTCCCCATCTTCCCCCCAATTACCGCCCTCCCCACAAGAATCTGTTCACTGGGAGTCCAGTTGATTGTTCTTCCTTGGGAGCCTGCACACCACCTTCCAGTACTATGCGAGCTAGTCCTCCGGAGGGGGCTTTTGAGTCAGATTCCTTTGAGTCCTGTGTCAGAATCGTGTGGTGTCTCCAGTAAGAGGGACTTAACTTCTGCCAGTCAACCAAGGACAACAGCAATACTCTATATTGTTTTAGGGAGTCTCCGGACTCCCCTGACCTACATCTCAAATTTTCTCTTTCCTGGTATTGTTTTTTGTTTTTGTTTTTGTTTTTGTTTTTATTAATCTATGACTTGTACAGGGGAATAAATATCACCCAAGTGGCATAACTTCATTTAAACTCTGTGTGTGTGTGTGTGTGTGTGTGTACATGAACTCAGCAGCTTGTGTTTATATATTTACACACACATACACTGACACACATAGGCACGCACATACACACAGACATACACACACAGGCATACACACACACACACAGACACACACAGGCACACATATACACACTCAAGCACACACATACACTGACACACACAGGCACAGACACACAACCACACACACACAGACAAAGGAAAAGAAAGTATGACTTTGAGAGGGAGCAGGTTGGATTGAAAGGACATGGAAGGGGTTGGAGAGAAGGAAGTAATGGGGAGATGAGGTAAATATTGTCCTTAATATGAAAATCTAAAAGAGTTTAATAAAGAAAGAAATGCCCTGGAAAACTGTAGGTACAAGCAGAATTAAAAATGCAAGTATTTTACTTAAAATTGAGAGGTTTGTTGTTTTTTTTTTTTTTCAATGAATCCTTCCTATTTTGGAGGATAAAGAATAGACAAAAAATTACTCTGAAATTTCTAGCTGGTTTAAGCTTTTCTCGCCTGTTTTTGACTCAGAAATCAAATGTAGGAAAACTACTGAAGAGACACTAAAATAAACCTTTCCCCCACAAGTTAGGGAATCCTGCCAAACACACAAGAATTCACACTCAGAAGGGACTCCGGCTTCCCTCTCCATAAACTCTGATGTCAGCAAGATGGAATAAATCTGCCAGTATATTCGATTAGAAAAAGTACTAGAAAATGTTCTACTAGAAACTGAGGGAGGAGGGAGACTCTTATGACTCTGGGAGAGGCGCAGGAGGGGGTAGAAAAATCAGAATAAAAAGGGGGGGATTGCAGCATTCTGGTAGACAGTGATTTGGAAAAGGTTGTTAAGTTTTAACTTCTATCTGCCCTAGCTAGTTCTTTTTTTTTTTTTCGGAGCTGGGGACCGACCTAGCTAGTTCTTTTAAAAAGATTCTCATCTCCAGGAACATGCCGTCAATTATTCTAAGGGCACACATGATAAAACAACGATTGTAATGTTAATAGGAGAGTAGGTGACATAGTTCATCCTTAAAGTCTAGGAGGCGTGTCACAATATTTGTTAGATAGATGGAAGAGGGAAATCAATCATCTAAGAACTACAATACTTTGTTTATATAGAGTATCTCAGAAGCTGCAAAGAGTTTGAAGTTGTCTTTCGTGGCTGTGACCTGTGTGATGTGCTACTCTTGTAGGCGCTCAACCTGATGGTCAGTTTGTTTCTGGTCAGTGCCGGTGTCACGGGATTGGGCTAATCCCATAGGTTCACGTGGACAGAAGGGCTTGCATGTGGTTTATTCCTCTCCTGTGAGTGCATCCAAGTTTTCAGTAAAACTGGAGCGAGAGGTCTTGATTGTATGAAGGCAAATTTTCTAATTTCTTTTCAAATGAATTCAGAATCCAGCATCTTCAGAACCAGTAGAGTAATAGGTTAGAAAGCATAAAATCCATCGAGAGACTTTCAGACCAAGTGTATGAGCGTAGTTATATAACTTCAGCTCCACATAAGGTCTTAATATCCAATCTGAGTTGTTGCCAAATGTCAGAGAGAAGTCCAACTTACAGCCGAGAAAGGAAATCTTTTCCTTGTCTAGCTGAGCCATCTGGTAGACTCTCAGCCACATTAATCCTTTAGAAGCAGCAATGAGAATTATGCCAAGGCCCCATGATCTAAAATGAATTCATTATTTAGACCTGAAATGTGTCTCCTTGATCACTATTCAACAAGAAACAACGGGGGCATAGTGTTTTGATATAATGTAATCATAACTCATGCCTCAAAAAATCTCTCTCCTCCAGAAACAATAACAGCTGTTGATGTTGAAAAGGCTGCCTGGGACGCCAAGGGGGATTTGCTATTTCTACTCTCATGATATTTTATTTGCTAATCTCCTTCAGTCACACATGTTGTTAGCATCTGTAACTTGCTCTTAATAAATGCATAAAAAATAAACATAATTTTCCCTTTTGCAAAAGTAATATCTGATTTAAATATTTAGTCATCTCAATAATGTGATTGAAAAGAAGACGATAGTAAGACTTCCGCTCTTGGTAGTGATGGAGCAACAGGAACTGTAGTAAGCAACCCAAATATGACATGGAGGTCAGTGCTTTTAGTCACTGAACAAGGGATAAGGTTGGTCTCTGGTTCTTTACGAATGGACACACAAGTGAGTCCCACATTTACTTGACCATCCAATAGGTAACAATGGGTGGGGAGATTTTATGAGGCTAAGTAGCAATACCACAGGGAGGCAGAGAGATAACGGAGCTCCAGTAGGCAAGGCCCATTGAGATTCATTAGATTTCTGGCCAAATGAAAGTAGACAACATTGAGCATCCCAGATACTTGATTAGGACTCCAAAAAGATCACATGTGAGGAGCGGTGGTCACACCCTCGAGTGAGGACGACATCCTGGGATCAAAATTAGGACTCAGCTAGAATGGTTGCTGGTTTGAAGTTGTGCCTGCAAGTGTATTGGGAACCTGTTCTAGGGTAGAGCGATGCTCTAGGGAGGAAATCAAAGATGCCCGGTACAGTGGATGCACTGCTGCCAATTTTCATGTGCAGGGGACGATGGCTAAAGCGATGAGTAGAGTTGTGAGCCAAGAGGACAGATGACAGTGGAACACTCTTAGTGCTCTGGGGGGAAAAAGAAAAACCCATCAACCCAGAGTTCTCTATTCACTGAATATATGAGTTTTAAAATGTGAGTAGAAACTTGGGAGATAGCTCAGCCGATGAAGCGCTTGCCAGTATAAGCAGGACTTCAATCCCCAGAATTCACTTTAAAAAGCCAAGTATGGTGGCATGCGCCTGGAATCCCAGCATTGGGCCTAAGCTGCAAGCCCAGATCCCGGTGAGAGATTCTGTCTCAAAATCAAGGTGACTGGTGCCCAAAGAGGACTGACAGCAAAGGCCGTCCTGGAGCCTTCACACTTGTTCACATACTTGTGCGTTTGCACGAGTGTGCGTGTACGCGCGTGCGTGCACACACACACACACACAGGAGTAAAGATAATTAGGATAAATTAATGCTAATAGAATCTGTCATTCACATACATGAATCACAGTAACGAAAAGAGGTTTTTAACTTTAAAATAATATTGGATAAAACATCAGATTTATAGGATAAATGAAGACTTAAGAAAAAAAATCCAAAAACATTAAATCACAGAAAGGATTCATTTTATTTTTTTCTTGCTGTCCTTTTAACAACTGACTCTTTCAAGCGAAATCAAATACTTGGAGTGTATTATACATTATTGTAACATGTAATGTCTGAAATGCATTATTATAACCACCTTAAGGACAGAGAAAGAGGGATGGTGATAGAACTATTGCTTTAAGACTCTGTGTTTTCAGCCAGAATACAGCAAATACAGAGGCGAATGCCAGCAGCAAACCACTGAACTGAGAATAGGACCCCGTTGAAGGAATCAGAGAAAGAACTGAAGAGCTTGAAGGGGCTGAGACCCCATATGTACAACAATGCCAAGCAACCAGAGCTTCCAGGGACTAAGCCACTACCTAAAGACTATACATGGACTGGACCCTGGCCCAACCTCATAGGTAGCAATGAATATCCTAGTAAGAGCACCAATGGAAGGGGAAGCCCTGTCCTGCTAAGACTGAACCCCCAGTGAACTAGACTGTTGGGGGAGGGCGGCAATGGGGAGGGTGGGAGGGAAAACCCACAAAGAAGGGGGGGGGAGGGGATGTTTGCCTGGAAACCGAGAAAGGGAATAACACTCGAAATGTATATAAGAAATACTCAAGTTAATAAAGAAAAAAAAAAGACTGTGTTTTACAACTTTAAATGTGAATAATAAACTAACAAGCATACTGTAGTTCAGAGAGCAGTAACAGAGTAGATCAGTGATGGACTTTAAAGCCTAGACAAGTGATAAAATAGAGTTTTAGAAAACATTAAAAGATTTAGTCTCAATGACCGTGAGAAAATGAGGAAAAGGGAACACTAAAAAAGTCAACACAAAACAAATCTCCCCCCCCAAATAATCCACTTTCTTAGACCAACCAGTATCACGGCTCTTATGACAGCGGCTGAATAGTACATTCCAAAGCACGCCTTGATGGACGGAGCACAAATTCAAGGAACAGCTGCGCTATCTACACACCGTGCACTTTAAATCCTGAGGGGTAGATTAAACGCTCGCCATTCAAATGGCCAGTGTAGGAAAGCTGTTCTCTGCTTGGCTGATAGAAAATACACTTCAAGAACGGGAAGATGCCACCGATTGGGGAACAGTCGTGACAGTAAAGGGGTCAGTGCATCACACGTATACGCCAGTGGCAGCGAAAGCAGGAAGTGCCAATAAGGAGCAGCAGATGCCAAATCTGGAGAGTTTAACGTCATCCTCAGTAATGACTATATAAACACGCACATAAAAACTGAGAGCGCGTGGCTCAACGGTGCCAGCCCTTGATCCAGTTTCTACCTATGAAGCTCACAGTCAAGGACAGTAAGCCATTAAGGACAGTAAGCCATTTTTTTGAGAACACGCAGGCTGTTCTTCAAAGCAGTTCATATACTAGAACATAATTTAATTCTCTACACGATTTAAACGTTATGTACAGTGTGTGCTTTTAACATAGTAAAAATTAAAAAGACGTTCTCCTAAATAATTGGAAGCTATACAGCACACTTTTAGATAAGTCATAGGGCAAATAAAGCAGTACAAGTGTTAGCAAATATTTCAAATGAGATTTGTGATAGCTCAAGTGATGTCTGAAGGGAGATTCTGATATTGCGTTCTCACAGGAAGGCAGCTTAAAACCAACTATTTAAGCTTTTACCTCAAGAGGTTGAAGAAAAGCAAGAACAAGAAAGCAACTTACTAAAGGAAAAAGGAAGCAAATTTAAAGAGAAACACACACACACACATTGAAGGAAAGCAGTAACAGCCAAAATTTTGTCCATTGCCATGGTAAATGGAAGTTGAAAATCACCAGTAAGACTGCGAAAGATTGAAAAGCCTTAGCCAGGCGATGGTGGCACAGCCATTTAATCTCAGCACTTGGAAGACAGAGGCATGGGGATCAGGCCAGCTTGGTCTACAGAGTGAGTTCTGGGACAGCCAGGGCTACACAGAGAAACCCAGTTTTGAAAAAACATAAAAAACAAAACAAAACAAGAGAATGCAAACAACACAACAGACAGCAATGGTAGAGATAACAGAGGTGTCGCCATTGCAAGCCCTCTAGACATCCAAGCATCTATCTCCAGATATCCAAGCGTTAACCCAACTAAGCCAACATTTCATCCTTTTGATATTTCGCAGCATTTAGCCTCACTTGTAAAGTATGTATTTGCCTTTTCCTGTTTCCATCTTATATTTAAAGTCATTAAGGAAGGATCACAACCCTTCTTTTAATCCTTTACGGTTTCTGTACTGTGACTAATGCATTGTTTCATTTTCTTTAGTGTGTGTGTGTGTGTGTGCGTGTGCGCGTGTGTGAACGTTTTGTGTGCGTCTGAACACCTGGGCCCCAGCACATGTGTAACGATTAGAGGACAGCCGTGGGAGTTGGTTCTTGTCTTCCATTATGTTGGTTCTGGGACTGACTCAGGCTCTTGGCAGTGAGCATCTTTAGCTCCTGAGCCATCTCACTGGCCTTGTTTAGTTTTACATCTTCATTTGGGTAAGGTTGATACATTTCAACGGAATTAAATCGGCTCCCTTAGAGAAGGCGCAGTGATCGCAGATGCTTTTGAAGAAATGAAAAGTATTCTCCCTTCCACACAGATTTATACACTAACAACTTCAGCCTTATAGTGGAATAAACTGCAATGAGACTGTTATAGTCTTAGAAAATGATTCTATTTCACACGTGGCCTTATTTGGAAATGCAAGCCTAAAATCTTGGAGAGTGATTTCTTTGAATGATTGTATGCTACTGGGCTGATCTTGTGCATTTCATTGGCTACCTGACACTGGGGAGACTACTTTCAAAAAATGTAATCTCATTAGAAAGTTGGAACTCCATTATGGATGAAATGTTACAAGTATATCCGCTAAACGTTTGTTTGAATTAGGTGAGCACCTCGTTGTTCATTCAAGGCATAGCACATAAGTATATGTAGTGTCTTCTTTCAGTGCCAGCAATGAAATATACTATATAAGCAATTGCATTAATACCAAAATATATGAGATTGTGATTTTCATTGAAAAGAATGCCAGTTGAGGACTGAGAGATTACATGACTGATGTGTCTAACACAGATAAATGGCATTCAAGTCTGCTGGACATTATTTATTAGTACAGTAAGACTCAGCGAAGATGTGAAGGTCGGATTGAATATGAATATATTAAGTAGATGGTATGGAATGGTAGGAAAATTCTGAGAATGAGAATAAAGATAAGTGAGTGAGCGATAGGTGATCTCATACCATATCATGAAATCAAACATTTGGGCAAGAATTCAACTTCGGGTGTTTTTCATGTGTGTGTGTGTGTGTGTGTGTGTGTGTGTGTGTGTGTGTGTGTGTGTGTGTGTGTGTGTGTATATATATATATATATATATATATATATATATATATATATATATACCAGAGTAGAGCTGGCAATTGACTGGGGCTGGGGGAGCTACTTCTTGGGGTGCTGAAGAATTGCTCTGGGGTCACAAAAGACTGGTGGAAAAACTCCTTGGGGGCAGCAAAAGGTTGATTTTAAAAAGGAATGAAAGAGAAAGGGGGAAAGAATCAGGTGTGTGTGCACAACCACACACACACCCCAGAATGCTCCCAATTTCTCTCTCTCTCTCTCTCTCTCTCTCTCTCTCTCTCTCTCTCTCTCTCACACACACACACACACACACACACACACACACACACACACATTGGGTGGGTGGAACAATCTCCAACCACTTTACATGCGTACACATGCACACATTTTTGGTGGATGACGCAAACTCCAATGAGCTGGCTCTAACGACTTTATTTTTCCTCTCACGGCTTATATATCCCAGCAAAATATTTCAAGCTGTATAGAAATTACAATGTGATGAAATTCTATTTTTCTTTTAGTGAATGATTATTAAAAAAACTAATATGTTCCTCAATACCTTTATAAGAAATAATATTACATAGTACAGGTAAAGAGAACAAATTATTCCCAAGAACCCAGGTACAGTCATAACTAAGTAACCTGTTACAGATTAACAAAGTGTAAGCAAGCAAGGTGGTTCTCTCAGCCAGCTTCTCTTACTGGCAGGCAGCAATTTATGGTTACAAAGAAAAGATCAGTTATTTTATTATTTATCTTAAAAAATAATCATGTAAAAATTTTAAAAATCGCAAATCTAAACTTTTATACAAAATCAGTCAGTCATTCTACTTTTAACCTTCAGAATGCAATCTACTCATCAGCGATTCTTATTAAATCATATCAGGAAGCTGGGGGCAAAAATGGATACAAGAAACCACTCAACACCTAAATCGCCAACCCAGCCTCAGTGAGAGTCACGTCAGCCAGTGCTAGTCAGTCAGTCAACCAGCGCTAGTCAGTCAGCCAGCCAGCGCTAGTCAGTCAGTCAGCCAGTGCTAGTCAGTTAGTCAGCCAGCGCTAGTCAGTCAGCCAGCCAGCGCTAGTCAGTCAGTCAGCCAGCGCTAGTCAGTCAGCCAGCCAGCGCTAGTCAGTCAGTCAGCCAGTGCTAGTCAGTTAGTCAGCCAGTGCTAGTCAGTCAGTCAGCCAGTGCTAGTCAGTCAGTCAGTCAGCCAGTGCTAGTCAGTCAGTCAGTCAGCCAGTGCTAGTCAGTCAGTCAGTCAAGCCAGTGCTAGTCAGTCAAGCCAGTGCTAGTCAGTCAGCCAGTGCTAGTCAGTCAAGCCAGTGCTAGTCAGTCAAGCCAGTGCTAGTCAGTCAGCCAGTGCTAGTCAGTCAGTCAGCCAGTGCTAGTCAGTCAGCCAGTGCTAGTCAGTCAGCCAGTGCTAGTCAGTCAGCCAGTGCTACTCAGTCTGCCCTTGTTCTGATTTCCTGACCTCAAAAAGTCCTTAGCTCAACTAATAAGTATATTTTTTCTGAACTTCAAATTATTCTCTAAGATTTTCTGTGTCAAAGCCACTATCAAAAACATCTTAACCTACCTTCACTAACAATTTATTTTCCTAAATTCTTTCTAAGGGTGGTGGTCTTTGCTGATAATCTACACTTCTAAATGCTTTCCTAGGTTGGTAACTGAATCATTAATCTGCCACAGCAGCAATGCCTGAAAGATATCAAGCACTATTATTATTATTATTGTTGTTGTTGTTGTTGTTGTTATTGTAAGTGGCAGAGACACTGCCCAGGGAGGGCTAGAAGCCCACTTAGAGTTTTCACACAATTCTTAGATTAATAGGGATGTGAAGCCAGCAAGCAAAGGACAGAACTCCACAACAGTGTGAGGCCCTCAGGACATGTAGTCCCCTGGGAAGAACTAAATAACTCGTAAGAAGTTTCAGTGGCAGCAATGTGAGACACTGGTTTGAAACAAAGTGAAGGACCTGTAAGAATGTCATGGCTTTTATTCCAGGAGTTCGCTTCTTTGTGCCAGAGAACAGATTCAAGCCTGTTTCTCTCCGGGGCCTGAAATTCAGTACTTTCATTTCAAACTTTCAGGCCTTTGCTTCCTCTAAGGACCAAGTCTTCAGTAATATTTTTTTCAAACAAGAAAAGTCATTTCTAGAAGAGTCTTTTGAAGGGGTCCAGGCATCAAGAGAAACATTGATGACTAGTTGCAGACAGTCAGCCTTTTAAGGATGTGGTAAGCATTCAAGCACATGGAGCTCATGGTGATGAGCAGATTGAAGAGGCAAGAGTGGGAAGTCTTCAAGGAGAGTAGGGGTCAGGGATTATACCTGTGAGAAAGCAGGGATGGAGTGGGCTGGCATCAGGACGAAGCAACACCTAAGGAAGATTCAGGTAGATAGCCGGAAGAGTGAGGACGTAACACCAAGTGGAACACAGATCCCAGGAGGACTCAGCATGAACACAAGCATGCAAGGGGGAAGAGTATTTAGGGAACACTCTGATGCCAAGCTTACCTCAGACCTTGAGCTTGGGCGTATCCTACGGTCTGGGTGTCAGTGATGTTCTCTGATGTGGAATTTTTGAGATTAATTGGGAGGCTGGTATTTGACTCACCCGGAATGCTTCCAGAAAACAGCCCCTCAATTCTAACCACCCAGTTCTTCAGTTGTAGGGTGAAAATGTTGGTCAGCAGTTAAGCTGTTTGAACATTTTCTTTCATTCATTGTTGAGCTAAGGGATAGTGTTTTGTTTTACATTTGCTCACTTTTGCCATTGGCGCTTGAAGAATACCTTGGAGGACTATGGCTAAAGAGAATTGAGGAGCTTTGTCGTGACACAAATGGAGAAGGTGAAATTCAATTAGATTGTAAATTCTAAAAAAATTGAGTAAAAATTCCAATAACATCATCTTGTTCAAAGATAAGTTTAAAAATCCAATTACCAATACGTGGCCTGTAACATTCATTTTCTTCTGTTTTCATTTATGATAGCTGACAAAATTTTTTTTAAAGAAATAGAAAATAGAAAAAAATTTAGAGAAAGTGATTTTCAAAACCGACTGGTTTCTTTACATTTATAAAAGATTGAAAAGGTTACCAACTGAAAAGTGACTACTGGTCAATAATTCATGGCCAAGAAAGTCTATTAAATGCATTGATTAGTCAACTCTGTCACCACATTGAGTTAACTCATCAACGATTTAGTAGAAAAAAATGGCTTTTGGTAAAAGCTTTGAAAGTATTTCAACGAAATCTCAATATACAGATATATAAGTGAATAACTTTAAAGTCTAGGATGATTAAAGTAAAAATAGTCTAACTAGATTTTCGCGAAAATAGCATGTCTGTAAATTTGTTCAACACATAGTGAGCATTATTTTCCAAAATCACATGGCTGACTTAACTGTGTGACTCTTAATATAGAATATTATTTTAATATGTTTAAAAAAAATTCTTTTAATATAAAGGTCTTGACAGGGCTAGGGCTACCGCTAAGTTGGTAAAGGGCTTGCTGTGCAATCACAGTAACCCAAGGCAGCCCTCCTAACCCACGTGAACTCTGAGCCCAGCGTACGGTTCAGTGATTCTAGCACTTGGAAGGCAGAAGCCAGAAGGTTCCTGGGCCTTGCTGGTGAGCCAGTCTAGCCAAGTCAATGAACCCCAAGTTGAGAAAGACACCCTGTCTCATAAAGTAGGACAGGGAAAGAGGAAAACACCTGCCCTCAAGCGCTGGTCTTCGCATGCACATAAATACACACAAACATACGTGTGTGCACACAGGCACACATAGGTGTAACAAGCACATGAATGTGTACAAGTGTACACATAAACATACAAATACATTTATAAGGGCACCAATTTTAATTTTGCCAATTACTTTTAACCTAGAAACGTATTCAGGAGTGCTACACCTTCATTCCAGAACAGCCTCCATAGGGAATTGTACTGTACTTCTGAGATCCAAAAGAAACAAGGAGATTGTAGCTTTGTATATAGACACTGACGTGTGATTCAACCCGAGGGAGCTTCTCTGTTCCTGTCTACTCCCTCACAGCTCTTCCTTCACAAAATGACTGAGGAGGCCAGCAACCACTCCAGAGCGAGTCTCTTAACTCTGGGCTATTCAAGAAAATCAATACTCTTTCAGAGGCTAGTTTTTCACACTGGTTTTCTTGACCATAAGTGTTAGAAAAGTTACTCTGAGCTGAAGTTTCATCTAATACAATGGTTACACACACACACACACACACACACACACACACACACACACACACACACACACACACCAGGGTTTGAGAAGTTACAAGCACAAACAGCACTGTACTTTTCATTAAACATAAAGAGAACACGATCCACCCTGTAATAGGATTTTTAAAAATCGCATGTAATATGATAGTACTACGTATAATCCATCTAATTTTGCACTGTAGTATTATTCATTATGCACACATACTCACACCCCTTATTGCTCTGTTGAAGCTATCCAGGAACATCGGGCTGATTTGGGGATTTGAGGGAAAGGCTTGAGATAGGATATTTGAAGATGTTTCAAGTGTGAAGTCCTTTGCCACTACAGACAGGACAATTT
The DNA here is from genome assembly GCF_011064425.1 of Rattus rattus. Classification (NCBI taxonomy): domain Eukaryota; kingdom Metazoa; phylum Chordata; class Mammalia; order Rodentia; family Muridae; genus Rattus; species Rattus rattus. Next base: position 11,211,248 of record NC_046168.1, on the reverse strand, counting down.
ACCCAGTCCTCCACCTTCCCACACTCCTCTGGCAAATGTACAGGGCCAGCATCTTTCCATCTCCTGTGACACACTCTGTTTCCCGCCTCTTAGTCTAGGTCCTGTGTTCTCTTCACTTCTTTCTTATTTTTATTAAAAAAAAAATTTTTTTCTTGTTTCCTGCAAATCAAATTCTGTCTCTTTGCTTCCCAAGAGCCAGGAAAACAGTCACATTGAAAAGATCACTTACAAACCATTTGGAAGTAGTAAATCAAAAAGGAGACGAGATAGAACATTGTTAAACAGCTTAGCAACAAAGTTGTTCCCTCCCTGCATGGGTTCAGAGGTCAGACACTAGCTTTCTCCTGGACAGTATTGAAGAGCTTCAGTCAACACCTCTAGGTCTTGACTTTGCCTGTGTCCAGGACAATATGCTTTCTGTCTGTGGAACACTGTCTTTGCTAAGGTCATGGGGCTTCCAAATTATTAGAGTGTTACTCTTATTCTGAAAGGCAGAAGTATTGCCCTAGGACCAAAGGCTCATCTTTTCCTAATGTGGTACTTAATGGAATTGTTATATCAAAATAGTAATGTTTAAACAGTTGAAAGCATTTTAATTTTATTTGTTGCATTCATTTTTTAATTTAATTTTACTTTCATCATGTTTCTGTAGGAAATAATTTTCTAACTGCTGAGGTCCAGCACCTAAACACTCCTCCCTGAAAAACATCCAGAAACAAAGCCGTGGTATATAGGAACTGTCAATGTTGAAAGCACAGTGTGTCACCCCACATCCCACTTCGTTCCTCCATGACTGACAGTCCTATCCTTCCCATTAATTTTATATTAGATGAATTATAAAAGAAGACTACTTATAACCCTAAGTTGGTGCGTGTGTCTGTGAGTGCAGGCATGCGTGTGCGTGTACATGTGCACCTGCGTATCGAGGATCACACGTGCCTCTTTGTGCACATGGAAGTCAGAGGACAGTTGGTGGTAGTCAGTTCTCCCCTTTCACTGCATGGGTCTCTGGCATTGAGCCCTGGTGGCCGTGCTTTGTGGCAATTGTCTTTACACGCTAAGCCGTCTTACAGGCCCCAAGCAGACTCATCATGTAAAAGGAAAACTGATGACAATCCCCAAGTCTAGCCCTATTCTGCTATGCCACCTCCTCCAAGAAGGCCACAGCTAATCTTTTGCAAAAGTTCCACCAAATGGGAACTGGGTATTTTTTTTTATTTATTTTTCCATATCTACTTTATTTTTTTAGTTCTTTCTTTTTTTCTTTTTATTAACTTGAGTATTTCTTATTTACATTTCGAATGTTATTCCCTTTCCTGGTTTCTGGGCAAACATCACCCTAACTCCTCCCCCCCCATCTTCCCCCCATTACCGCCCTCCTCCCAACAATCCCGTTCACTGGGGGTTCAGTCTTAGCAGGACCCAGGGCTTCCCCTTCCACTAGTGCCCTTACTAGGATATTCATTGCTACCTATGAGGTTAGAGTCCAGGGTCAGTCCATGTATAGTCTTTAGGTAATGGCTTAGTCCCTGGAAACTCTGGTTGCTTGGCATTGTTGTTCATAAGGGGTCTCGAGCCCCTTCAAGCTCTTCCAGTCCTTTCTCTGATTCCTTCAACGGGGTCCTATTCTCAGTTCAGTGGTTTGCTGCTGGCATTCGCCTCTGTATTTGCTGTATTCTGGCTGTGTCTCTCAGGAGAGATCTACATCCGGTTCCTGTCGGCCTCCACTTCTTTGCTTCATCCATCTTATCTAATTGAGTGGCTGTATATGTATGGTCCACATGTGGGGCAGGCTCTGAATGGGTGGGAACTGGGTATTTTGATAGCCTTGGGATCCTTTCTCATTTCAAATAGCCACAGTAAGCAAGGGAAATTCCAGGGTATGTTGTTTTAGAGATCCCTGAGGTTTATTGGAACCCTAATGAGTTATTTGGAGGGGAGTATCGAATACATCATACTGTGATTTTCACTTAATAACCCAGCCCTTCTGGGACCAACCTTGTGCACCTACTATATTTCCTGGCTTCTACTTACACTTCAAGTTAAAGCCACACAAGGAAAGATTGGAAACCAGGATCTGCCTATGAGGAATAACTCTTGGAATCATCTCCCTAGGCCTCAGTTATGGGTGGATCATTAGTGTCTTGAGCGTTATCAATGGTACTGCGGTGGATGTGAGAGAGTAGGGCCTTTTCTAAGTTGTATTTTGAGATTAGCTTGCTCACCAGGGGTTTCTGCCAGGCTTTTTCATAGACCCTTGGTTCTGATTCATTCTCCCACTGCCTTGTCTACCCCCACTCCCTGTCTACCCCACTCCCCTGTCTACCCCACACCCTGTCTCCCCACTCCCCTGTCCCCCACCCCCCAGTTCCTGTTTACTTCTTTAATCTTCAGTGTTCATCTCTTTTGTCCCACTTGCCAATGGTCATGAAATTTGCAGGTAAATAGATGCTTCTGAAAAATATTTACTCTGAATTAGGTAACTGAAGCCTAGAGAGACACACACCAGGCGTTCTTTCCAATCTTTCCTTCTGTGTCTTTAACTTGGAGCGTAAGTAAAAGCCAAGAAATATCTAGCTGGCCATAGACCACTATGGGGATCAGGCGGGCCCCAAATTTCTTTGGATCTGCTGTGTCTGATGACCAGTTGTGTGTAGTATGTACACCAGCTGAGCCCCGGCACATCCGCTTTGTAAGCAATGTCTAGCCCTTTGCCACTGTTTGAATCTGTGTGTTTATTTTCTTAATATTGAGTCAAGTTCCTTACACGTTTTTGATATTTACCTTTTATCTGGTATGTTTTATAAATATTTTCTTCCATTCCATTGTTTTTTCCCCAGGCGTATCTTGTTTTATCTGTACTTGGCAGAGGATGATTCTTTCTCTACTGAACTGTCTCTATATTAAAGGATGGGGTGCAGAGAACTAGATCTCTATAGATTTTTGCACGCCGCTGCTTGGTTGGTTTCTCTAAATACAAACTAGCTTAGTTTATTGGAAATGCCGCTCACATGTTCTGTATCCTAGGTGAAATTTTGTCTACATTTTCTAGCAACTGCTGAGAACATGCTTAGTCCCCAGCTGTATTGATGGCCGTTCTTACTCCTTTCTCCTCTATGCATGAGCATCATGCATTTTCGAGGTCTGCTGTTAGATGCATATATATTTATGAATATTGTGTTATTTTATGGAAATTGGCCTTTCAAAATTAAATAATGTTCCCCTGAAAATTTCTGAGATTTACTTTGTTTGATATTGATGTAGCTATTTTCTTTTGTTAAAGTTCTGTGTGTATCTTTTATTGGTCATTTTATTTTTTTTAACCTATGTATGTCTTTAAGTATCAGTGGATTTTTGTTTATAGTATGTAGTTTGTCCTGGTGTTACAATCCAATATAAAGATGTTTAAGTTTTAACTGATATACCACGTTTAAATTTATTATACTTATTACAATTGATTTTCAACCTACTACATTATAGCTGTTTTATTTGTTGAGCTCGTTGATTTTTTCCTCCTTTGCATATAGTTTTGAGTTTTGCATTTTACTTTTTATTGTTTTATTTTAAATAATTATTTTAGTCACTGACCTTGGTTTTATAATCTATATCTTTCGGGTCTACCTTTAAATAACACCATAACACCTAACAAACAGAGTGACCAACTTTATTTTTATCTTCACGGACGTCACCTGGAGTACCCCTGTGCCTCGGTGTACACATGTATGGTCTCTTAAGGCTTTCCTCAGCTCCCAGCAGCTGTGATGACCCAGACTCGACTTCTGTCCGTCAAAAGTGTACTGTACTCTTGTGCCCAGGACATATTTGCTGTAATTCCCTTTGCTCAGGTAGACTTACAGGGCCATGAACTGAATGCATCACCAGAAGTCCTCATGCTTGGTCTTCAGAGTCTAAAAGGCCTAATTCAAAGCCATCTTCCTTTCAGGCCTTTCAGAAAGTTCTTTCTCAAAGTTGAAACTTAAACCAGCTCGGCCTGGAGTTCCCTTCCCGTCTATTTTCCTAGTCTCTGGCTTTATGTGTGGCATGGGAGCGTTCAGCCCATGCTGTTGCATTTTGTGAGGAACTCTCCTCTTGCACAGTATACACATGGAAGTAACCGTGGGGCACCCTATTAGTCTGCTCCACAGATTACAGAAGGTGAGGGGTGGGGTGGGGAGGGGGCGTTCCCTAGCCCCCTAACCGACTTGAAGAAGTGCAGACTGTTTAATCACTAAGGTGAATGCTGAACTCAAAACCCTGTCCCCGAAGCTCTGTGCTTTATTTCACTCCCAGCGCGTACTTTTAGGAATCCTGGGATTCCAGTGTATGGCTGTTCTTGAAAGAACGCTATTTTCCTGAGAACTTGATTTTCTTTACAGCCCATCAATGTAATGACCTCGGATGTGCTACTAGCAACAGGGAGAAAAGCCAGTAAAAAGCCCGGTATTTTCTGAGAAATTTCAGTGGTGAAGAAAAAAAAAAAAGGAGTTTTGCTATCTCAGGCCAGCATCTAGGACTTATGCAGCCTTGTTAGCCATGAGCATATCTGCAAGATTTCCTTTGAAGCCTTCAGTTGAAGAGTTCACTGAAAGATGTCCGCCTTAAGTCATGTGCACAGCATAACACTCTCTTTTTGTCTTTTTCCCCCTCAAGGGGTGCTACATCCATTGTGTACAGATGCAAACAGAAGGGGACCCAGAAGCCCTATGCTCTCAAAGTGTTAAAGAAAACAGTAAGTTTATTTCATTATGTATTAGTATCTCTGAGAGGCCTGAGAAGTAAGAAACCAGACTCCCAAAGCCAAGTGCTCATGGAGAAGCCCCGCTGGTTTGCTGTCTGATGGAGACCATGGGCTGCTTTGACAGCCACTGGTACTTAAGCTGGATGCGATTTGTGGAGAAGGGTGAGAGGGGAGAACAGTAGAGTAGGGACGTGAGCCTTGCTTTGTTTGTGAGCTGTGTCACGGATATATATGTGTGTTTGTGGAGTGGGGAGACACCTTGCACTGTAACAGGCTAGAGAAGAAATGAAACACATGTGTGTTCTTTGAAAGGAATCTTCAGCTTCTAGGTTTTCTAAGGTTGAGTGTATTTTAGAGAAATGCCGCTGGACAAAGGTTGCTGCCTCCCAGGCTAGACCTGCTTCCCAGGCTAGACCTGCTTCCCAGGCTAGACCTGCTCATCCAGAAGTTCAAATGTAGAGGAGGGGAAACTTTTCTTTTAGAGCTTCACTCCATTTGCCTAAGCTCATAGACAGGGCTAGGAAAGGGCCATTGCCTAAGTCTCCTTTGCAATGACAATAAGGGACCAGAAGCAGGTGAGCTCACATCTTGGGTGGTGCCTCTTTTTACTTTGTGGCCCTTTCTCTTCTTTTCTGTTTATGAATTAGATTCTGCCCATAAGACTACAAAAGGGAATGATCTAGCACAGTGTTCCATTGTCAAAGTTTATGTCAACAACTATGGAAAGCTTGTGTGTTTCTGAAAACCCAGTTGCCAAAGAGATTCATGTCAGATATTTCAAGGTCAGGTGACAACCTTTTGCAGGCCAAACGGGGCTTCTGTCCCCTAAGGGCAGTGTATTGTCACCAGCTCTTTATGTATTGTGAAGCAAAGGGAAATCTCAGAGTCTCTTGGAACGAAGAACTTAACAGCACAGAATTTTAGCCAAGTAGAGACAAAATGACATTTTAAAACAATCTGTTAGAATTCTAAGCTATAGCAAAAGGGGGGGGGTAAGTCCCACAGTTTAATCAGCATAGATAGCAGTTTAAGTGTCAATTAATATCCATAAACTTCACACATGTTTTCTAATTTCTTAAGTCAATACACAGGAACGTTTCAATTTAAGTTTGTTAGTTTTACTACATCAATTTCTTCATCAGAACCTTTTTTGGACTAAGTATTAGTTCAGAAATATGATTTCCTATTAAAGATCTAAATTTTTAAGAAAATAAATTGGCTGTTTTAGTACTAATCTTACATATTATATTTGGACGTGACAGGTGTGTGTTTTCTTACTGGTTAAAGCGATAGTAAATTGGCAAGTTGTTTCCTTTTTCCTTATTTCATAGTCGAGGACATTTTGAACACGGTAGATTACACGACATTCTGAGAAGCAACCATTCAGAAATGGTTTGTGTGAAGCCGGACCTGGTGGCGCACCTGACGCTTCACGTGCAGAGGAAGGGTGGTTGCAAGTTGTAGGCCAGCCCGCACCACACCGACTGAGATCTTGTCAGAGTGGAGCGGTGGGCGGGTCTTCCTGAAAGCTAGGGAAGAGCACGTGGCTAGGAACCACGTGTCCGGTGGAGCTGCGGGGCTGATGTTGTCAAGTTACGGCTGCCAAATGGAACAAGAGAGAAACCCTGGAGGGACCTTGGCTCTGAATGTGAATTAGACGGGAGCCCCAGCTTTGTCTTTTAGGATGGACCACGCTGGGAGACGTGTAAATGAGGGGAATAGCAGGCAGAGCCACATAGAGCAAACTGCCTCCAGTGTTTGATTCCATATAGGTCACAGAGACAGAAAGTCCCTGTTCTAAGGGATGTGAATGGTCGCCATGAGTCAATTTACAGAGGCAAACTAATGCATAGGAAGTGTTTTCTTAGAGCATCCAGCAAAGGATTTGCACCGGAGGCCAAAAAGATTGCTGTGTTCAGAAAGGTTGACTTTTATGTAATCTTTTATGTCAGACCACATAAAATTGCCCCAATTAAAACCATTTCTGACTTATGGTTTTGCGGGACCTGGTTGACAAATATGGGACCCACATACAACCTCACTGAATGCTTCCTATGATTAGGTATTAACTACGGAGGCCTTGATCTTAGTCTCCTTAAAACTATGTATCATTTGTCTATCTACTTATACGCCCCTCTCTCCAGGTATGACTCATCTCTGACTCATCATTTGTCCACCCGTCCGTCCATCCATTTGTCTGTCCATCTGTTCATCCATCCACCCATCAGTATTAAATTAACAGAGATAGTGAAACAACTCCCCTAATTTGGTGGTTTATAGAGTATAGATTTATGTTCTCCAAGGCTGGTATTATCACAGACACCAAGGCCCTGAGAGGGATGCCATGCCTCGTGCCTCTTGCCTGGCTTCTGGTGACAGTAACCCACCCTTGGTGTGCCTTGATTTATAGATCATCCTTCCAATTTCTTCCTCTGTTGCCAAATGGCCGGCTTGTCCTCGTATTTCCTCATCTCATCTTCCCCAGGAAAAGGGGGTGGCACACCATCACTCACAGGGATACCAGTGCTGCTTTGAGGGAAGCCTGCCTGTCCTATTATGACCGCCTCATAACTACATCTGCAGTAACACAGTTCTACCAATCATATGATCAGATAGTACATCTAAGGTCAATTTAAAAGCAGCCTGCCTATTATTCTATCTGGTGATGAATACATTTCACGTTAAAATGTTAATCAATACAGAGATAGCTTACCTGGCTTTTAAGTCAGTGTGGTTCTCAGCTTCTGGGCAGTGATCCTTTTAGATGACCCTTTCACAGGTCAGTCGGAAAGCACAGATAGCTACATTATGATTCATAATGGTATCAGAATGAGGTAGCAAGGAAATAATTTTATGGTTGGGGTCACCACCACATGAGGAATTGTATTAAAGGGTCACAGCGTTAGGAAACACTGTTATAAGTGATTAACCTAATATATAAACATGCCAAGTAAAAGGTTTGTTATCTCCTTTTAGAGTTAGTTGTTTAATAATAACAATAATTATGTTTCTCAGAATCTATTTAAACATTTTTATTGGAATTCATCCTAAATCATTTTATGGCAATATGAAACTCCTTTCTCATAGTTTAATATTTTTGGAGTTATTTATTTATGCTATCCATAAGAAAAATTATCTCCTATTCAAAAGCTCTATTCATCACTGAGAATCTGTCATACATCATAGGCAAAAGCTTGACTCGGGAATATTCATTCTCATAATGAAACTTTGGAGGAAAGCAACATTAAATATTTTCCTATACTGAGAAGCACCCGGGCACCTTCCGTAGTGATGGTCGGTCATCTCATGCTATCAGTGATGGGATTAACATCGGTAGGACTCAGAGTAAGCAAGAGAAGGAATGGGTTGAAGGGAGTTTTCTGTTCTTTATCTATATCAGCATTAAACATCTCTGTGGTGAAAAGGCCTGATCAGAAGGTGTGGTTTTCATCCCTTTGTTCTGCCAGGGTATGACCCAGGTTTTAACATTTTTATTTTGAGGCAATATTAGACTCACTGAAAATAACCATTTTGTTCCTCATAAACACCTCGTGCTCTCCAGCATTAGGACTAATTGGCTTACAGTTGCCACTGTGGTTATTACTATGGACTTTATAAGTCTTAAATCAAAGATGAGGAAAGAATTACTCACCGGTAGTGGATGCCTTCACATTTCCCGACACTTCCTTACTTTGCTTGCCGTGCAGATATGATTATATCTTGCTTCTCTCTTTGTGTCTGTACAATAAATATATTTCGTGACAACAGTGAAGTCACACTCAAGACTGTGTGAAAGGGACAACTTCAAGCATCAAATGTGAACATGTTAAGTCATCCTGGTCCGAGTTTTGCTGGGTTAAATGGAATCTCCACTTCCAAAAAATGGCAGGGGGACAATGGAGTTTTATTTCAGGGGTGATCCATGTGGATTAAAGTCACCTTTTATTCGTTAAAAACATATCTCAGAATTTATATGATTTCCAAAGCTTAACCTGAATGGCTTGTTTTCAAAATAAGTAGCTTGATATTTAAGAAATGTAAACCCACAGATAATTTATACTGCCCCTGGAAATTTAGAGACTGATAGAAAAATTCCAGAAACCAGATAAAAATTCCAACTATATGGCTCGACAGTTGGGGAGGTTAGTTATGTTTTCCTAACTGTAAAATTCATTCTTTCACGAAATCCACCAGGATCAAGTCTGAGGGCACATCTTGGTGTGGGTACTCAAAATGCATGGGCATTTTGACTGCCCCCCCAAACAGTTGTACAAACATGAAGTCTGACCATAGACTCCAGAGATGGAGACATTGTGTTTGATTCTTTTCACTACTTAATATCTGTGTGACTATACAAATTATAGGCCATTGCTCCAAGTCTGTTTCAGCTATAACGTGAGCTTAAGAGCATCTAGCTCACAGTATTCCAGTGAAGACTAAAATGAGATTGCTCATATAAAATATTTTTCCAGGACACAGCAAGCATGTCGCAAGTGATGCACATAATTCCTAAACTTTAATGGAAGGAATCCACAAAGATATTTTATCAGGATACAAATCAGTGCTGTGCAGTCCTGACATCTCATTAGCTTTGAAATTGACTGATGTGTGACACACGATTACTTATGTGTACATTTGTCTGTCTGTTTTAGGATAGGGTCTCACTGTGTAGACCTGGCTGACCTTTAACTCCCAGAGGTCAGCCTGAGTCTGCCTCCAGCATGCTGGAATTAAAGGCGTATGCCACCATACCTGTCTATACTGTGTAGGTTTCTGTGAACAAACTTGATGATACCACTTTTAGAGTTCTTTTAGCATTACTGCAAAAATGGGTATTGATTTTACTCTTCTGATTAATAACATTAAATGTGGCAATGCAGAAAAGATTTGGGATGTTATGGCTTCCTATTTAGGGAAATGGACACTTGTGATACCTAGATTAGAAAATTTCTGCCCCTTATACAGCTCTTTTCTGATTTGTACTTAGTTAGGTACTATGTGCCAGGACCCACGGTGCTACAGTATTTTCAGACCCAAGTTTTGTCATATTATTGATTATGGTAGAAAATTACCTATACATTTTTGGAAATATTTTCTTCGAGTCATTTTAGTAAGTATTTACCAAGTAACTGCTGCAAGTTTTATATTTTTACATAATAACAATTCATACTCTTCAGGAGGAGAACTGTAAACTGTGGTCTATTGATCACTCTGTAAGTTACTTAAAAACTTCAGTTAAATGCTCATCTCATCCTTATAGAATTTGAGTAGATGCAGCAGGGGAATGTGGAGGAATATTCTAGATAATGTTACAGACTGGAATCAGGTTTCCTTCCAGACACTGTTTAGATGAGTATGCATGATGTCTCCACCAGGAGAGATTTGCCAGTCACCTAGTTCTTTGAGGTCATACCCTTTCTCCAGTTCCCGAATAGGATTGCATGAAATAGCATCTGTGGAAGTGCACAGGTTATCACTGTATTTCCTGAATGCTCTAGGTATTCACAGCAAGTCTCCCTGTTCTCCATCTGGCCTTGTTCATATTTGTAACAGTTGAACTTTGAATCACTATTCACTAAGATTCCTTTAGAAGTAATATGTGACATTTATGTACAGAACTGACTTTCAATCCAGATGTGCCATGTTTCTATACTAAGTCATGAACCTTGGCCAAGTGACAGACTTTGGCTGCCATACACACCCATTTTACACAAAGATGCATATACTTTAGTGGAGGCACTGGTATCTCCTTATGCGAAAAGTAGCAACAGGAAATTCAAAACCATTCAAAATGGCACCCACAGTCGTTTCTCACTCTGGGTTTTTTTCTGTATTCATTTATTCATCTAGTCATTTATTATTCTTTCTTTTGGGGTTTGGGGATCAAATGCAGAGCCACGTGGATGTTATGCAAGCATTTTACCAATGAGTTACATCCCCAGCCTGTGTTATTACCACCTATAGCTACGTCCCAGAGATTAAATAGAATCACTGGCTATGATCTGAGTCTTGTGTGGCTCAAGTGTGCTTCGAACAATTAGTATCAGCTGTTGTAACACTATCACTACCCCTAGAATTACAGAATTGAAATCAGCGTTAACAACTTTAAATGTTTTATTTTAAGAAACAAAATGATCTCTTAGACTTTATATTTAGGGCCTTTGGAAGTAACACTTTTATTTGTTTCCTTCAGTAACTTTTCTCAGTGTCTGTTCACGGCAGTGTTCAAGCCCACATTCCAGCAGAATTGCATTGGTTTCTTTCTTGAACATTAAGCTAATTTTCTCCTTTTCGGGTTTCTGACATTGATGGGTCAGTAATGTGTATCTTATCCGTGTTGTGTAATGGATCATTCACTATTCAGTGGATTTAAACAATAGGACATACTGTTCTTTACAGTCTGACCAGATGATTGGGTGGTGGATTTTTGTTACAGTTGTTTGTTTGATGCTCTTAGCGGGGTCCACATGACTGCAGGTAGCTGGGTCCCTCTCTGTGGGTGGGCAGCTGGGAAGACTGTCCACTCTCTTCCTTTTTTCCTTTATTCTATCATATAAGAAGCCATGTCTCTGTTATTGTTCTCTCCCTCCTCTGGGGTTAGGTGATATTCTATTTCAGAGGCCAGCTCTGATCTCTAGGAAAGGCTTTCTAAGTGTCTCTGTGGCTCTTGCATTAGTTCTTTGTAATTTCGACTTTGACCTATGAGTCATCTTCCTTACGCACAGGAAATGATTCTTGGTGGTGACTGAGGACCTTCATCTGCTTCTCCACCACAGAGAGAAGCCTGCCTTCTTTTGCAGAAGACCCAGTTCCTCTTAATTCTAGTGTGACTGTCTTTAAAACATTGAATTTCTTCTTAATCATATTAGTATGCACTCCTTTATTTTCTCCAAGCAATTCTCCTCCAGCCAAGTACTTCTTGCTGTGGATATGTCAGGCTGTCATGTAATCGTATCTGGGTGGTTGAAGGCAGTGCGTACCCACTACAAAACCTAGCGGATATAGCTTCAATATATTTATCTTCTTATAGTTTGGGACTATTCAGGACAAACGACATCCTGTAGTTTACCAAGTTTGTCTGGATACAAGTCCGCCTTGTTCAGAAGAACTCTTGGTGACCTTCTTGGCTGAGTATACTCAGGAGACATTAGTATAAGCTGTTGACCACAGGCAGGCAGACGTTTCTGTCATCCTCAGCCAAAGCACAGGAGACAGTCCCAAAGGCAACATTTTTTGAATCCAAGGAAAGTTCGAAAATTCACTAAAAAAATCTTGCATTTCTCCAAATAAATATTTTCCTTACACTGCAGACTTTGGGGGCCACAGAGAACTCTTTTATAAGTTAACTTCTTGATAAACAGAATTAAACCACCCTGTATTTTGAATTCTTCAGCCTTCTAAAGCCACCTTGGTTTAAATCCAGCCCTGCATTCTGTGCTGATTATTAATGAAATTGCAGTGTTTCAGTCTGTTCCATAATTTCTCTGGACTACAGAAAACCTCAAGAATGTGGCTAAATACTATTAGAATTTATAAACAAATTTAATGACATTCTTCAATATTAAGTCATGAAACAAAACTTAGTTATGTTTCTATACACTGAACAGTAAGTCATCCTAAAAAGCAAAACAGAAAGTCTTATTTACAAAGGCATAAAAATATTTAAAAATTAATTTGTCAGGGGAGATGAAACACTTGCATACTAAAATGTATAAAACAACAATGAGTGAGATTGCAGAGGATGCACATAAGTGGACAGATGCCCTATGTTTGTGGGGTAGAAGAATTAGTGTGTCCATTATCCAAAGCCATCTATGGGATCTATACACAGTTGGTGCCAGAATTCCAATGCCATTTTATCATGGAAATATCAAATAGTGAAAACCCTGTGGAATCACACACAGACACACACAGAGATACATACACACACAAATACACACACACAGAGACATACACACACAGACACACAAATAGAGACACATGTATACACACAGACACACACAGACACATACACACAGAGAGACACACATACAGAGACACATACACACACAGAGATACATACACACACAAATATACATACACACACAGACACAAAAGAGAGACACATACACACACAGACACATACAAACACAGATACACACACAGACACACACAGAGAGACACATACATGCACAGACACATACAAACACAGACACACACAGAGAGACACACACGCAAACACACATGAACACACACAGACACAGAAACACACACACACACACACACACACACACACAATATCAAATGGGCAAAGCAATGCCTAAAATTAACCAAGCCAAAGTCATCACCAGACCTTACTTAATTTAAAAACTCGCTACAAAATTATAATCAAAACAACATGGTATGGTGATTAAAAAAACAAAGAGACCCCTAGAACAGAATAGATACCCTAGAATTACACACATTTGAGGTAAAGTGACATTTGATGAAAATTCCAAGAATATACAAAAGGGGCAACATGATATCTATAACAATGTCCTAAAACCTTTATCTCTTCATGCAGAAATGAAATTAGCCTTGGAAAGATAGCTCAGCAGATAAAGGCATTTAACCTTTGATTCTGACAATTTAAATTCAGTTCCTGGACCCAGCATGGAAGGAAAGAGAACTGACTCCTGTAAGTTGTCCTCTGATGACCTCCATGTGTATGAGCATGCATTTTCACATACACACAGACACACACACAGACATACAGACACACAGACACACACACAGACACACAGACACATAGACACACACACAGACAGACACATAGACACACACACACAGACACATAGACACACACACACAGACACACACATACAGACACATAGACACACAGACACACACATACAGACATATAGACACACAGACACACACACACACACACACACAGATACACAGACACGCATGATGGAAATTACATCCTTATCTTACATACTACAAATATTAACTACAATTGACTAAAGATTTAATGTAAAATATCATGTGTAAAATTTGTACAAGAAAATAACCAGAACATAACTAGGACAATAATATTTTTTGGTTGTGGTAATACAAGTAGCAAAAGCAAGTTTAAACTAGCAGAACTGTATCAAACTAAAATGCTTCTATACACAACAGATGACATGCTCTGGAATGCAGCTACCTGGAGAGGGAGCAGAGAGGTGGGACTACCTCTTGAGCCAGGAGTTCAGGGTCAACTGGACAGCAGAGTCAAAAGAAATCTGCTAAGTGTCTTGGCACAAACCTGCAATCCCAGCACTCAGAGGCTAAGGCATACGTTTGAAAGCTACTGTGAGAGCTACACTGGGATACCAGGCCACCCAGATCAGTAGACAGAATCTGTCTCACAAACAAATAATAAATAAAATTTCTACTCTGCAAAAGAATAATTTAAAAATATTTGCCAGTCATATATCTAGTAAAGGGATAATGACCACACTATTTAAGAAATTCAAGCAACTCATTAGCAAGAAAAGAGACGACTGGATTTGGGCAAAGAACATGAAGGGATGTCCTCCCCAAGGTGCCACACATGGAAAGATACTCAACCTCACTAGCTATATCAAAGGCCCAGCAAGGTGTCAATAACTTTACTGGGATAGCTGTGATTAAGGGAAGAGTACTGTTAAGCATACAAAGAACAAGAAAGCTTGATGAACTTTGGCAGGAATGTCAACTGTAACAGTCATTATGGAAACCAACGTGGAGATTCTCCAGAACAGAAAATAATGCTAGCGTTGAGTCAGCAATCCCTTCCCTGGATAGAAGCCCTAAAATAAGATCACGGCCTGCAAGAGGCCATCCTTCCTGTGTTCATTACAGCCTCATTCACAGTAAGGGTCTCGAAACAGCCTGCATTCCTCCCTTGGTAAATGAAGAAAGGAAATAATGAAAATGTCAAACAATATCCAGCCTTGAAAAGGAAGAAAATCATATCTTTAGCTGCATATTATGCCCGAACCCCAGAGGACATTGCACCAAGTGCAGTCAGCTGGACACAGGCATGTGAAGATGATCTCACTTACATGTAGAATCTAAGCATGTTGGAATCATAACGGTAGAGAGGGAAAGTGAGGTTGGGAGAGCCTGGTCCCAGATGTGAGCTCTGGCTACAAATGACAGTGTCTTCCTGCCTGGCCTTCTGCCTGACGTTCGGGAACGTCGAGATCTGATGCAAGCCACACGTTCACTCACTGCTGTGATGCACAGGAGAGATGGAACTTTCACTCTGGTTTAAAGCTGTGCCCTCGTTAAACACTGCTATAAGCCACTCCTTTGTGTTCCCTGAAGGTGCAGGCAAGGTCACCTTGGTCAGTGATGGAAAGGGGAATAAATCAGAAGCACAAATAGACTTTTGGGGGCCGGACGAGGTCTTAGCATACACTAAGGGAAGTAGCTTAGAGATAACAAGCCATGCCAAGGGAGGTGTAACTTTTCCAAGCGCCTGTCAGTTGAAGCATACTGGTTTTCATAGGGGCTATTAAGTCAGGTTTCCTGAAATAGGAGCAGAGATATTTCTATTCGGTCTGTGACAGGTAGGTGTATGTCTAATGAAGAGAGAGATGGCTGGGTGTACTTGTTAAAATCTTGGCCCGTTATACCCCATACCACTTGCAAGTCGCAGCATTCTCGTAGAGACTCCCTTGCCGTAAGTTGTGGGGCTTTTGTTTGCATATTTCCCTTCTCAGATATAAACATTGACACTTGTCACAGTTCTGCTTGCTTATCTGTCTTCTCACCTGGTGAGCTGTCATGGTCACTTTATTTCCTTTGCTTTGCTTGATGAACAGCATAATCCAGAAGTAAATCAATGAGGAGGTTGGGAGAGAGGGTAGAGGGAGGGGGATATTGATCATTTAAACAGGTGGCGTTGCTCAAAAGACAAGCATACTCAGAAGACAGGTACATTTCTTTTTTCTGTGATCCACTCTAACGACCATATTTAACCTCCTAGTACTTCTACAGTGAGAAACTGGAGCTAAAATGATCTTGACCTTTTAAGTTTAATCTATGGAAAGGAAATGTGTAAACAGCCAAACAGAGGATGTGTATGAGGTACAGAAGTCTCTAAGAGCTGAGTGGGAAGCCCCTTGTAACAAGCAAGCCTTGGACGGGGCCAGTGGGGTTGAGATGTCTGAGAGAGACAGAAAAGCCACATAGTCTATTTGCCTAAATGCACTTAGTATTCATATCTTAATGAGAAATAGAGAAGCCATAGCTTCAATAGTAATAGAGAAAAACAAGAAGTTGTGAGGTTTAACACTGACGAAAAGTGTAAACCTTTTCGTCAGTGTTAAACTGTTTTAAGGTACAGAGTTGGTTAAAGTTTCATCTATTCTGACAATATAAGAAAAAGGAGAAAGACGGTTAAAGATATTCCCAGTTGTGAGTTTGTGTGTGAAGGCACTAATTAACTTCAGCAGAATGGGAGGTAGTGGATGTTTGGGGTCAGAGCATCTTAACAAGAAGAGATTCAAATAGCTTTCAGTGTTGAATTTGTTCTTAGTATTTTTCACATTAAACATTCTGGAATGTTCCTTCTGTAGTTCTAATAGTAACATACACAATACCAGTCAGAACGGGGCCAGTGATTAATTACTAAGTATGACACACTTACCTCCTTCCTGTGCTAATACAAAGCTTTCTATGGTGGGAGTGTTCCATTTAATAGAGTGTCAGAGATTTGCCCCAAGTACGCAGAAACATGTATGACAAGACTTCTGAGAATCTAAACTAGGCCTTTTAAAATTTGGTTCATCAAGGCAGTGAAAGGAGAAAAGGCCAAAGTCAGGAATGATCTTGGTCCAGATTAGCTGTTGTTCCTTGCCAAGCTGATAAAACAAAACAAAACAAAACAAAACAACCTAACCCCTTACTGACACAGCCATAGCGGAATCCACCATAGCTTCTAAACCATGCTCTAAAACAAGGGCGAGTCATAGTATCTGTGCAGAGGATGCATTTCCTCTCTGAATTCAGTTAAAGCTGTGTTTTAATGCATCTCGGCATGCGTTATCCACTGCCGTGGTTCGGATGTGAATTCTCCAGAGGTTCATGTGCTGGAAGCCACGTCCCCAAGGGCCTGGTATGGAAGTGATGTGGTTTCATGAGATGATTACATCACGCTGCTGGGCCAGGCTTGAAGGAGATTAGTGTAGCTGTGACAGCACTGAGTTAGCTCTCTGAGACATACAAAGCAAGGCGTCTCTTCTGTAACCAGTTCTTTTCCTAATGTCCCACTAAGGTGTGATACAGCCTGGAGGTCCTTGTCATGATGCTGTCACCTTGCTGTTTGAACTCCCCAGTCCTTAAGAACCACGAGCCAAGTGAACCTTTTTATTATTTTTATCTTGTCTTAGATGTTCCTCTGTGGTAACTAAAGTGAACCAAGATGTCCACTAACAAGTAAAACAGGAACAGCTGGGGACATGTGACCTGTGCCCCACATTAGTGTTTCTGTGCTGGCTATCTTAGTGCCAGGATTTTTCTTTAAGATTTTAAAATCAGAATAGTCTAGAATAATTTTTTTTATAATGGCACCCTGTTACACTGTGTGCTCTGATCTGTTTGAAGATATAAAGCAGTGACACACAAGAGCCCATGACGAACATCTTTTGTTGATAAACCAGAGCTTGTCTACGGTAACTACCCTTGTCTTTTAAATTTTGACATATTTTAAAGAGGGAATATTGATAAAGTCTAGTCAAAATGTAAGCACCACACTAATACCTGCTTACACATTCAAATAAAAGTTTCCTTTATTTTCTACTTGAACCTAATACTACTGAGTATCTGGAAGGGAAAATACTTTTTTTTAAAAAAAAGTCGAAGATTTATATTTTTTCCTTCTTTGAAATAATTTCTTGGACTGGAGAAACAGGTCATTAACAATGCCTGCTGCTGACAGAAGACTGGCGTGTGGGTCCAGGTATCCACATTGCTCAAAATTGTTGGAAGAAGAACTTACTTTTGGGGAGGAAGAGGTGGTCAGGCAAGGACCTAAGGTAGTCGTTAAGAGCATCGAGGTGTTTTTTTGTTTAAATATTCTCTCGGTAGAGGATTCACTGCCAAGATCTAATTGAAGAGTCTTAAAATGCTAATGACTCCACAAATTTTTATTTCAATTATTTAATAGATGATGAAGGTATGAGCTTTTTAAATATAGTTAACGGCTTGGTTTTCTAACGGATATGATGACTTGGTTTTAAGAATCATACAGATCAAAGGACTGTCTTGGCAGCTCTAAGCATCTCTGGCATTTTGTCCTCACTATGGGCAATTTCAGATTCATACAACTGAGCCATTGTTGTTTTAAAGAAACAAACTGGAAGCTAAATCACACTCTTTGTCCTCTTGAGAATGTAAAAGGCATTTTGCAAAGTATCATCTTGACCATGTTAAAACTACTAAAGATACTAAGAAATTATTAGAACACTATATATATATATATATATATATATATATATATATATATATATATATATATAATGTGGCATGGCTGATTTTAAGACAACTGCAACTGAAGTGTGACCCTAATGGTCAATTGTGATGATTAAACATAAGAAATGGCCTTAAATATTCCTTAAAATTAAAATGAGGAGTGCTATTTTGGTTCCGGTTTCTGAAAAAGGTCAAGTAAAATGTATTTAAATGAAAACACACACGAGTTGCTCCCTCTGGTCACTGGTTGGCAGGGACATTATCTTGCTCTCTAATGGATTTGTTGAAGCTCTCCCCTACTTTATGGTAGCTTCCCTTGCAAGAGTTTGAAATTGTTAAACGAAATAGGAGAAAATGTTTATTTTGTAAATGGTGTCTTAGGGACGGTAACAGCATTCATTCCCTGGGCTTCCATGGACCGAGAAGTTTCTACACAGACTGATAATCCATGTAACACCAGTAATGCTGTTTGTGACCAATGTGTCTGTCTTATACATAAAGAAACTTAAGTAGTCCTTGTACAGATTAAGTGACCAGAGAGAGGGCTCAGAGCAGCCAAGCCATCTGATTGTCAGATACAATGAAATACAAATTTAAGTACGGCTAAAGATGTTCACTGGCACAAAGCTAATGTTAGCTCAATTGGTAAAGAACAGACATAACATCTGGTGATATTGGGCCATTAGTGATGTTTTTAGTGAAAAAGTAACAAATATAGAAAAGATATTTTTTAAAAGCTAAAATTACATAAAACAACATAATGGCAACTCCTTGTGTTACAATTGTAGCTATTTTTCATATTTTCTATATCTTACACTTAAGATATGTGGCATGTTTGTTTTCTCCCTTCTTTGATGATATAAGCCCTGAAAGAAGACGTGGGTGGCTTGGCATCATGGGATATCACTTTGTTTTGGGATTAGACCTGACCATGCTGGTGTTGGCATCTCCTTTGGAAAGATGGAGAACTGGTACTTGTCAAGGCTTTGCGTCACAGGAGGTCCCATCATTTCATCTTTTTTTAATTTGCCTCTGCTGTTGTACTTGATGCAAATCATGAACTAATTCAAGTAAAAGCAAGGAGTGGTGTTTGAAGGAAATACTGTAGGGGTCTCCTTTATGTCTAAAACCATAGGGGAGAAAGCAGGCAGGATTTAAGTACTAGCTGGAGTGGACTTAAAGATCAGTAACTCAACCGGAGATCTCTAAACTGTATTTCACAGACTGTTACTCACTTTCCTCGGGAGAACATAGATAAGCTGTATTGCTCTAGCATGTGTTATATGGTTAGAAACTATGGGTTTCTGTGTGGGTGTTTGGAGACTCTTGATGCTTTACCTTGGCTGAGGTAGTCATCCCCCCTCCATTATTAGTAAAAAAACAAAACAAAACAAAACAAAAGCCACATGCATATATACACATACATGTGCACAGATGCATACATTCACACACATCTTAAGACCTAAAATGGTAGGATGAGAACTAGTTAATTAGCCCTAATTTCATTTAACCAAGACTTGGTATTAAACTAAGCTATCCTTTTATAACCATTAACCAATTCCCGTTCCTTAATCATCTATTCAGTAGACTGTTGTATATAGGGCACAGGTAAATAAAACTGGGTTTACCAATTGCTGGGAAAAGATTCATGGATGTCACCATAGAGTTAATGCTCCACGGAAAGAAGAAATAGACTGGAATAATAATCAGATGATAATGTCCATTTTTGTGTTTTAAAATAAGTTGGGTGGTACAATTCATGGCATATGCATGAGGTTATGTATCTTGTTGTGTTATATTTTATTTTGCAATACATCCCATGAAGACCTTGAGCTCAGGACTCTCCTGCACCAGCTGCCCAAGTGGTAGTGTTCTACGTGTCTGCAGCCATGCCTGTGGAACGGTCAGAAAAGGTGCTCTTAAGTGAAGGGCATGAAGAAAACCGCTAGTGGAGGGCAGAGCGCAAAGCTGGCAAGTGTGGTCCAGGAGCTGAATATCCTCGGGAGGGGGAAAGCTCCATTCCCGACAGAGTGAGCTCTGTTGTGTGTGGCAGAGTTTCATTTCAGTCTCAGCACAGTGGGGCATCAACAGAGGCATTTAACCTAGGGAGTGGCATGACCTGATTTACATTTTAGGGAGTCATTGTGTCTGCCTTGTGCAGAAGGAGGCCCTGCAGAGAGAGGAGAAGAGTCAAAGCCAGGCATCATTGTAGACATTAAACGCTGCAGCCTTTAAAGCACAGGAAGTACCAGACACGAACGGAGACAGAGTGAGAAATTTTAGTGCCTCAGGCCCAGGTAAGAACGTACAGGGCTCATACAGGAGAGCTCTTCTAAAGAGGGGAGCACACACAGGCTTCACAAATAGGACTGGGTCTGGGTCTTTGTAAAGATGAGAGAAACTAGATCAGGATCACCCCTGAGCAGCCTTCATTCTGGGGAGAGAACAGAGGTAAAGGGAGGAGGTTGAAGTGCACAAATCCTCGAAGGCCTTTCTCCTTCGCGTTCCTCCCGTCCCCTCCTCTGCTGTACCAGCTCTGTTTTCTGTGGGACTCTGGCATCATCCCAGATCATTTGTATAAACTTCATTCAGCTTCCAGTCTCCCCCAGGAATGTCAAGCCTGTGTCCTTCACTGTCAGTAAAAGGACTCTCCCCTTTGAAGCAAAATCCCAGTGTCTGTGAGCGGGCATGTTTGTACTAAGAACCTAAGAAGGGAGCAAGCCAAAGGGGACTCACTCTGGAGGAGCTGCCTTGCTCTGAGGCCACCTCTTCCAAATGCTTTGTTTTCCAAAGCGTGGATGCTTTTTTCTAGATTAAGCTTTCAGAGCCATTAGTGTGTTGTCCAACCTCAATTCCAGTTCTCTCTGCAAAGGCTCTTCTCACCTCTTTTACCACCCCTCCCTCTCCTAAAGTTTTAGGGTCAGAAAGGAAGAGGAGGTGACTGGTAAGAGAACAATTAGAAGACCCTGGCTTTCAGAATTTCCAATGCAAAGTGAGAAGACAAAGCGAATTGCGTGTCTAGAGCCTGTCTTCTTCCACTCACGGCAAAGTTGGTTGTACACCAGAAATGTCAAATCAGATATTGAGTTCCCTGACAGCTTATACCTGCCACCTGTCCTTCCTCACCATGTCCACTGCACGTCAACCACCCCACCTCTAGGCCGTCACCTCCTTTCCTTTCACTCCAAACTCACACCAAATGACTTGGGAGACAAATGGTTGACGGCAGTTAATATGAAGTTCAATGTGGAAGGACCCGGAAGGAAAATTCCTTGCTTTCTTTAAAACATACCAGGAAGCTGGAATAGAAGAAAGGGAATGGAGGGTGGATTCAGTACAGGGGGCCGTGGCTTCATCAGTATATTCCAGAAGCTGCTCTCTGTCTTTTGCATCTTTGAAAATGGCAGTTTTATTCTCTTTCTCTGGGCATGCGCTCCACTGTTGCTCCCACGTGCCTGAGTCAATGTCACCTTTTACCATCTCCTTCACTTTGACTCCTTGCAATATAGAACACAGCAGGGCAAGGCCTATCATTTATTTATTCAAATTCTGCCTCTACTAGAACAGAGTTTTTTTAATACCCCAAAGGCTGTTTTATTCCCTGACACACTGCCATCCCAGAATATTGTCTGTCTGTAACAGGTGCTAAAAAAGTATTTGCTGACGTAAGAGGTAAACACATTTTGTTGTTGATGATGATAATGGTAAGATAATTCTCCTTGGATTTTTATGCATTCTCAATGATTGGAGAGGAGGATGAAGGGAGGCAGGGATATCAGGAATTGGAGGAGAGAGGATATAAATTTTTCTATGTAGAATGAGAGCACTGAGGGCCCTTAAACTCAGTGTCATACATTTAAAATCGGAAGTTAGCCAAGTTGCTCCTTAACCCCCAATGGATTTAGTTCAGATAAAGAAATCGGATACAAGTGAAGCTTAACGAGCTTAGGAATTGTGTCTGGAAATTACAAGTGAACGAGAGAAGGCAGAAGGGTTAAGAGGATGTGTAGAGCCATGCACGAACTAACAGACCATGGACTCCAAGTTAAGGTAGAGGCAGAAATCAGTGTGCTGGACATCAAGGTGTTTGTGGTGTCCAATGGATGGCAAGCTTGAGGTGTAACCATGAGAGTGTGTTGCTAAGCAGGATCAGCAGAAGAAATGGGAAACTACTGAGTAAGTGGTAAGCAGTCCTGACTGTTGGATGCGTCATTCGTTACATTGTTGCCTAAGTTACTAGGAACATTGTTGCCTAAGTTACTAAGAACATTGTTGCCTAAGTTACTAAGAACAACCACAGGCAATATCTGAAGTAGAGATGTAATAGTCTTCAGAACAGGAATGAGGGGCAGGAAGCCAGGAAGTGACTACAAGGGAAAGTTAAAAGTTGCATGCTGGTCATGATTGGACCGCAGCCGTAAGCAGCAAGGCCCAGGACCTGTGATGTACTTCCTACTGAAGCCAATACAGCTCACTTCTAAGGTTTATGCCAAAAGCAAGACAGTCACAGCGTGTCCAGATTTATGTTTAGACAAGAAGATCGAGGGATAAAAAGAGCCATCCTTAGTTAGAATTCTGCAAGTATTGGGGACACTAGCTTTATAGAAGAAATCCTCCTTTTGATCGCATGTGTACCACGTTTGACTTTTGCATGTTTAAACAGCAGTCCTTACCTTTCAAATCCTTGGACACTAGGACTGCTCTTGAATTTAACAAAATCCCACTTGTCAAGTCTCTTTTCAAGTGTGCAGGAGTCAGCAGAGGCCTGTCAAGGCTCAGGAAATTAAGCAGAACCTGTGCAGAAGGAAGTCATTCCGAAAGCTTAAAGATATTTGTTATATGTAAATCAGAAATTTATATTTTCCACGTTTTGACAATGCCTCTGAGAAGCACGATTCTGTGCTTTGCATCATTCTCTGAAAAGTATTCAAACGATAAATGAGCCAAAGAAACAAGAAACATAGTCTCCTTTTCTGTAAGGATAATTAAGCCTAATGTCCTGGGTCTGTTAGTTCAGGCGGGTGTGTGCACATAGATGTGTGCATGTGCATGCACCTTCGCATGTGTAAGGGGTCGACATTGAGTATTTCTTCTCAGTTGCTCTCCACCCTTAATTGTTGAGACT
Source organism: Rattus rattus (assembly GCF_011064425.1). Taxonomy (NCBI): domain Eukaryota; kingdom Metazoa; phylum Chordata; class Mammalia; order Rodentia; family Muridae; genus Rattus; species Rattus rattus. The sequence goes on along the minus strand of NC_046168.1, from coordinate 11,187,921 downwards.
GGGTCTCTCACTGAGGCTGGTTGAGTCATGGATTTGACTGGAATGGTAGGTCAGTGAGTTCCAGGGATTCGCCTGCCTCTACCTTCACAGTAATAAGGGCCAGGTGAGTGCCGCCATTCTTGATGTGTTATAAGGCTCCTAGGGATCCGACATAGAATCCCACAACTGTGCAGCACTGAGCCGTCTTGCCAGCCCTAGTCCCAGTTTTGTGTGGAAATGCCGCTGTACTTGAAGGAGACATTGCAGACAAAGCACACCTGTCTCTTTTGAGGAAGATTACCGGAGAGCTCTCAGAGAGAGGCTTCAGATCCAGGTTGCAAGTAACATGGTCAGGTGAGTCATGTCTGACCTTGGGTGATAAAAGCATAGACTCTATTATAAAATTAGCAGATAAACTAGAATGTACACATTTATACACCTAAGTTACAACTAGGCTGATAAAATCGTACTGTGCATGGGATTCACCATACATACCTAGCTTCAGGTCTTCATGTTACGAAGAGTGGCTCACTGTGAGTAGACGGTATGAATTTGCCTCACTGTGGCCACTCTTTTATTATCTTTAAGACTGTTTAAAAGTAATAGTAATCCATCAGTGTTTTCTCAACATCGTCTGCAGACCCCAATTGGAAAGACTTACTCTCATTTAACATTCAACTAAATCCATCACCAAGGTGGCCCCTGCACCTGTGGCTCTCTGGAAACTGTTTCAAACGCGGAGCGCCATCCGAGAGTGACCCATCCGAGAGTGACCGTGCAGACTTCTAAGACCGCCACTGTATGCGATGCTTTTATATGCACGGTTTCAGTCAGTCAGCTCCCTACCTTCTCTGTTGCCAAGGTCACCAGGCCAGTGCACTGCAGAAGGCTGTGCAGCTCTTCATGAGCCGCTATGGAAGAAATCTGTTCTTACAGAGGGTTTATACACAAGTGTAGTGGCTCTGCACACTAGAAGTTTTTCATGACACTTACAATTTATCCCTAAATTAAAGAAGTTTCATCTTCCTCCTAAAGCCTCTTGCCTATATCCCGACCACTCACTGGTTGCCATCACTCACTGGTTGCCATCACTCACTGCCCATCATCCGCATCCCACGCCACACTATCTCCACGAACCTTATGCACTAAACAACATGTTTTGCATTTATTGTTAACCATGGGATGATTTTTGTAAAATGTCAAATAAGTTAAACTTTTAAAACAAATCATATTTAATAATAACAGTATTTCAACCCAGAGAGTTATCTTCTACTGAAGAATGGAGGTTTGAGTTTTAACCTGCTTTTAGGTATGTTTATGAGTCCCTACCTGTATGCATGTGCACTTACATATATGCTTGGAGCCCACGGTGGTCACAGGTAGCGTTAGAGTCCCTGCATCTGGAGTTACACACAGTCGTGAGCCATCATGTGGGTGCTGGGAACTGATCTTGGATTCTCTGCCAGAGCTCTTAACAGAAAGCCAGCCATCCCATGAGCCTCCAATGGATCTTTTAAGACAAAACACATTCTTTACTATCTTCTTTTTTTCTTTTCTTTTTTATTGGATAATTTATGTATTTACATTTCAAATATTATAGCCCCTTTCCCCCTTGCTCACCCCCCTCTCCCTATCTCTGCTTGTATGAAGATGTTCACACTCCCACTCCAATGCCCTGGCATTCCCCTACCCTGGGGAAATGAGCCTTCGCAGGATCAAGGGCTTCTCCTATTGATGCCAGACAATGCCATCCTCTGCTACATATGTGGCTGGAGCCATGGGTCACTCCATGTGTACTTTTGGTTGGTGGTTTAGTCCCTGGGAGCTCTGGGGGTCTGGTTGGTTGATATTGTTGTTCTTCTTATGGGGTTGCAAACCCCTTCAGTTACTTCAGTCCTTTCTCTAACTTCTCCATTGGGGAGCCCGTTCTTAGTCCAATCGTTGGCTTTGAGCATCTGCCTCTGTATTTGTCAAGCTATGGCAGAGCCTCTCAGGAGACAGCTATATCAGGTTCCTGTCAGCAAACATTTCTTGGCATCAACAGTAGTGACTGAGTTTGGTGGTTGCATATGGGATGGATCCCCAGGTGGGGCAGTCTCTGGATGACCTTTCCTTCAGTCCCTGCTCCACTCTTTGTCCCTGTATTTCCTCCCATGGTATTTTGTTTTTCCTTCTAAGAAGGACTGAAGCATCCACATTTTGGTCTTCCTTCTTCTTGAGTTTCGTATAGTCTGTGAATTGTTTCTTGGGTATTCCAAGCTTTTGAACTAATATCCACTTATCTGTGAGTAAATACCAAGTGTGTTCTTTTGTGACTGGGTTACTTCACTCAGGATCATATTTTCTAGTTACATTCATTTGCCTAAGAATTTCATGTAGTCATTGTTTTTAACAGCTGAGTAGTACTCCATTGTGTAAATGTACCACTTGTTCTGTATCCATATTCTGTTCCTCTGTTGAGGGACATCTGGATTCTTTCCAGCTTCTGGCTATTATAAATAAGGCTGCTATGAACATAATGGAGCATGTGTCCTTGATATATGTTGGAGCATCTTTTGGGTGTATGCCCAAGAGTGGTATAGCTGGGTCCTCAGGCAGTACTACATGCAATTTTCTGAGGAACTACCAGACTGATTTCCAGAGTGGTTGTACCAGCAACAATGAAGGAGTGCTCCTCTTTCTCAACATCCTTGCCAGCATCTGTTGTCACCAGAGGTTTTTAATCTTAGCCATTCTGACTGGTATGAGGTAGAATCTCAGGGTTTTGATTTGCATTACCCTGATGACTAAGGATGTTGAACATTTCTTTGGTACTTCTTAGCCATTTGATATTTCTCAGTTGAGAATTCTTCGTTTAGCTCTGTACCCCATTTTTAATAGGGTTATTTGGTTCTCTGGAGTCTTAACTTCTTGAGTTCTTTGTATGTATTGTATATTAGCCCTCCATCAGATGTGAGATTGATAAAGATCTTTTCCCAATATATTGGTTGCTGTTTTGTCCTATTCATAGTGTGTTTTACCTTACAGAAGCTTTGTGATTTTATGAGGTCCCATTTCTCGATTGTTGATCTTAGAGTATAAGTCATTGGTGTTCTGTTCTGGGTCTGGAGGGCCATGGAACATTCTTAGCTCTGGGTGCAGATGAAGACTGGAAAGATCCTGTCCCAGGCTGCTCTGAGGTTCTTGTGCCCTGTTAGCTCCTGGCAGGTTTCTCTTTGGACAGTTAGTGGAGTAAAAGTGGGGTTCTCACCTGTGGGCTTAGGAGTGAGAGCGCCCCTGGGAGACCAGCTTTCTCTGGGAAGGTTTTGGGACAGGAGGCCTTAGCTCTGGGAGCAGATGGAGACCAGAGAGGCCCTTTAATATCTTCTGATATTACTATGTAGACACATCTCCCCAAATTAAATTGGAAGCTTCCTTTGAAAAGACCTTATTTTGCTTGTTCTTTTATAGATCCCACATTGTATAATATGAAGCTGAGCACCATAAAAAAAACCCTAGATGATAAATACTCATTACACATAATGAAAAATAAACTTAGATACCCTTGACTCTTCGTTATATGGAGCTATATGTGAAGTTTTGAGAATATAATGGGAGCTATGGATTTTCTTCCTTCCTAACACAGTATTTTAGAGACTGATTTACCCAAACTTCAACTCCTACCTTTAATGTTTGGTAATCCTCATTTTCCTACCTTGCTTTCTTTCCTTCAACTTATGTCACTAGAAACATCAAAATACTGGACAAAATGACACACTACAGATGAAGAGTAAGAAAGCAGAGTTCTAGGTACAGATGAGTTTGTCAGCCTTATTCATCAGGGACACAGTTGTCACACATCAGTTTTCAGTATGGGTTCATGGCCAGTTCTGCTTGGCCATGCAAGGGACACTGTGACATGGTTTCCAACCCTGGAACAAAGACAGCAGGGCATGGGGCTCTGTGAGTGTTGATGGTTGCTGTGGGCATGGCATAAGGCTTGTTTGTATAAAATTATGTAAATTTTACATCATGTTCCTGCTTTGGGAAATGTTTTCCATGCCAAGGTTAATGACTCCATGATAATCAGAAACAGCAGGAGTCCAGGAAGATAGATGTATCTATGTCTCAGCAAAATAGTAAACCCTGAAACTTTCAGGACAGCCCTTAAGGATGTAGGAAACAACTCTGAAAACATGAGTTCAAAAATATATCATTTTTCAACTATGCAAAATATAAGGATGTAATATGAATTATATGAAAAACTTCACAAACCTAAAGATCAGAGGTAGCTACACTATGACCCAGCTTGTCAGGAAGATACAAAGACAGCAGATTCCCGAGTTCAAGGTCAACCTGGATCAGAGCTAGTTTGGTCATCGGCCTCTAAATTGTAGTCTCAGGATGGGCTCCTAACCCATTAGCTCATTGTCTGTGTTTACAAATGTAGGCAGATCTCTGAATTCATTTTCAATAGTAAAAAAATATCCTTGCCATTTCTTTCTAAGAATCAAGGGACTGGGGTCACAGGATGCTTATAGGATCATGGAATAATCAAAAGAACACCTGGGGTAATGACTGAATTGATACGTAAATAAAAGACTGGGCCTTTGATCTTCAAGAGATGAGATATCCAGAGAGTTTATGGAATTGCAAGAGAGAGCCATGTCAAGAGAATGCTATTTTAAAAGCTGTCTTGAGCCATCAGATGTCATGAGCCATCAGCTTGTAACCAAGAATTGCTTCTCTCAATGCTCTCAAACACCCCTTCCTCAGAACCTCTCACCAAGCTGAGGCTGGCCCTTGGCAGACTTACAAAGAGTTTCATGGAAAAACCAACTTAAATTATTTCCTTGTAGTGTCTATGTTGTACTGTAAAACAACCATAATTTGAGTATTAAATCTACTGATTGCTAGTATTGCTATAAACTAATAAGAATCGGAGATTAATTATTTAATCTGAGACATGGAAAAAAGCAGAGAAAGTAACATTTCATGATTTTAGGCAAGCAAATAAGAAAGGGAACAAACAAAACAACCATCAAAGCAGCCTTCGGTGTCTGACAACTTGTTTTCAGGAGATTCAGGTCCTGTCCCAACCCGATATTATAGGTCTCTCAAAGCCAATCAAAGGAGAGGGCTCCTTACCCATGGGTGACCCTACCATAATCACGTCTCTTACATATGGATTTATGCATTGAAAACAACCGAGACAGCGAGCGCATTCACTGAGATTATCATACAGATGGAGAGGGGGCACTTCCTTTTGTTGAAATGAGTAAAGGCTTGGAGCTTCTGTAGGCACATTTTCTACAAGTTGGAAAGAAGAGAAAAATGGACCCACAAAAACAGAGGGCAATGCTTGTGCCTGTGCCTCTGTGTTTGGCTATCTGTGGACAGATTTTCTCTGATCATCTATGTGCCAAATTTTCAACTACAGCATAGGTAAGCTTGGACTAGGTGTTAGTTATTTGCCAATGGCAAAGGTTTGCTCCATATTTACTCTATCTAAATTGGGCTAGTCAGCTACACTTTAGTCTCTGAGGGAGACTATTGAAGCAGTTTCCAAGTGTTTTTGAGTCATAGAACACTAGAGAGATGTACTAAGATGTGTCTTTTCTTATTCTTTCACAGTGAAAAAGCCCTAGAGCCTATCAGTGTGATGTATAGTCACATGGACTATATAGTCACTTGAGTGGGTTTCTTAACCAGCCTGTTTTTCTCTGCTCACAGTAAATCTATCCTTCCATGGTATTGCCTGTATTAGCTGTCACTTACGAAGATAGACAGATCATATCTTCCCTACCTCTCTCTAGACAGAATTTATAGCTGATAACTCATTTTTGTGGGATACTCATACATACATTAATAAGTGTTCTGAGTTGAAAGCTGCTATCCATCAAACGCAAGTAGAATACAATTCTTGTTGTTGTTTTACAAGCTTAATAGCTGTTCCGCTATTGCTGTCAACTAGACACATATTCAAGTCACCTGGATGAGTAAACTTCAGCTGAATAAGTGCCTCAATAAGTTTGGCCTGTAGCTATGACTGGAAGAGATCATCTCGACTGATGATTGATGTGGGGAGGCCCCACCCACTGTGGGCGGCACCATTCCTAGACAGGTGAATCAGGACAGTAGAGGTGAGCTAGCTGAGTGAGCCAGTAAACAGTGCTCCTCCGTGGTTTCTTCCTCAGTTTCTCCTTTAGTTCCTTGCCTGACTTCCTTTAGTGATGGGCTGTCACCTGGAAGCATAAGACAAGTAAACCCTCTTGTCCCCAACCTGCCTTTAGTCAGAGTATTTTATAACAGAAACACAAAAGTAACTAGAATAATAGTTGGGCATGGATTTGTAAAAACATTCTGAGTGTACTAAATGATCTCATAAATGATCACAGTTTTCATGGCTAATTATATCCTTTAAGTATGTAATTATTGATATTTTATTATCTATGATGTTGAAACTTTATTGGAATGAGAATGTTTTTAGTTTTTATTAGTGTAAAAACAATGGGTATATATGCGTATATTCATTGAGTTTTACTTATTTTCATCTTCTCTTTCTTTGCTGCCCCTTCACCTTGATCTCTTTCTTTGTGTTTTGATATTATGTGTACATATATACATATACATACACACACACACACACACGTGTGTGTGTGTGTGTGTGTGTGTGTGTGTGTGTGTATTCTGTATCTGAAAGGTAATATAACGTTTTTCTTGTGAGGTTGGCTTTTTTCACTTAGCATGATGGTCTTTGGTTATAGATGAAGGTTCTTTAACATTTCCTTATATTTTACCTCATCATAAAAATCAAATGTTTATACATAATGACTGATCTCTTTAATCAAGAACTATAGAGTATGACTAAATTATTTTTAGGAAAAACTATAGATATGTTTAACATATTATATGTTGTAACCAAGGAGATGAGCATATGAAATTTGTAAAATTTCTCTAAATATTCTTTATCTACAAAGAACTTACTACTCTCAATATTTTCATTGAAGAAAAACGTTATCAAAATGACATTGCTTTTTGTTTTGAGTTATAATGTGTCAATCACATTGACATCGAATTGTATTTCTCCGCAAGCCCTCCTTTTCTTCTTCTGATAATGACTTAGATGTAGAGTCCATTCTTTATTGAAAGTCATCTCTTGAGTTTGTTCAGACTTTGGCTGTGATTGAAGCATAAGTCTCGTCACATGCACATGTAAAGATCTATACTCTCCTGGATCTTGAGACAGCTCAGGTGACATAAATGGTGGCATGAGAACAAGATCAGTGGTATATTGATGATTTGCATGTGTGTTGGGGATGTATATGTGTGTGCCCATGCATGTGCACATGTGTACAAGAATATAGAGAGGCGAGAGGACAACTTAGGGAGTCCTACCTCAGGTGCCACCCACCTCTTTAAAAGAGTTTTTTCACTGGTTGAAACCTACCAAAGGGGTTAGGCTGCCAGGCCTAGGGCCACAGAGATCCATTTTCTCTGCCTTACCTGAGCTGGGTTTCACACGTGCACCACAGACTACACTTTAGGTTTTCTGTTTATGTATGACATTTAGAGAGTCCCATCTCTCATTGTTGTGACTAGGAGTCAATCCTGAGCATACAGATGAGGGCTATCTCTGATTTTACAGATGAGAAATTCAATGGACTTTGTCTACAAAATGTCAAGTGATGAACCTACCAGGCTATCTTAATTGCCACTAATAGAGTCTAGTTCTAGATTACAATAAGAAAGAAAATTTGGTGGCTCATATCATTATAGGTTCAAAGAATAAATGAATTCATATGTAATAATACAGAAACTAGGTAACATCAGCAATTCTTTTTGCATCTCAGTAATTTTCCCTAGGCTGACATGCAGTATAAAAATTGGGCATTGGTGACATCTGTTTGTTTTTGCTCTCATAATTTCAAATATGAAAGGAATATATATTCTTGATTATTTAAGCACAGTCTCTGGGGAGGACACTGTGGAATGGCTTGGTTCTAGCAGAAAGCCTTGATGCTATCACCCTTCCACAGGACAGTGTGTGACTGTTAGGCTGAATTACATGGTACATCTATCTGAAGAAGGTGGTGAAGTGATTGACAGCTCTATGAGGTTGGGCAAGACCTCTACCAGTGAAGGGCAGGTTGGACTGAACTTGTGTGTTAGTGGTAATGGTAGTTATGATTTTTGATAGGAAAGGGGGTAGATGCCATGTAAAACATCTTGTAAATTGTGTGCTCCAGTAGTCAGTGGATCTACTTCATCTTTGAAGAAGAGAGGTAGGGCATCCATCTGAGAAGAGAGGGAGCGAGATCAGGAGAGAGCCCACCATCAGGTGTGAAGTGGCTTGGCTATTGCTCTAATAACAGTGCTCTTAAGTATCAGTGATATCTTGTCCACAAACAAGAAAAGTCATTTTACTTGTAGCTTGTAAAAAGCTGCAGAATAGGTAACTGCTTCACGCCTGTGGTGCTCCCCAAGGCACCTGTGTCGAACTACTTAAGCTGTCAGTCAATATAGCCTTGCTTTAAGTGTGAAGAAGGTATCAGAGCTAGTGAGGCAGATCCGTGAGTATGGATCTGCCAAGCGCCTTTAGTCCCAGCCCCAGGGAGGCTGATGTTGGCAGATTAAGAGTTCCAGATACCCTGAGCTATGTAAGACCATGTGTGTGTGTGTGTGTGTGTGTGTGTGTGTGTGTTTGTCTGTCTGTGACAGAGACAGACAGACAGAGACAGAAACAAGGAGCCAGCACTCCTTTCCAGTTACTTTATTTACCCATCTGGCTAACGCTGTTTCTCTCGTGAGGCACAGTCACCAGTTTTCTAAGCTTGAGCCCTTTTCTGTTTGTCTCATTTTACCTTCTAGGTGGACAAGAAGATCGTGAGAACTGAAATAGGAGTTCTCCTGAGACTCTCACACCCGAACATCGTAAGTGGCTCTTAGCTACCATTTCAAAACATTTCCAAAGCTGCGGGATGGGCTCATTGTCCTCCACTGTCCATGTTGATGGGGGAAAAGTCACCCTTCCTCTCTATGAGGCAGCATGGCCTAACCCAAGGCCTTACCTCATCACCTCCAATCAGTTTCAGAATAGATGGACTAGCAGTGCATACCATGCCTCTGTTCATGCATAAAAGGAAGGGAAAATGGAGAAATTTGTTTTATTCTAATGAAACACTGACTTTCTCCCTCTTTTGTTTGCCTATCTTTTTAATATGCCATTGCCGAAAAGGCCTTTGAAGCAAAAGGCACTGCTTTGCAAAGTCATTTCAGCCTTTGGGAGAGTGTCCGCTTCAGAAATAATGCAAAGATGCAAACAAATGATGTACGTGAACGGGAGACATAACCAGTTTCCAGAAGCTCTGCTGTCAGGACGCCTCTGAGGAAAACTGAGCTTTTTGGAATCAATGAAGTGAAAAAGAACAAAATCATTTTCATAGCAGCATCTTGATTTTATAAATTAAACCATCTACTTAATTTTTTTTCTTAAAAGAAAAATACCTATTTGTGTGCAGGGTGATGACCGGCAATGCTCAGGGCACACAACTTGACATGCGCGTTAAAGGTGTGCTTAGCTGCACAGAGCAAGTACTTTTCTTACGATAAATAGGACGATGGGCTGAAGCACTGACTCATCAACCTTGGGTTGCCACCCAAGGCCCAGGCTCCACACATCCCTGTGCCTGCCATTTCCCCACCCTTGATGCCTTGACCTCTCACCCTGTGCCTTGTCATCATGGACCCGTAGTGTTAGCTGCACATTTCCCTAAATCCCCAGATTGATATTCAAGGAAGAAATCGGAAGGACCTCCTCTGCAGAGTCAGATGAGTTGTTTCTCAAAAACGACTGCAGCCAAGCTCTCTCGAACCTTTGGTGGCCAGAGATAGCTAAACACTGTCCCCCGCTACATCAAGGCTCGTCGGTCAGAGAACGAGGTTGCCACAAGCAGCTTAGAATGCTGTCATCCACAGTGTGAGGCCAGGTGCCTTGCTTCTCAGAACTAAAGCAGATTTCTGTATGCAGTGAAGTATGAGGACGCTTTGAATAAGCAGTTCTCAAGCAGGTCATACTCAGTTCCCACGGGCCTGTTCTCCACGTCCTCCTTCTGAGGAAGCCGCTATGGAGATCGGTGCTGGCTTTTGGCTTCGTCAATGTCTGATGTCTGGAGAGATGTCTACATCTGGTTGGATTATCTGACTGTGATGAAACCCTAGTGTGGTCAGTCAGTTCTCTCCCATCACTCTGTCCAAGAACCTTCACAAACAAGGGACTCTGTAACTGCTGACGTGGGCTGCTTTACACACAGACTTTACCCCCACCCCACCCCACCCCATCCCACCCCGAGCTACCTCACAAACGAATTCCAAACCTGTTGTTTCCAGGATAGAGCATTGCTCATCTCCAGCAACCATGGTGCTTTCAAACACTTTTGTAAAGTTGGGTCTTGTATTCGATTCTAGGGAAAAGAAAGAAGGAAGGAAGGGAAGGAGGGAGGGAGGGAAGGAGAGACGGAGGGAGAAAGATTGCAACATTTGAGTAGAACTTGGGAAGTGTTTTTAAGAAAGTTATTTCAAAATGAAAAATATCAAAATTTAATAAGACTTTGGAAAAAACTGAGCTGCCTGACAAAATCAACAGCTGAGAAAGGGAGCGGCAGCTGCCTGCCTGGTGCTAGAACGGGGACTTTCACTGAGCTAACCCAACCATTGGTGATGCACACGATTGTTTGTCCATAATGCTAGACATTGTCAAGGAAGATGAGATGAGCCACTGTTGATGCTATTTCTTATTGTGCCTCTTTCCCTCAGATAAAACTCAAGGAAATATTTGAAACCCCCACAGAAATCAGTCTGGTCCTTGAGCTGGTCACGGGGGGAGAACTGTTTGACAGGTAAGTCAGACCTAGAGTGCAAAACAACAGACATGTTTGCTCTGTATCACCAAAAGACTCGTGGTAGGGAAAATTTCCCAAGATCTTTCATAATGAGAGGATTATATGAATTGATGTGTTTTTCTCGAGAAGAATATTGAAGAGAAGTAGATCATAATTGATAAATAAGTATGTAATTAAAAAAGAAAAGCACTATATCAATTTATCAAATTATATCAATTTATAGAATCACATATTTTAAGTAAATAGTAGCATTTATGGCATTATCTTTTTTAAAAAAGATTTATTTATTATGTATACAGTGTTCCACCAGCATGTATGCCTGCATGCCAGAAGAGGGCATCAGATCTCATAATAGATGGTTGTGAGCCACCATGTGGTTTCTGGGAATTGAACTCAGGACCTCTGGAAGAACAGACAGTGCCCTTAACCTCTGAGTCATCTCTCCAGCCCGAGATTATCTTTGTGAGAAAATACTTAAAGTTGTGTTCTCTTTCATGATCCAAAAACTCATAAAAGTCAGTAATTTTTAAATGATTATCTATAGCCTATTTTCTCCAGTATAGAAGTCTATGTAAAAAGTTTCATGTTGCAGAATAAAGCTTGGCTTTCTTTGGCCCATTTGTTGCCTTTTGAGGTGTTTGGTCATAGCTTATCTCTCAAAGATGTTTGAGACTGGGAGAGGAGAGGATGCCCCTAATCCGAAAGCACTGTAAGCCAAGCCATCTTTAGGCTTCCATAGTTGTGTCTCCTCCATGCCTACTCAGGAGAATTATAGGTGGGCAGGCTGTGAGGGATCTTCTGTGGGGGAATCATCAGGGCAACAAAGAACAAAAGTGAGGATAGCAATATGAAGTAATTATAAAGTAGAAATGGTGAGAAGCTGGTGGAAGAGTCTTGGTAAAAGAACAGAGTAGAGATAACTAACCAGATAGGGGAAATCACAAGACTGAGTGTCCAGATCTTGTCAAAAGCTCCACACGTCTTTCCTAAATGAATAATCAGCTGTAAGAATGAATGACCTCTCAAGAAGAAAGGTATCAAAAGGGGTTTGGCTTTGAATGTTGAAAGAAGACACCATTTCCAGACGTCTGCAGTGGTCTTGAATGTATGCGTTGCCCTCCGATTCACATATTTAAACCTTAACCCCAAAGATGACAGACAGTATAGAGGTGGTTCCTCTGTGAGGGAGATAGGCTATCAGGGAGCCTGGATGGATAGAATGAGTGGCCTTGTGAAAGAAGCCCAAAGTGGGCACTCACTCCTTCCTCTGGGTGAAGGCACCCATCCAAGGCCTCACTCTATCTCTGATAAAGCCATCCCTCAGAAACAATCTGCTGGTGTCCTGGTTGTGCCTAATGTATAGAATTATGAAGAATAAATGTCTGCTGTATATTATGTATGTATAAGGCCACCATTAATCCCTTTGCAGCAGCCCAGATAAATCAAGACAAACAAGTAGATTTTAACGCTGTAACATTTTGACTACTTTAAGAATAATGCACAAGGATGTGGGCAGGCAGGGGTAACCTGGTGGCTATTGTTTGTTGATAGTCTCACAGTTCTGAATCCTGACCCTACCACTCAAAGGTAAGCTAATCTAGAGGAATGCGCTTAACTTCCCCGAGCTTTGGAACAAATTTGAAGCTGTTTACTGCTGCTAAGAAGTCTTGGGTACGCCAAACCCACTATAAGGATGGCCTACGTCTTCCTGTTCCCATGAGCTTAGACAAGATTTCTCTGGAGTATCAACAGTGTTTATTTATAATAGCTCCTTTAATAGCGCCACTGTAAACAAATATTTTTGTGATTATAATCTTTGTCTAGAAGCATGATATGTTTATGTAAGATCCTACTGGCTGTGGTGGTATGAAGGCTCTCTAAGGAGACCTTGCATATTTCTCTGCTAATTATGCTCTATTACATAGAAACCTCACCTTCCTTAATTATAAGTAGTTGCAGATAAGAATCCCACGTGGAAGCTACCACTCACCAGCTGTACTTAATGATTTACCTACCACCTCTCTTCACTTGAATTAATTGTAATCAAGAGTCTCTTCTTCCTTACAAAGCTTCTATGAGAGAATCTGGGATGAATTTTATTTAGCTCTAGGAAAAAAAGAACAGAAATGAAGTTAATAAATTTAATTTGTAGAAATAAATGAAGTATTTGTTTCATAAAAGACTGACAGAGAGCAAATAAAGTACTCACCACGGTGCAAGCTCTCAGTGACTTTAAAAGATAGACCTCCACTCCCCCTGAATATTGTTCACGTTCTCGGCATGGTTGACATGACTAGACATCTCCAATACACTGCTTAACTCAAAGTTATTCTCAAAGTTTATCAAGTTGAAATAAATTTTGCATTACTAGTCAGTCTATTGGTTTTCTTTCCCTTGAGAGATTAAAGAAATGATTTAGAATCTTGAAAAAAAAATCAATGCCTTTTCTTAGAAAAGTCATATCCATACATTTTATTTAAAAGTCTGCATAATTCTGATATTACGGGAAAAAGAAAGCACCCAGATTCCAATTCTTCTCAATCTTATCACAACTCTTAAAACCCTAGCTTCCCTCTCGATAAGCTTTCTAACTGAGCAAACTTGGAGCTTTCGGATCAGTGTTCTTTCTTTTTTCTCTCTCTAGAAGTGGTTGTATTTTACCTCCAGCCAAACAGCAGTAACGGTGGGCTTCTAATTAGACTTAAAGGTGCCTCCTGCCTCTCCTCTGGCTTATTTCTTTTTTTTTTTATAAGGTTTTGCTTACCAGTGTCAAAAGATTGTGGAGCATAAAGCTTTGAATGTTGATTCTTCGAAGACAGCACATTGTTTCTTTAACTTTTAACACACACACACACACACACACATGCACGCACACACACATACACACACACACACACAGACAGAGAGAGAGAGAGAGAGAGAGAGAGAGAGAGAGAGAGAGAGAGAGAGAGAGAGAACAGTTTAATGTGAAGAGACACCAGGCTGGTTAAAATGTAGTCCCCTGTAGGTCCTTCTGGTTTTGCCAAAGACCCATAGATCCTTTAAAGGTTCACATGTTCAGCTATGTGATTTTAGTGGGACACCTCCCCCTTGACACCTCTTACATGCTGAATTCTGTCCCTCAGCTCTGAGCAGCTTCTCAGTCTATCAGCTGTTTCTTCAGCACTGGAGGAAGAATAAAGGTACCTGAGGACAGGCTGGTTTTGCTGGCATTGTTTCCTGCTGAGAGCTTGGCTTTTGAATGAAGTCTTTTTTGTTTTGTTTTGTTTTGTTTTATTTTTAAGTTGATTTTGCCTGTGGAGAATCCGAGTTGTATAGGCTAGTCTTGTATAAAGCTATGTCTAGACGATTCACTCATCTGGATTTGTGGGGCCTTTGCTTTTCTTGCCAGGACTATGAGCTAAAGAAAATATTAGTGTATTGGAAACTCACGCTTGAATTTTATATCTCTGACTCTAAATTTGGGTTTTTGTACTTTCTGCCACTCAAAATGTTCTTTTAGTAACTCACAAAGGGTCTATAAACAAGGAACAGGGTAACAGTATTTCAGAACCATGCACTTAGCCTGTGAGTTGCTGTCAATTATATGATCAAGACTAGTACATCCATCTGCTTTAATGCTCCTGGGATTTTAACTGATATTGTTGAGGCTAGCTGAATTTTTAGGAAACTGTCATTACCAAAACCTCCAGAAATACTTGTTGCCTTGTTTCCTTGGGTTGGCGTCATGGTTGATAACAGAATTAACCGAATTCATGAAACGTCTGGTCTAAAGAAGATTGTTGTTCTAAAATTGTCATTAAGTTAATCCTCTGAAGCAAAGCTCTACAGTTCCTTTATTTCTATAAAGGATAATCAGTCACTGTGAGAACCACGTCTAATACATCCTGGGATCCTGACATCTGCAAGGCGTTTTACCAGAGTGGCCTCACTCCAACACAGACACTACATAGGTCTTCTTATATACATTCTAGAGACCAGAGAACTGGGGATCAGAGAAGCTCATCCGCCTCCATTCACTCACACAGCTTAGACTTCTAATAACAGCCTGAATTCAAGCCCGGGGTTTACAAAGCCTGTGATTATCCTATCATGTCGTACTCCTTGTGCGTAAGCTATTGTTGATCGTCTTACTTCAAAACAAAACCTCAGACTAGTTGTATAGCATTCTTCCTGTCACCATCTCTTTTTCTGTCACAATGATAGAGCACAAAATCAACTTAAGGGAGAAGGGGGTTTATTCTGCTTCTCAGTTCAAAGGTAGCAGTGCCATGACAGCAAATCAAGGCAGCAAGATCCAGAAGGAGCTGGTCGCACTGTGTGTGCAGTCAAGAGGCAAGAGCATTACAGGAAGGGGTACTAATGCTCAATCCTGTCCACTTACTCACTCCAGGAGCTCGGTCGTGAAAAGGGAGGCAGTTAATGCAATCAAGATAGCCCCATACAAACATGGCCAGAGGTCTGTCTCCCAGGAGTTCTGGATTCCATCAAGTTGACAATTATAACTAAGTATCAAATTGTCCTACTAAGACATTAGGTTAACCTGAGAATTGATATACATATACTTGTTTTAGATGTAGATATTTTAAATACATCTCATTATGTGGTTTTATGGCTATATGTGAAGCAACTATACACTGTGATTCTGAGCAGATAAATAAGTGTGCTTTCTGTAGGAACTTGGATATAGAGGAAATGATGAGGGTGAGATAGTTGGAAGGTACATGGGAGACTTGGTTATTATTTTAAGATGAAGCCTTGGGAATATACTAATTTTCTAGTGGAATGGAATGTATACAAAGCAAGCGAGATCCTTGGGAAAGGGAGCGTGTGTTCAGAAGAACATTCCAGAGAAAGCCCTGCTGACGTTATCAGGAGTCTAAGAAACTTGTTAGGATAAGAAAAGTACCTTTCCTCAGAAGCAGAAAGAATGACAAGCAATGCAGAAATCACAGGCCCGCGAGATTAGACATCTTTGGGGAAGAATAAGTTAAAGGAATTCCCACTCTGGCAGACTCAATTCTATCTTACGTATAAAGTGGATGCCGGTTACACAGTCTGGTCCTCCTGGGTTAGAGAAAGAAAAGAATTTTTGTTCCTCCAGCATCGGAAAGGTCATGGGTATCAGCAAGTGTAGCAGGCTTCCCTTTGTTCGTCCTGGGGGGTAGTACAGCAGATCCTCGTGGATGCCTGCATACAAAGGGCGGTGTGTTACAAGAGGAGAAACAATACAGATGTCACCAGCTGTTGACTAACAAGCAAGATGTACAACTAAATATTGTCCAGGCATTGGAAACTCTCCAAAACACAGATGAACCTCAGATACTCCACTGGGTGAAGACATTACACAGGGAAGACTTTGTAGTATATAATTTCAACTAATGTGGGGTTTCCAGGAGGGCTGGATGTTTCCTGACACAGCAGAGCAGGGGCTTGGGCAGGGAGTGGGGGCAGGGAAAGGGGGCAAGTTGGATCATAAGCAATGCGACAGCTCAAACTTGATAGACTGCTTTTCCGGTGTTGAGCTGTGGTGCTTTTCTCCCAACAATATCTGGTGGAGAGGAGCACTTGGAGAGAGAAATGGTGATGTTCAAAAGTGAATGGACAGAAGCGTCTGTTGAGGGCCGAGTGCCCACTAAGGCAGACCGCTCATTTATAGACCTGGGTCAATGGCTTTCTTCATTACTAGGAGTCTTGCCTAGGGTCGCCCTCAGAGATTCTAGGGAGCTTCCATTGTACTATTTCCACCTTGCCCCTGAAATGCTCCCTGATTCCAGTTGTCTCAGCGCTCTCTCTCTCTCTCTCTCTCTCTCTCTCTCTCTCTCTCTCTCCTCTTTTCTCCCTCCCTCCCTTACCCACTCTCATTTAAAGATTGATTTATTTTATGTACATGAGTACACTGTCTGCAGCTACACCTGCATGCCATTTAAGGGATCAGAACTCCTTGTAGATGGTTGTGAGCCACCATGTGGTTGCTGGGAATTGAACTCAGGACCCTTGGAAGGGTAGCTAGTGCTCTTAATCCCTGAGCCATCTCTCCAGCCCTAGGTGTTTCCTTCTTAATCTCTTTCCAGAGTCCTTTTCCCTTTTCCATCTCTCAGGTTCTACCTTTCCCTTTTATCTTATATTCCCTTTAGCTTAGCTACACTGGCAACTAGGCTATCAGTGGAGAGGAAAAGAAAATTAATGGTGTGTGTGTGTGGGGGGGGGTTGACTAGGGATCCCATTGACACTGCTAATCCCCCAGGGCTCAGATGAACTCAGAAGTTTTCCATCAGTTCTAAGTCTTGTCTCCCTCAGCCCCCAGCCTTTGTGAACTGGCTAACCATGAAGTTAATCAGCACAGATTTCTCCTCCTTCCGTCTCCTCCTTTCTTTGAGCAGTTCCCAATCTGCTAATTTTATTTATTGTCTCTGCCCTCTGCAGCCTTATCACTTTCTTTTCTGTGGCTAAAGGCTCCTCCCGCCATTAATCTATCCCCTTCTCGGTTCTGAAGCAAGAGTTCAGCTAGAGAAGCCCAAAAGCTTCTCAACGTGTTTTTAAAGGGAGATTGTGTTTTTAAAGATTTATTTATTTTTATGTATGTGAGTACACTGTCGCTGTATTCAGACACACCAGAAGAGGGCATCAGATCCCATTACGGATGGTTGTGAGCTACCATGTGGTTGCTGGTATTTGAACTCGGGACCTCTGAAAGAAGAGTCAGTGTTCTTACCCTCTGAGCCATCTCTCCAGCCCCACTACTCACCATTTTCAGTTCAAGTGAATACGTTTTCAACTATGTCCAACAAATCCACTTACAGCCCTGCATCGCCTCACCATGGTGGCTTCGTTACCTGCTTTATTTCCCTCACATTGACTCTCGTACACTGCCTCCATGCCCAAGGAACCCACGTCTGGGAAAAAAGGAAGAAAACTGATTTGGACTGGGATATTTCTAATATTGTCATCATCTTCCAAACAAAAGTATACTGACACCAGTAAAGAAAGCCACAGTATGAAAATATTCAAAGTAGAACTAGGACTCTTATACGTGGAACTAGAAAGTACCAGGTAGAGGATGGAGACAAGGACCTTCCCAGGAGGAATGATACCCAAAGCATGGTGTACTGGCAGGAGATGGGGCGGGTAGCATGTTTCTTCGTCTCCATTTCAAATGCTGAGCGAAGCAGAAAGCAAACAGTGGTGAGATATTTGTCAAGTGAATGGTTGAATGAACAATGTGTTCTCTAGCAATTTACAGAGTCTCTGTGTCAGACTTTCATCTCTAGTATGAAAGAATTGGACCAGAAATCCCTTGGGCCCATTCCCAAGCCTGCAATTTGGTTTGCCCTTCTCTTTCTCCTGCAGTGCAACTCCCCAGCCAATACCCACATTGATCCACAACCCTCTCCCCTCCCTAGAGCTCCTACATGGCAGGTGCTGGTGGAGCTTTGAAATTGCTTTTTTAATATATGAGTCTAAGGCCCTCTGGTTCTTGAAGAAAGCATATAAATGAGGACGCCTTTCAATGAAATGTGCAAAAGCAGTAAATGAAGCCTATAAAGGAAAAACACATTTATGCTGAGACACAGAAATATCCACTTTAATAGAATTTTATGTGTCATAGCACAGTGGTGTGCTGTTATCCACTGAGATTTGATTCCTGAAACTCATGTTATTTCGGGCTTTTATCTTACGACATTCAATCCTCTTGTACACATTTTCATCAGCCCAATGTCTTTCTCCCATGAACCTACCGCTACTTGATAGCCCAGTCATTTGAGAAAGAGACATGATTGGAGCACAGGGCAGGAGGGCTGCTAATCTGTGTGCCAGGAAGTCTGAGGCCTCAGGACATGATCTGAGCTCTTCATCTGTTAGTGCCTCTGCTAACTGCCTGGGTGGAGATGTGCTCAATTCAATTTGTGGCAATTATTCTGAGAGGATCAAATGCACCAGAGTCATGCAGTATGGCAGATCCTCAGAGAGAAATACTTAGTACCCATATCTTCTTATCCTACAATTAAACAGGAAAAGATAAGAAGGGAAATGGAACAGCTAGGAAGAAGAGGCCTGTATGGACCAGAGCAGGAAAGCAGTGGCAGTAAAAAGAACAGTGCTTAAGGAAGGAAAACTCTTAGGGCCGAGGATATTGTAGCAAAGAGCCCGGGAAAGCTGCCCTGCACTATTTCCCACTCTCTCACCCTGTAGGAAGCGTGGTCTAGGGATAGATTGTCCTGAAGATGCCAGGAGACATTTCGTTTTAGCTCTGAGCCTTCTAGTCTAGCTAACAATGGAGTGTTAACAACGGTGTGGGGTTGTGTCATGGAGACCAGCCGTCAGGCTTGGGCCTTTGAAAATGATCTTAAAATTCTAGAAGCATCTTAACCACTTTCCAAATGTTTTATAGAACGCGAGAGACCAAAAACAGGGGCGAAATTATTTCCTTTTTTTAAAGCTCTACAGCCCTCACAGTGACTGAATACTTTCGTTACTTCTGGAAATCAAAGTTTTAGTGTATTTTGTATAGCACTGAAAACACTTGACTTCTCAGTCTTGTCCCATTTCAGGGCCATTTTTAATACGATGTCAGCTAACTTGTATAATGGAATGTATGTATTCATGAAGCAAGCTTTCTGTTTTGCTGAATTTGAATCACTTCGACATTGTTTAAAATAAGTCATATCTAAAATGGTCTACACCACTTGAACTTAGAACCCTCCTTTCCCGGGTTTCTTTCAGGAAGCACTGATAAGGTCTCCAGGGCTAAGGGCTGAGGTCGCTGGAATGGGCATCACTTCCAGTCCAGTGCCTTTGCTTGTGGTGATAAGAACACCTGCCAAGGGACTGTCCAGATGGCCTCAGCCTGACATCTTTCTGACATCCATTCATTTGGCGATCAGTCATGAGACTATGAATAATTATTGAGAGACTCCTATGAGCAGTGCTTGCTGCCAAGCTCTGAGAATGATTCAAGTCCCACAGAGGCTGTGTCCACACATCACCTTCATCCTCCTTTGCTTGGCCATTAATATCTTCACTTACCATCAGAGTCCTGTTATTAACCCATATTTATTATAAAGAGTTCGGTGCTATTAACCTTAACTAGTCAGTCTCAAGCTTTCTGGGCAGTCAGCTCAACTTATAAGATATTTATAAGGAAATGTCTGAAGCCCAGAAACATAACCCTGTGACGAAGATTAAACGTTGTCTGAGAGCAAAGTTCCTTTTCGCAGAAGGCGAGAATCAGAGGAAGGGTCATAGGGACTAAGATAGACTGTGTGGAATTATGGTTGAGGTGAGGTAGAAGATGCAGCAGAACTTTGTGTCTTTGTTATGTGTTCCTGCTCAAGAGATGCTTCTGCTCCTCATTAGGGAACTGATAAATAACTCCATCGTATACGCTCTGGCATAGCATCTCATATTTACTATGTATGGGTATGTAGCTCTATGATAATTCCTTACCATCTGCAGTCTCACATGGAACCAAATCAAGCCTAATCCTCTTTCTTCCCTAAAGTACCTGGCTCATGTTAGACAGGAAGCTGTACTGTGCACTATTGCTACCCATCCTCATTTTCTATTTCTTCTGTAGCCTCGTTTCCATTTTTTATAATGAAAAGACCTTTAATAGAAATTTGTAAATCCATGAGCAGGACATCAAAATCTACTCAAGCAGCGATGAGATCTTCAGGTAGATGACATCACCCTGTAGAAATATACACGGGAGAGTCAAGAATAGTGTGCAGAAGAATGATGGCTGAGGAAGGGAAAAGGCTCGCCCGTATCTGTACATGTCTACAGGAGGCCAGCAGGAACCTATAAGTGGGATCTTCTGAGACATAATTACCTTACATTGCTGTCCAACTTATAAAACTCCACTTACTCATCAGAACTACTACTGGGCAGACAAGTTTCCTGTTTTTATTGATCCCATACTCCTCATCCACTCTCAGCCCTATTCCCTCCCCTTTTGACATCTAGGAAACTTAGGTTCACTTTTCAGATCTGATCTGAGACATCTCTCTTCCCGCAAGATTCCTAACCTAGATTATTACCTTTCTCTGGCCTCTCTAGTGAGCCCCCACTGCCTGCACCACAGCCTTAGTTAGCCCATTGATTGCTCTGTCTACTGATGTAAGGAAAGAGCTCGTCAGTGCAAAGAGCAAAGGAGCATGCCTCACTCACTCCTGAGAGCCCCACACACCAGAGTCACTCCAAAATATTTATTAAATGAATAAATGCATCGGTCGGAATGTTAGATGAATTATTTCACTAATATGTCACTCCTCCATCCAAAGAGTTCCTGAATATCCAGACAAGTATTTGTTCTGAAACCCAGATATTGTACTAGTTCATAAATATTGCTAAAGCAAAATTCCTTAGGGTAAGTGGCTTATATTCAATAGAAATATATTTCTTAAAATTCTGAGTCAAGGAAATGCAATATTAAGGTGTCCGTGGATCAGCTTCTGGTTAGGGGCTGATTTCTGGATTCCTGAGGATGCTTTTGCGTGCTGTTTCTGTGTGGTACAAAGGATAACATTTCCTCTATAAGAATACTTATCTGATTTGTGAGGGCTTCACCCTTGTGATCCAAGTATCCACCAAAGAGTCCACCTTGTAACAGCTGATTCTTTAGACAGGTCCATAGGCAATTAGGGTTTAACATACAAAGTCTTAGAACATACAAAGATTCAATTCAAAACAGGCACTTGCCCCTATCTTATACTCAAATAAATATTAAAAAACACTTAATTTAGGCCACAGCTTGAGACATACACCAAAGTAGAATAAGGAAATTCTAACTGGTAGAACATTCCGTTTCCAAATGTACTGAGACCTGTAAGGACTGCATATTTGATAGACAACTAGAAATAACAGTGCATAGTTGTATAAGCCAATTCTCTTAACCCTTGAATGCCACAAAATGGTTATGATAAAGTTCTATGACTAAATGGGCATGAAGAAAATAAAAAAGAAAAATTGAAGGTCATGAAGTAAATTAGTTTACCATCTTGGGGTAGGATTGAAAGGTTTCAAAGAAAGCTTATTATCAGTTGTCATTCTCCGTCACATTTGTACCAGTTCCTTTCTACCATAACTATAGAAGACCTTGAGATTGCAGATAGAGTGTATAGGGAAGCCACCAGTCACCTTTGTGATGGTTAGAGCACAAACTACCTAGAGCACAAAGTGGAGAGGTGGCAACATGGCAGTGAAAGTTCTCCACTTTCTCTGTCACAGAAAACCCTTTTCTCCTCTCTCAGACTTCTGTAAAATGTATTCATTCATTCATTCATTCATTCATTCATTCTACATCCTAATCACAGATCCCCTCCTTTTAGTCCCTCCACAAACATCGTCCTCTCCCATTCTTTATCACCCCACTCTGGCACATCAAGTCACTGCAGGACTAGGAATATCCTCTCCTATTCAGGCCAGACAAAGTGACTCAGTTAGGGTTACTGGATCCAGAGGCAGTTAACAGAGTCAGGGATAGCCTCTTCACTCCAGTTACTGAGGGATCCACATGAAGATCAAGCTGCACACCTTGTAGGAAGGTCCTAGGTCCAGCCCATGTATGTTCTTTGGTTGGTGGTTCAGACTCTGAAAGCCCCAAGGGCCCAGGTTAGTTGGCTCTGTTGGCTTCCTGTGGAGTCCCTGTCCTTTTCGAGTTCCTCGATCCTTCCCCCAACTCTTCCACAAGACTCCCCAGGTCCATCAAGTGTTTGACTGTGGTTCTCTGCATCTCTTTTCATTGGCTAATGGATGGAGCGTCTCAGAGGACAGTGACACCAGGTTTCTGTCTACCAGCATAACAGAGTATCTTCAATAGTGTCAGGGATGTGTTCTTGCCCGTGGGATGGGTCTCAAATTGGGCCAGTCACTGGTTGGCCGTTCCCTCCTTTTCTCACCACCTTGTCCCTGCACGTCTTGTAGGCAGGGCACACTCTGGGTTGAAGGTTTTGTGGATTTGTTGCTGTCCTTAGCCCTCCACTTGGTCGTCCTGCCTTGGCCACTTCAGGCTCCGTATCCTCTACTGCTAGAAGTCTCAGCTGAGCCACCCCTGACGACTCCTCCCCGTGTCCCAGGTCTCTGGCACATCCTGGAGATCGCCTCCATGCAGCCCCCTCTCTGATGTCTGTTTTCTCTCCCTGGCTCTGACTACACTTGAACCCCTGCCCCATCCCTGTCTCCTCTTTCACCCAATTACCTTCCTCCATTCACCTTCGATGTCAACTTTATTTCCCCTTCTGAGTAAGATTCAAACATCCTTCCTTTGGCCCTCACTATTTGGCTTCTTTGGGCCTACAGATGTAGGATGGTCATCTTGTACTTTATGGCTAATATCCACTTATAAATGAGTACCATGCAGGTCCTTTGGATCTGGGTTATCTCGCTCAGGGTGATATTTTCTAGTTTCATCCATTTGCCTGCAAAATTCATGATGCCCTTGTCTTTAATAGCCCAATAGTATTCCATTGTGTAAAGGAACCACATTTTTTTTTTATCCATTCTTCAGTTAAGTGATATCTGGAGACTATTCAGTTTCTAGCTGTTATAAATAAAGCTTCTATGAGTATGAAGCAAGTATCCTTGTGGTATGGTGGGGCAGCTTTTGGGTATATATCCAGGAGTAGTACATCTGGGTCTTGAGGTAGAACTATTCCCAACTTTCTGAGGAACCGTCAAATTGATTTCCAGCGTGTATGTCCCAGTTTGCCTTTCTTCCCACTAGCAGTGGAGAGCTGTTCCTCTTGCTCTACATTCTTGCCAGCACGTGCTGCTCCTTGAGGTTTTGATCTTAGCCATTCTCGTGGATATAAGATGGAATTTCAGAATCGTTTTGATTTCCCCTTTCCTGATGACGTTGACTGTTGCTTTAAGTGCTTCTTGGCCATTTGATATTCCTCTATTGAAAATTCTGTTTAGCTCTGTACCTCCTTTTAAAAACTGGGTTACTTGAGTTATTGGTATCTAATTTCTTGAATTCGTTATGAAGTTTGGGTACAAGTACTGTTACATTGTGTAGAGTTGGTGAAGATATTTCCCCATTCTGTAGGCTGCCATTTTGTCCTGTAGACTGTGTCTTTTGCCTTACAGAAGCTTTACAGTTTCACGAGGTCTTGTTTATTAATTGTTGATCTTAGTGCTTGAGCTACGGGAGTTCTATTCAGGACGTTGTCTTCGGTACCAATGTGTTCAAGGCTATCCCTCACTTTCTCTTCCATTAGTTTTATGTTGAGGTCTAAGATTTATTTATTTACTATGTAAATGATGTTCTGGCTGCATGTATGCCTCCACACCAGAAGAGGGCGCCAGATCTTATAATAGAGGTGTACGAGCCACCGCGTGGTTGCTCGGGATGTCAGTTAGAGCCATCTCTGCAGTCCCGTATTAAACGTTAAATGTTCAAAAGTGTAGTCTAGGAAATTATTTCAGTGAGATACCTCAGCAGATGAAGGGTCTTGCTGCCAAGCCTGACCAGCTGAGTTCAGTCCCTGGAAGTTGTCCTCCAACTTCCACGGGGGTGTCATGTTACCTCCATAACCCCACACACAGACCCCAACACACTAAATAAATAAATACATATTTAAAATACATTATTTCAATAGATGTTTTTATAAGTCAAACTAACTACCTAACTTTGTTGTAAATTGTAGAAGATACATAGTGTTGTAAGGAAATATTTATGAGAATGGTTTTTAAGAAGCAAATAATAAACACCTCAGGGACATAGTCTAGGATTTGGAGGAGGGCTTATGAGCAACGTACATAATTAGGAAAAACAAGATAAATTTTAAGTGTCTAAATAATAAAGCAATGGGGCACATTAGGAGATTTTCTTCTCAGCCTTTTAAAAGATTATGAGTTTGCGTTTTACCATTTCTATGAATAGGTAGAATCATTAAACGTTGAAATGTATCTTTTTGATAGTTTAATAACTACAATCTTTAAGATTTTTCCTTATGTTCTTTTATTTTATCGTCACAATTCTATCCTACACTTCCTCCTCCTCCTCTATCTCCCAATTTTGAAACATTTTATAGATTTTTAATTCGGTTATTAACATCAGCTACTGCTACTTTGAAAAGGTATAGTTTTTGTTTTAAAAGAGTCAAAAACAAAATGAAGTTACTTTCTGAAAAATAGCAACCCAAGTTTTATAAATTTCATTTGAAAACAATTTCTAATAAACAGAAATTTGACATGTTTGTGAACTTGGAAAATTGCATTGTGTTATATTTGATAATATAAAGATTTGCTGTACTTTACAAGTATGGTACTGTAATTATGCTATGATTTTTAAAAGATTTATTATCATTTGAGTATATGCTATTGCTTTAAAATAATAAAACATGAAAGAAAATAAATCTTCAGACAGATATAAAGATCATCATAAATTAGAAGGTGGGATATATGTAGTATAAAAATCTACTTTGGCAGATGTTTGAAATAATTTACAATTTAAAGTTAAAATGAGAAAGGCTAGCGGTTAGGTTAAACCGAGAGAAAATAAATGTTTTTCATTTTCTTAGCAAAGTCGAGATTTTAGAATGGCTGTTTCTGGAACCTTCCCCCTGGTGTTGGAAAAGCTGTTGCAATTGTTCAGATGTATCTTCTCTGACGTTGATTTAATTAACTTCCTTTAGTACCCATCCAACTAAAAGTATGTGTCTGAGAAGCATTTTGTGTTTATTTTCTTCAGGATTGTGGAGAAAGGCTATTACAGTGAACGCGACGCAGCCGATGCTGTGAAGCAGATCCTGGAGGCAGTTGCTGTAAGTACGAATGAGCAGCCGTGAGTGTTCAACCCTTGGCCACCTCTGCCTTTTACAGGCATCATTCAAGCCACGCAGGTGTGTGATGTCAATGCAAGCAAAGTGCAGGTGTGGATGAGGTAGCACAAGAAAATATGCTTAATTAACGCACATAGCGAACTGGCTACTCGCATCTGAAGGATGTGCCGCCCTGTAGGTCCATCGAGCTATTCACGTTCTGTCGTGAGTTCATATTAGGTTCTACTGCTCTTACTTGTTCTCTAACATCTCCTTCCTCACTTTTCAGTGTATTTCTTTGTTGGTTTTATTTTATGCAGTTCGATTGAAAATGGAAGAAGGTAAAATAAGTTAAACATGGGCCCTAAAGCATAGAGATTGCTGCTGCTGCATTTCCTTTTATATTTGAGGGAAAATATAAGATGAAATTTTATATTGACATACAACTTTTTAAATTAATCGTGGAAGCAAATACACGTTTATGAATACGTCATTTCACAATTTGGTTCGAAATTCAGGTAATTGTTACCTAGATGAGACACGTTTAAACTATGCTGATTAAAATCTTCCAATATGGTCGCTGGTTTCCATTTCTACACACACACACACACACACACACACACACACACACACACACACACACACATGCACATGTATGTGTCAGGAACCCAGAAGATGCTGTCGGAGTCCCTGGAGCTGAAGTTATAGAGTGCCCTATCTGAGTGCTGGCAGCCGAACTCAGATGGTCTGGAAGAGCAGTAAGCTCTCAGCTGCTGGACCATCTCTCCAGCTCTGGTCACTGGCTAGATTATCTTAATGATTCATTGTTGAGCGTGAAGCTAAAACAACTTTTTTTCTGAGCATACACAACAGGTCCCAAAGAAGGATGTTTACCAGAATTAGTTAAAAAATAAAATAACCACACACCTTTGCTTCCAGCATTCAGGAGGCATCCCTTGAGTTTGAGGCTAGCCAAGTTACAGAGAGAGTTCTGGCAGAGCCAGGGCTGTGGAGAGAAATCCACAGCCAAATAATACTATTCTTCAGCTTGTTTTCTTAAGAAATCACCCAAAAAAAAAACCAAACACACGTTCCACTCATTTCATCCACAGGAAAAACAAGTGTGGGCTGGGAAGAGGCTTGGTGGATAAGAGAATTTGCTGTGCGACCGAGAACAGAATTCAAATACCTGGTACATATGTTGAAACCAAGGCATCACTCTAGCCCCAACACCATGGGTAGAAACGTGCTGGTCCTGGTCACTCACTGGCCAGCAACCCTAGAAGCTACAGTGAGTTTCGGGTTCACTGAAAGACTCTGTCTCAAAAAGTAAGATCAAAGAAGCTGATATGACTCCGTGGTTAAAAGCATTTGCTGCAAAGTCCCAGGGTCTGAGTTGTATCCCCAGGACCTATAAGGTAGAAGAAAAGAATCAACTCTATTCTGCACACATACATTATGACATATGGATGGACACACACACACACACACACACACACACAAACACAAAATGAAGTAAGCAAACAAATATGGTTGTAAAAATAAACACTAAGGAGGTGAGCAATAGAATACTATTTACACTAACACACACATCCTAACGTACGCATGGATGTACATATCACACAGAGAGACGGGGAAAGAGAGAGAAAATAGAGAAAAGGAAAACACTGGAAAGGATTAATAAAATTTTACCCTATATGTACGACATACGTCCTGGCTACTTGTATACTGCGTATCAAGTTCATATTCTCACTGTACACAAAAGCAGCCACATTCTACGTTATTTTTCACCCTAGTTTCTTAGGCTTGCAAACTCGGGAATGATTTCCAATACATCCTCTCTCTCCTCTCCTCTCCCTTCTCACCTCGAGTTGGATCTCCCTTCATCTGTCCCTGAACCCAATCTCGCTCACCACCGAGACGGTGTGCTGGCGCACGTTTCCAAAATGTGCTTCTATTTGCTCCGATTCCTGTCCTTAAGTGCATGTCTAGAATTGTCTTTCGTAATTGCTACTTCCGTTTGGGGAGGTCTTAGTTCAACAGTGGCAGTAGTAAGTGTATATTAAAGACTGATTTCTAATCTGTCAGACTTTGCGGGTAGACCTCGCTCACATCAGCCAGCAGTCAAAGGCAACGTTGGGAGTCAGAGCTGAGCTTGGCTTTGTACAGGAGCTGGGGCGTATCCCTAATTTCCTCTTCTAAATCCGGCCTAACATTTCACCCTAATATGGTAGTGGGAAGGCTGAGAGTGTACATCAGAGCGGCGTTCAGGAGAGCAGAAGAGCAGAGCATTAAATCGATTCTTTACTAAATGTTGTAAATCTGGACAAACAAAAGCTGACCGTTAGCTCAGCTTACGATCATTCAGGACGCTTTTCTGTTGCTTTACATGTTACATCAACCAAAAGTTTAAGCCCAAGGTACGCTGGTGATTGGGGTGTGGGAGAGCTTCTCCCGTCACGGGAGAGCTTCAGGCAGGCTCCCGAGCGGGGCACTTGTAGATTACCACCCAGGCTAGCATGCTTTCGTGTTTTTACCTCTGTCACCTGCTCTTGGTTCCACACATGTGGCTCTTTGTGGTGCAGTGTCACCTGTTCTGTGTTATGTGGGCCAGTGCACGGAAGGGAACAGGAGAGATACCCGTGTCCTTCCACAGAACTCCTTTTCTCAGGCTTCTCTAGAGAAAGGACACTTTTCTTGTTTTCCAAAACAGAATAATCTCAGGCAAGCGGCTGGAGCTACCAGGACCCCTTGCACACTGAACTTGGTTCCCAATGTGCTTCCTCTTTTATAACAGTCACTGTTTTTCGTCTTCAGAAAGTGATGCAGTCAACATGTTCGTTAACGTGCCCCTATGCTTTGAGCCTTCTGAACGTATATAAAAATACCCTTGATCTCCAGTCCAGACTTTAAGACAGAAGCTGCATTCGGCTCAGCTTGAATCAGAAAACCCCTTCGTAGTCCAATGGGCTCTGGATGGGGCGAAAAATGTGGGGTATGAATGTAGTGAGAGCAGGGTAAGGAGAGGCTTCTGGAGGGGGTGCGGAGTGGTGCGGAGTGTAGTCATGGGTGTGTGTGTGTGTGTGTGTGTGTGTGTGTGTAGTCATGGGTGTGTGTGTGTGTGTGTGTGTGTGTGTGTGTGTGTGTGGAGTGTTCTGGGGAGTGGGGCGGCTAGACTGCACCTCTGGTACTTTCCATTCTGCTGCCATTCTTCACTGCCAGCTCTTCAGATGCGTGTCTGTCCTTCATGGAATGTTACATGTGGGTGCAGTTCTGAATGACAGTCTGATGTATGCTGTCAGAAGACAGTGATTTCAGGACTGGAGAGATGGCTCAGTATTGAGCACTTGCTGCTCTCACAGAGAGGCTGGGTTCAGTTTCTAGCATCCCCAGGGTCCTTTACAACTGTCTGTAACCCCAGTTCTAGGGCACCAGATGCCCTCTTCTGGCCTCTGTGGAGCAGGGCAAACATATGGTACACTTGCCTATGTGAAGACAAAACACTCATACACATAAAAATAAATACACACAGATGGGTGCCAACATCCCCGCTTTTTTTTTTAATTAAGTGTGATCTCACTTTAAGTAAGATCTTACTTTGAAGGGAGCCTTCCTTGTGTACCTCGCATGAACCAACTTCCTGAGACCAAGTGCAGTCGCTTTCCACACCACACAACCTTCCCTTTGTATTCAGGCTGTCTCAGGCAGGCACATGCAGAAATCTCTTTTTTCTCTAATACTAGCCTAGGACTCTGGCCCTGCCCTTCAGGCTTGTCTCACCTTGGTGACACTGCCACTCGACATCTGTCTCCTAAAATCCTAGTCTTCATCCTACTGAATCTTGCCAGTCTGAATGTTGCCAGGCAACAACATGAATTTGACCACTTGTTCTCATCATTACTAATCCCTCTAATACCCTGCCAAACCTAACTGGCTACACAGTTCCATGACCTCACATCCGCTCTCCTCCCCTGGAGTTATGACGCCAGTGATAAACCATTCTAATCACTCCTATGATTAGGCCACATTGGCACCTGAGAACTCTCTGGGTGCGGTGAGGAAGCCTGAAGTCCTAACACCTCGCAGGCAGAAGCAAGAGCATAGTGAGTTTGAGGTCAGTGTGTGCTATACACACAACGAGCTCTAGGCTAGCCTGGGTTACACAGTGACTTGGGAAAAAAGACAGAACAAGATCATCAAACGTTCCTGGATATCCCAGAATATCTTCCATATTGAGGGCTCTCCCGACACCCCACTTTCAGGACACTTGACCACCACTCTCCTTTTCTGTGTTGGCCCCCGTTAGTCCCCTTTTTTGATCCTAGAAAGATCTAAGCTAATTTCTATCTCGAACCTGTTTTCTCTGATCCCTATTCTGTCACATTTGATCATAGTTTATGTTCTGCTTCCTGGTTCCCACTGTAAGGTTCTGACTCTAGAGCGACCTTCCATTGTGTGAAAACTGTGCCTTCCGCATCCTTTCCAAGCTGCCTCAGTTCAAAACCATGCGTTATTGTCTCCACGAACCTACAGGAACCTGGTAGTGTAGCTTGGTTCAGTACCGCATGTTATTGTGTTTGTGAACCTACATTACTTGAGAGTGTACTTTACTTTGTGCTTAATATTTATCCCCTAGTCCCACAAAAGTGGGAGCCTGGTTTCCACTGATCTTCTCTTGGTCTGTAATGAGATATCTGGCCTATCCGTTTCATAGGAAACAAAGCAATATCCCATTGCCTCCATGAATGAAATCCCTCCCCAGCTCCCTCCGTGCCATTCCATTCAATTCTGTGTAGTGTGGATCCAGCAGTTTTCTGTTTCTCCTGTCAAGTTGCCTTCACCTGTTGACATGCCTACTGTTCTTGGGTTTATTACAGTAAGCGTGTTTCAGTTTAGCAGTGCCAACAGATAGCTGCCATTAGAAATGCTGGTGACCCTCGGTGAATGGGAACGGATGTTCTTAGCATCGAAATCTCCCACGCAGCACACACCGCAATGGATCCAGTCAGTGAAGCTGCAGATAAGCCTCCCTTAGAAGAGTGAAACAAAACCCCAAGACCTCTGTCTATTCTAGGCCGGAAAGTTAAGCTGATTGCTGTTAATCCTGTGTTTTTTTTTAAAGTATTATTTTACCCATTCACAGAATTCCCGTTTACATTCTAGACTACTACATTCAAGCCAAACAGCCTTGAAACAGGCTATCAAAAGATCTCCGAGAAACTAAGGGTTAACCTAAAGAGAATTCAAACCTTTTCCCCAAATATTTCACAGGTAGAAGGCAAAGCAGATTTAGACTTGAGAGAAATGATTGGCATCTTCAAAATAGCTTATTGTCAACTACAAAGCTATAGATAGCTATGGAAAATGGGACATTTGGGACTCAGGGTAATCTGAAGTCATGGCTTTAAAATTGAGAAATGCCAGGGACTGGCTAGAAAGAGAGAAGGAATGTGGCACTTATGGAGGGAAGGAAGCAGAGCTTGGTGACAGAGGCTCAGCAGGCAAATGGTGGCTGCAGGAAAGGAGCTGCAGAGGTGGCAGTAGTGAGGGACATAGGACAGAAAGGAGACCCTGGAACATCCCACACCCCTGCACCTCACACAGGCTGCGAACACAGAAGCAAAAAGAGCCTGCAGAGCCTGGGGGGAAATATGTTACAGGCATAGCTATCCCATGCATGTGACATATGTCACAGCCTACATTTCCTTTCTCTGTGTATGCTACTGTTTCTCCTACTATAATGCTGCCTCTTCTGCTTCCAACCCCTCCGATGGCAGTTAGGAGAGTCTGCAAGCAAATTTGAAATCGACTTTAGCTTTGAATGTTTAAGGCAGATCTTTAAGTCTTCCTGAATGGTATCTCTCCTTGAAATAAATCACCATAGTTACTGGCGAATCGGTCTGATTTGCTCTGAACATTCTGGAGCAGTCTCCTTGTCCTAGCCAACCTTAAAGGACAAGCACAACAAGGGAGTGTTCTGTCGCCCAATGCCTCTTACTACTACCGCCATTGCCGCCGGTCCCTTTCCTGGAGCCACCATTTGCCTGCTGAGCAAATGTCACCTCCATAAGTGTCACATTCCTTCTCTTTTTTTCTGGCCACAACTCTCTGGAGTACATCTCAACTTTAAAGGCAAGACTTTAGAGCCTGGAGATATTTGTACATGTGGAGTAGAGCACTAAATTATTTGGTTAAAACTGAGAAAACGGTTATCACAGAGCTTTTGTAAGAGTTGTTGGATAATGGTGACAAATAATTGTAAAGAAAAAGCATTAAAACCTTCAAGAAGATGTGGAAAAAAACAGAGCATTTAAACATCAAAATAATAGGTAGTTGAGACTGGAGAGAAGCCTTGGGGGGTAAAGTGCTTGCTGTACTTGTGTGAGGACCTGAGTTGGGATCCTCAGCTGCAGCAGGGGAGTGCTGGCCAGTCATTGAATTGAAGTTCCAGCAGGGGACCCTATGCCAGTTAGGCTTCATGGTAAACCTTGCACAGTTGGAAGAAGGGACCCCATTTGAGGCATTGTCTTCTTTGGCTAAACCTTCAACCGTGTCTAGGAAGCCTTTTCTTAATCGCTAACCAATGTCAGGCCCAGCACATTGGGCATTACCAGCCTTGGCAAGTGAGTCTGGACTGTAAGAAGTGTAACTGAGCAAACCAGGGAAAGCCAAGAGTAAGCAGCATTCCTCTGCAGTGTCTGCTTCGATCCCTGCCTCCAGGGTCCTGCCCTACTTTCCTCAGGTGATGAACTGTTGCCTGGAAGTATATGGTGGAATAAATTCTTTCCTCCCCTAGCTGCTTTTTGAGGACACTGGGCCTCAAACACTAAGAAGGGGAGCAATAGAGGAACACACCTGACATCCACCTCAGAGACTGGGGAATGACAAAGAGAGCCACTAGTGCCACCAAGGTGACATGCCATTGCAAGGGGAACCAGAGCTTGGTTTTGGAGAGATGTCGTTAGGGACACTACTTAGGAAAATTGACTCAGAAAGCTAACAGGGAGCAGCTCCCTCCCCTTCTCCAACGTCCAGCCTCACGTCCAACTCATGGCAAAGCCAAGATATGGAAAACGGTGGCCTAAATGTCAGATTCCAGCATTGTAAAGGGGGCTATGGAAAGATGAGTTTAAAGTTGAGCGATCATAGTATAAATAATTTTACAGGAACTTATTTATAAATTCTCAAAATTCACTCTGTTTTCCATGGTTTTCTCATGTTCGTAGTCTTCACAGGGTAAGGAATGATTCTAGAAGCTAATGAAATAAAACCAAAAGAATCAATACTAATGTGAACCACTATTTGTCTTCAGTTCTGAGGACCATGCTAAGGAACAGTTATACATTTTGTAAGGGTTCTATTATCTATCTGCCTTACACCATTTGATGTGTAGACCCCATCTCTCACCCTGCTGTCTTACTCATTGCTGAGAGAGGAACATAGAGAAGGATGGAAATTGCCAGAACTTCTTTCCCCACCTTCCCTTTTAACATGAGTCAGGGCATCTGACCTGATCCTGTGCAATGGCTTGTGTGTGTGTGTGTGTTGGGGGGAGGGGTGCTTGTCACGTTTGGGGGAAATTTCCCATTCATACAAGGAGGCCCAAATGATGAGAAGCTATTTATGTCTCCCTGCCTTAGTGGAGTCTGTAGGTGATGTTGGAAATTGCTTTGCTGTCTTTGTAATTATAAAGAGAAATATAATTACATAGAAGGCAGAGGGTAAGAAAAAAATCCACCAGTGGATCTTCCTCCCTCTTGGGATCTCACAGAGGACAGTAGTACACAGTGCTTCTGTCACTTTGAGTTGTAGGTCCTGTTACTTGGACACACGGAACTCCTTGAGCAAACTTCTGAGTGGATCTCAAAGATGAGTGTATGGCATGATTTCCCATCCATCAGCCCTAACACAAGGGGCACACTCCAGATTAAAAGATTCTGGTCCCACTGATTTCCCAAAATTGTGTTCCACTAAATATCAAATGCACACCCACACACCGCTAAGTCCGGGTGAAGTGAAGCTTGAAGGGATAATGAGGTTGAAGGCGATTAAGAATCAGCTTGCTTCTGACACTTATCCCTCGTTTCTGTGAATACCATGCCCACTCGGTTCTACTTAGTGTCAATGAAACAATTCTGAGAGATTAATGAAACAGTGTGAGGACAGAACAGAGAATGTAGATTGTTCGATATAATCAGTCTATTCCTGTGGGAGATAATTCTCTCTCTGTCTCTGTCTCTGTCTCTGTCTCTCTGTGTCTGTCTCTCTGTCTCTATCTCTGCTCAGACTTAATGATGGATGTTAATTAATGCAAGGTATATAATATTAAAATATTATGATACTATTTTACACATAAATAAGAACTACTGAGAATCGAGAAATCAGAACTAGCAAAATAAAAAGGAAACATTTCTGTTAATATTCTAATTTTTATAAATGTATAATAAAATACTTTGGTGGCTCAGGCAGAGCCTAGATCACTTTATCTAATTATTTTAACAGATTTGGGAGCAGGGGATAATCTATATCCCTTTCGAATCTCAGTATTAGAAAACTGGTGATCTAAAAGCAATTTCTGGTGGGGGGATGTTCTCCTCTCTGAACATCTCCACACATCATTGTCAGGACCAATAAGAATGATGTCAGAAGCTTATCAAGTTCTACCTGTGGTCTTCTTTCCTTAGAATCCCAGGAGAATCGAGATGAATTCTTGAACATGTATTTAGTAATTTTCCGAATAATGTAATAGAATATTACATTGATGATCACATTCTATATCACATCTGTGGTTTGGGGTTGTGTAAATTTTGGATGATGTTGTCCTAGTTTCTAACTGCTGTGATGAAATGTCAACAGAAGTCAGCTAGAGGAGGAAACGGTTCATTCATCTTACAGGTTATGTCAGCTCATGATTGAGGAAAGCCAGGGCAGGATCTCTAGACAGGAATTGATGCATATTCTGTGGAGAAAACTGTTTACTGGCCCAATCCCAGTCTCATATCCATGCTATTTCTTTTATACATCCCAGGTCCACCTGCTTAAGGTTGGTACTACTGATAGTAGGGTGAACCGTACATTAATTAATAATCAGGAAAATGGCCCCACAGATATCCCAGTAGGCCATAGAATGGAGACAGTTCCTCAATGGAGACCCCCCTCTCCCATATGTGCTACGTTGTCAACCAAGATAAATCATTCCAATCCCATCCCTCGGCAACATGATACAGCAATATAAAACATAGTCCATTTCACTCATAATCCATAGTCTGTTTTCACTCCCCTCTGTCTCTCATTAGAAAAGAACAGGCTTCTAAGAGATGGCAATGCCATATCATAAAATAAATATAATAAGAAAAAAACAAAAGCTATCACATAGAAGCTGGACAAGAGAAACCAACATAAGGAGAAGAGCCCAAGAGAAGACCAAGACCCACTCATTGTACACTCAGGAGTCCCATAACAACCTAAACTGGAAGCCATAATGTATACGCCAAGACCAGGTGCAGACCCACGCAGGCCTGTGCATGCTGCTTCAGTCTCTGTGAGTTTATGTGAGGGTCTTCATGTTGATTTAGAGGCTCTTGTTTTCTTGGTGTCCACCATCCTCTCTGGGTTTTACACTCTTTCTTCCCCCTCTTCTGCAGGGTTCCCTGAGCTCTGAGAGGAGGGGTGTGATGATGTAATCCCATTTAGGAATGTGTGTTCCCAGACTCTCACTCTGCATAACGTCTGGCTGCGGCTCTCTGTGTTGGAACATACTTATCTGCTGCAGGATAAAGCTTCTCTGATGACAGCTAAACAAGATGCTCGTCTGAGTATAGCAGAATATCATTGAGTCATTTTATCACTATTTTTAAAACATAGTATTTAGCCTTACCCTAGGTCCTTGTGCTATCTAGTCTCTGGTTCTTGGTCACCCTGCCAGCATCAGGTATAGATTCCATCTCGTGGAGTGACCTTAGGTCAAATCAGTTACTTGTTGCTAGCACACGCTTTGTTCTCCAAGGGCCTTGCTATTAGTTTGTGGAGAGCAACCTATCATCTTGGCAACAGCCTAGGTTTGGGAATGCCTATGGGATGCCATTGTCCAATAGGTCAGTTAAATGTAGCCCAATCCCAGTACTGGGATGGTAGCTTGTCACCAAGGAGACAAGAGATGGTGAGCTGGGACTCCCCATTACATGGCAATTTCATTTAGATCACCTTCATATATGTGTATATTTATGAAGCTTATGCTGAAACATGTATCTATACTCTTCCTCAAATGGCCCTTAATTTTAACTCTCTCTACCCATATTTCTTCCCTCATTCCCTTCTCCCTGTCCCCTCCCCACTTCATCTTCCTGTTCCAGTCCCCTCATTCATCCATAACTATCTGTTCTATTTCCCCTTCCGGACAAAATCTGTCCCACCCCAGCCCATTACTCTGATGGACTCTGTGGGGTTCTAAGGATTGTAGCTTTGTCATTGACTAACAGCTAATATCCACATATAAGCAAACGTATGTCTTATTTGTCTTTCTGGGTCTTGGATATCACACTCAAATGACTTTTTCCTTTACCTGTATAACTGGATTTCATAATACTATTTTTTAACAGCTGAGAAATACTCCATTGTGCAAATGTACACATTTATTTGTTCATTCATTCTTCTGTTGAGGGGCATTTAAGCTGCTTCCAACTTCTGGCTATTATAAGTAGAGAAGCAGTCAACATGCTCGAGTTTTGTGGCAAGATGAAGCATTCTTTGGGTACATGCCCAAGAGTGGTATAACTGGTTCTTGAAGTAGATTGAATTCCATCTTCCTGAGACATTTCCATACTGATTTCCACAGTGGCTGTACAAGTTTACACTCACGCAGCAATGGATGCATGGTCCTCTTCCTCCTCATCCCCACCAGATGAGCTGTCTCTTGTAGCCATTCTGACAGGTTTAAGATCCCAGAGTGACTTGGATTTGCATTTTCCTGATGATAAAGGATGTTGAGCATTTCTTTAAATGTTTCTTAGCCATATATTGAATTATTCCTGTATCTCTCGATGAAGCCTACTTGATCATCATGGGTGATCTTTCTGATGTGTTCTTGGATTCAGTTTGTAACCATTTACTAACCATTTTTTTGCATCTATGTTCATAAGGAAAAATGGTTTGTATATTCTCTCTCTCTCTCTCTCTCTCTCTCTCTCTCTCTCTCTCTCTCTCTCTCTCGGGTCTTTACATGCTTTGGGTATTAGGGTACTATGGCCTTGCAAAATGAATTTTGCCATGTTTCTTCTGTTTTTATTTTGTGGGATATTTTAGTAGTATTAACTCTTCTTTGAAGGTCTAATAGAATTCTGCACTAAACCTATCTGGTTCTGTGCTTTTTTTTTTGTTGGGAGAATTTAAATGACTACTTCTATTTCACTAGAGATTATATGTCAGTTTAAATTGTTTATCTAACCTTCATTTAACCTTGGTACTTGGTAGCCTTTGCCCCATCCGTACCATAGCTTTTGTGAGTTGATCATGAGGAAATACTTCCCAGAAGATTTTGTTTCAACAATGTTGATCTCTTATCATTGTTTTACCCTCAGCTAACTGACATCCATTGTCTCAGTAAAGCAAAAATTTCACCTCCATTTTTTTTTCTTTTTGTAAAATATATTGGATTGCTCTTGAAGAGAGTTTAAGGTTTAGTTTTAAACCTGGCAGCCTGCCTGTCAGCAAACTTACATCTCTCTCATTGTGTCCAAGTGCCTTCAGCTAGTAATATTTCATTAAATCCAAAAGAAGAAAATAGTTTAATTTTGATTAAAGTTTTTGTTTCTGAGAACAGTTCACATTAGACTCATTTAACCCAAAACAGGGCCATTTTCTGTTCCTTTATACAGTCTTCTCCTCACACAAAACCAGAAATGTGAGCCTCCTAACTCAGGCAGCTATGGAAACGGATGGAGACCTCAGTGCATATAGCTCTCCGCCGATCGCTGGCTTTTACCATAAATTGTTGCTCATTTTCCAGCTCCTCAAGCTCATAAAATTTAATGCAGCTGTTGCCGACTGAGTCCTCCGGCTGCTTTTACCTCAGGTACAGGTAACTTTGGAGCCAGAGGATGAGCGGACTGACTCCCACTCAACAATTTCCTGTGCTTTCAAACTGCACGAGCATACCAGTTCCTCCTTCTCCAACACTGCTTAACTACAATAGAGACAAATTGCTTGTCAGAATTCAAGAGACTTTTCACTCCCTTATTCAGCTTCTTTTACATGCCAGGAATGATGGAGAAACAGTTCAATAGGTGTTAATGTGGACCGTTTACGGCAAGTGCAGCCAACACAGTATGATCATTTTTTATTGAAGAATATATCAAGTAACTCAACAATTCTGCATATAATAAGATTTTATTTCCCGTCTACGTTTCCAGTGATGAACAATGTATTGAGGTACATCCCTATTGTATTACCCATTTATGTAACAACTTCATTAAGTCCTAACAGATAACATTCATGGAGTTATATTTTAATCTCTGAAATTACTCCTATATTTTACATCCATGCCTAAAGTATATGTGAAACTCTCACGGATGATTTTCTATATGATACTCCACTTTTTCTTTTAAACTATCTAGTTAGACTTTCTTCCTTCCTCTCAATGGATGACCCAAGGTTTTAGTGGACTGTTTTTGAGATTTCAATGAAGCAGTGTTATTAAGGGATACCGCAACCTGTGTGTGCCCATAAGAGAATTAAAATTACATGGTGTAAATGTTCACGTGTTAATTTTTCTTTACTAAAAGTCGAAAAGAAGACTTTAAGAATGGATAATAACAATATAGTTATCCTTTACAAATGAGTTTTCTAACAACTTCACTGTTAAAATAATCTTAATTACTTCACCTTGCAAAGAATACAAGATTTGTCATTTAATCTGTTCAGCTCCTGATGCATAAAATATATCTAAGCCAAGTATCTATTTACAGCATTCCAGTTCCCAGATTCCTATTCAACAAAAATCCCAAGACTGTTTAATTTGTCTTCCATTTGTAACTTAAGCAGGTAATCCTGAACCTCTTTGCTGTTGATCAAGTCCTGACTATCAGCCGGGCAGTACACTGTCACCATACAGCTACTGGGTTTAGTGTCTAATTAACAAAAAGGAAAGAAACCACTTATTGATGGTTGTCAAATGTTGCATTGTAGATGTATTGCTCATGAATATTGATATTTGACACACGGAGCCCAACAAAGGGGACACGTGGGGCTAATAACTATGGAGAGACCACAGTGCTAGTAAAGAAAAAGCCAAGTCCAGCCAGAAAATAACAACAGTAAGAGTAAGAAAACCAACCCTTCTGCATAGCAGAGAACAGAGGGGACTGGGTGAGTGCATTTCCCTAATGGGCAAGAGGCAGGATTGGTGAGGAACTGCCAGATCCTCCCAGAGATGCATTATTTTACATCATATTTCCTTCTCAGAGGACACGGATCCAATGTCTGCTTTCTTTTCTGTCTGGTACTCTGTAGTTCTATCCAAAAATATATTATCCTTATTTAAGGACTTGCTTTAACTCTTAATATCAAACCTTTGAAAGTGATTTTTTGAGAAACAATACTAATAGCCCTGTGAAAAGCTTGAGAATAACATGCGATGTATCCATCAATACAACCTTCTCTACCTTTCTTAGTTCTCACCGTGTGCAACTAAGACCACTAACACAATTTGAAGCCAAATTCGATGCAAGCTTTATTAACTACTGGTCAGGGCAATGGAACACCATCCAGGTTCATAGCCCAGATCCACAGAGTATGGGCGTGAATTAGTTAGTCAAGGGCTTATAAATGCAGACCTCACAGGTCACACACCTCCTTCCTACAGGAGATCATGCACACCCTGTGCTGTTGGGGCAACCAAGCTTGTATACAGAAATGTGATGGTTTGCATATGCTTGGCCCCAGGGAGTGACACTATTAGAAGGTGTGACCTTGTTGGAGGAAGTGTGTCACTGTGAGAGGAGACTTGGAGACCCTCCTCCTAGCTGCCTGGGGATGCTCAGTCTGTTCCTGGCTTCTTTCGGGTGAAGATGTAGAACTCAGCTCCTCCTGCACCAGGCCTGCCTGGATGCTGCAATGCTGTCATGCTCTCGCCTTGATGATAATGTACTGAACCTCTGAACTTGTAAGCCAGCCCCAATTAAATGTTGTCCTTTATAAAACTTACATTGGTCATGGTGTCTGTTCACAGCAATGAGACTCTAACTAAGACAGAAGTTGGTACCAGGAGTGGGGCATTGCTGTGATAGGCATGACCATGCTTTTTATTTGGGAGAATGTGGATTTTGGGACTTTGGGTTTGGAAAACAGTGGAATGCTTTTAATGGTACTTAATGGGCTATCTTAGTAGGAATGCAGACGTCTTTGTTACTGGGAGTGATTTGAATTATTCAGGCCTGACCAAAGAGATTTCAGAGGAGAAGAATTTCAGTATGTGCTGTAAAGACTGGTTTTGTGGTATTTTGGTGAAGAATGTGTCTGCTTTTTGCCTTTGTCTGAAGAATCGGGCTGAGGCTAAGGTGAAAAGACTCAGATTAATTAAATTAACAAAGGAACTCTCAGAAACGCTCATCATAGATTTTGTTCTCTGGTTAAGTCTCATGAAGAGCATTTTAATGAAAAAAGGGAAGTTGAGAAAGGAAAAATACAAAATATGTGGTTCAAGTATTAAAGGGACACCTGGGAGTGAAATGGAGCTAAATCCTGTGTTCAAGAATATTAAATTGAATTAAGGAAATAATGAGCTTGGGGCAAGATCCCACTTTTAATCCTGGGAGGCAAAGACAAGCAGAACTCTGAATTCAAGGCCAGTTCAAGTTCTAGAGAAAGAAAAACTTAAATCCAGGTGTGGTGGTGATACACTGTTAATCCCAGGAGACAGGCATATAGATCTCTAAATTCAAGGTCAATCTACAGAGCAAGATCCAGGACAGCCAAGCTTAGGCAGTAAAGGAATTAGAAAAGAAGAAGCTAGTGATAATGTATAGAACAAGGGGGCCGTGTTCCAGTCCTGAGCTCAGCAGCTTCAGCCATGTGTCTCTGGCTTTATATTCAAGAGAAGAAGGAGCCTACTGGGACAATTGATGCTGGTCAGCTGGAGCTAAGAAAGAGATCAGCATCACTGAGGTGAAATCTTCTGTGAAGTGTTCCAGAGAGAGCCAAGGTTGTATCTTGTGGTGCAGCTGTACTTGGTAATGTGTAAGAGTCACCCAAGTGGTACCGGTTTTGAAGGCATGAAGGCATCATGAAGAGCAGCTGAGGCTGGGCACTGTGAGAGGCCGTGGAAGCCATTGGTGAAGGTGCACCCTCAGTTGCAATTGATGGCCCAGGACTGAAGGGGTCATGCAAAGAGTTGAGGCTTGGCACCAGGAAGAGAGCCTAGGAGAGGTTATTGGTGAGGTCTAGATGCAATGGAAGCCCCCAGTGTACTAGAGATGTCAGTACCATGGGACGATCACCAAGAACAGCAGCAGTGGAGTGGATCAACCTGAAGTTAAACTGCTTCAGAGGGCAGAGCTGGAGAAGTGGATTCAGCCCCTTGGAGGATCATGTGTGGATCCCAGACATTGAAACTGCCTTGGAGACCCAAAGATGTTAAAGATGTCAGAGCCGTGGGCTATCTGCTGAGGAAAGCTGCTAACAGGGAGTGGAACCAGCTCAGGAGAAAGAAGTTTGTTATAATCAACAAAGATGAAAAAGGAGTTGAAGATCTGAAGACCACTGTGACATCAGACATGGAGGTGGCAGAGTTTGGAGTTTGCCCAGCTGGTCGCCTGTCTTAATTTGGGGATTACAGTTAAGTTATTAGATGGGTCTCAGAAGAGACTTTGAACTTTGGACTTTTAACATTGTTGATACTGCTATAGACTATGGGGACTTTGGAAGTTCAACTAAATGTACTTTTTTATTATACTACGTTTAGGTATAGCCTCCATAGACTCATGTGTTTAAGCAAGCCTATGGAGTCCAGGGAGTGGAATATGATGGTTTGCATATGCTTGGCCCAGGGAGTAGCACTATTAGAAGGTGTGGCCTTGTTGGAGGAAGTGTGTCACTGTGGGGGTGGGCTTGGAGACCCTCGTCCTAACTGCCTGGGGATGCTCAGTCTGTTCCTGGCTTCTTTCGGGTGAAGATGTAGAACTCAGCTCCTCCTGCACCATGCCTGCCTGGATGCTGCCATGCTCCCGCCTTGAGGATAATGGACTGAACCTCTGAACCCGTAAGCCAGCTCCAATTAAATGTTGTCCTTTATAAAACTTACATAGGTCAGGTCATGGTGTCTGTTCACAGCAATGAGACCATGACTAAGACAAGAAACAAAAATCCTAGGCTTGATATACATCAACAACAGCCCCCGCACTCCAGGAAGTTGTTTGTCCTTGTGCAAGTGAGGCTTCCGGTTTGAGGCATTTTTCTTTATAAATGTCTTAAACTCAGTATTTTAAACACAGAACATAACTTTAGCCTTCAGAGTTCCCTTATTAAGACAAGGTCTTCAGGGCCATTTAGATACCTACAGATCCCAAGAATGGTGTAATAAAACATTACAATGTTGCGATTTTTTATACACTAAATAGTGGAAATATACTTACAAGGATTAATGTGCTTGATAAATCTCTTAGAACATGGCCTATCACACAGTGAAAGACTAAAGTTATTACAAAACACAGTCATGGGTTTTCCTCACTTCATTTGTATTAACCTGTTTAAGAAGCAATTGGTTTTGGGATTTTATCTAGATATAATCTCCCAATATCTAAACCGAATCTGTAATTCCTAGAGTAATCCTTCAAAGAAGGTTCTTAAAGTCCTAGCCGTAGGCACTTTGATTATCTGAAATTACACTAAGCTAAATCTTTGTTTAATAGAAATTAATGACCTAGTTAATAGAGACATTTAATGTTTTTAAATTTCCTATGTTACAAGGATTCTTGAAACCTAAAAGAACTTCAAATTCATTGTGTTGAAGCCTTCAGAGTTTTGACAGATTGTTTTAGATCCTTTAAGTGCATGGCCACAGAAGGTAACAGATCACTAATCTCTACAGGAATCTAGAGGCTTTGGTCCATCACAGAGCATGAGCCATTTCTTAATAACCATATGAGTCAAAGTTTATTTTGTATATCTCAGAAGCATCACACTAAAGCAGTGTACTTTTCAATGGAGATATAGAAACATATGAATTATTCATATTAATAATATATCAGTGTTGTGGTTAGCCCTGAAGTTACTGTATGTTGATGCTAATTCCACTGCCCCAAGGACAGCTGCCTAGTCACTATTGTGGACTCAGGTGACTTCACCAGAACCTTCTCCCCATTGAATTTGTAAAGTACAGGTGAGGGGCAGGTACAGGATAGAAGGAGGCCTGTCATTGGAGGAGAAGGAAGGATGGGGAGAGAAGTTTGAAGGAAGTGGAGGAGACTGGAGGAAAAAGGAGAGACAGGAAGAGGAGAGAGGGGAGAAGCCATGGCAGGTGACGTTAAGATTCCGCTCTGTGTATTTACAGGTTGTTATTAATGTTCTCAAGGGATGGATGGTACCGGGCTTTGTATGTTTAAGTGGGCTATTATATCTTACCAATTGGATCTAAGATTATTGTGTTGTGTGTTCTTTTATGTGAGGGTTTGAGTGTAGGAAAGTGTGCAGCTGGGATGTGTTTCCCCCAAGATATCTAGCAGATATCTTGGGGCACCGAGGTGCTGGACCTAGCGGGGTAAAAGACAACAATATGTTTTTATTTTTATATTTTTACAACAACAGTTTTAGCCATAAGTAAACGTATACGAAATAAACATCTTACCTGATTTTTATGATGTGTGCATATAGAAACAGTACCTGCTATGTTGTTGTAAAAATATAAAAAATAAAAAAAGTATGGTTGTCTTTTATCCCCACTAGGTCTGACACTGCAGCGTCCCAAGATGTCTGCTAGATACCTTGGTGGAAACACATCCCAACTCCACGGAAGCCCAGTGTCTCCAGCCGCCGCACACTTTGCTACACTCAAACCCTCACATAAAAGAACACTCAACACAATAATCTTTGACCCAATTGGTAAGATATAATTCCCCGCCTAAACATACAGAGCCCGGTACCATCCATCCCTTAGGAACATTGATAACAACCTGTAAATACACACAGCGGAATCTTAACGTCACCTGCCATGGCTTCTCTCCCTCTCCCTCCTCTCTCCTCTCTGTTCCAGTCTCCTCCTCTTTCTTCAAACTTCTCTCCCCATCCTTCCTTCTCCTCCAATGACAGGCCTCCTATCCTGTACCTGTCCCTTACCTGTACTTTACAAATTCAATGGGGAGGTGGTTCTGGTGAAGTCACCTGAGTTCTGAGTATGTGAC
Source organism: Rattus rattus (assembly GCF_011064425.1). Taxonomy (NCBI): domain Eukaryota; kingdom Metazoa; phylum Chordata; class Mammalia; order Rodentia; family Muridae; genus Rattus; species Rattus rattus. The sequence goes on along the minus strand of NC_046168.1, from coordinate 11,143,908 downwards.
TAGACAGCTGTCCTTGGGGCAGTGGGATTAGCATCAAAATACAGTAACTTCAGGGCAAACCACAACATAAAACTCCCTTTTTCTCTGTTTCTTCTTGAACATAAGGTGTATTATTATTATCAATACTCACCGAACCACAGAACATTGTTTTCACTGCTGTGTGAAATATTAGGTTGCTACCAGAATCTGGAAACTAGGGACCTTCACTCTTAACTCCTCACGTCAGTCCCTTCCAAACAGTGTTTTAGTGATATGTTTATGTAGTTGCTGCATGTTTAATCTATTCAGGATGCTTTCAAGTGTTCGTTTTGTTTCATTTGATAATTATATAAACAGTGCATATGTAGTAGAACATAAAAATGGGTAAATATTTTCTATTTGGGATAAAATGCAACCTAGAGCCATTCTTAAAGTACAGATACAGCTGTCTAATAGCTTTGAGATTGACCAAGGTGATTTTCTCAAAGCCGAGCGTCATTATTGTCCTTTCTTAAGATGATTTTTACCTTCCATACCACTACAACTTTGGACTCATCTCCTATCTGGCTCTGTTCTCAAAGCTACCAGAGGTCCACAAATATAAGGGATTCTTACTAGCTAAAGACTGAAGTGGCTTCTTACTTTGCTGTTAGCAGCCTTAGAAATTTATGAATGAATGTGGTGAGATTGTTCATCAATATTAAATGAAGTGCTGGGCTAAATGAATATTGCTCTTATTAGGGTCCACGATCCACTAAAAACGGACTCCAGGCTTAAATAGTATGCAAAAGCAAAGAGCATTTTATTTTGCAGAATTTCAGTCCGCGGAGGTCTACCATTTGCCAGGATGGGGACATTGAGGGAATCCACAGGTTCACTTTTAAAGCCTGTTGGGGGAATTTCAGAAAGGAAGAGGTGTTTTTTATCCTGATTCATTGGCTCTATTTCCAGGGGTATGGGTAGCTTTGGGATTGGTCACGATTCTGGGGAATGTGGGGGACTTACCAGAATTGTTGTTGATCAACTATTTTTGGCTCAGGCTTGCTCAGCCCAGGTAGCAGGGCACCTCCTGGTGGTTCCTGATTGGCAGCTCATGAGGCGTGGTTTCCTTGGAATTGACTCGTTTTGTACTTTTCCAGTTCTAAGGAACAAAAATACAGGCCCAATCTCCTAAATTTCCAGTTTGCAGCCTAACATGGATTCAGCTTGACTCTGGCCAACTCAGTCCTCTCAAACTAAGGCCTGACTGCCCCAATTGTTGTCTTTTCAAAATAGCATCGCCTGCATTTTATTGCTGTGTCAGTGATATTTTAAAAGATTTCAACTATGTAAGACAATTCCAGTTGCAGGGTAAAATTATTTGCTACTTTTGACAGCATCTGAGTAAGATGAAAGAAAGAACGTTTTCTGAGAAACAAACAAAATATACGAAGCATGGTTCCTCGATATTAGATACCAATCAGATCAAGACAGCAGCTCCTGTGTAGGGAAGACAAACGATGCTGGACTGACTGAAACGTCTCAAGGCTGCAACCATGGAGAAGCCAGGAGGATCCCAGCAGCCTTTCTCCCATGAGGAAACATGAGCAGATGTCTGGGTGCCCACAGAGATGCAGACACGGGGAAGAAAGCTAGGGCTCTGTAAAGCCGCAGGTGCTCCCCACCTTCCAGCATTTCAGCTGAGTACTGATCAGCCTGCGACCTTGAGGAAACCCTTCAAGGACAGAGAAAGAGCCACAGAATAGAAGCGTGCGTGCAACTCATATTTGGAACGGAAGACTGTGTGCTCCCATGGGTGCACAGATAGAACAAAGTTTGAAAACAGACTTCAGATCTCAGAAGGTTCAGGCTGTATCAGAACAGTTTTAAAATATCACAAGATATTTACATCTGTGCTTATACACAATCAGATAAACTTCATAATATCTAATTTCATCATCATCATCATCAATGTACAGGGTGTGTAAGGAAGCAGGAAGTAAAATCAATCAACAGACTCCAGACACTGATGCAGAAATATTTTGTGGGAACCTTAAAACGGTGATTACAACTATAGTCTACATATTTGAGAAGGTAGAGGAAGAGCTGAGAATACTTAATAGGTTTGTAGATGATATACTGAGGATTCTGAAAGAAAACATCAGAAGGTAAAAGACTTCATGTAATTCTTAAATCCTAGGTAGAAAAATATACTTGAGAGAATTAAAGACGGGTTAAGATATGTCACAAGCAAAACAGTGCATTTGTAGACATAACATTAAAACTATTCCCGCCACCACTTTACTAAGCTCAAACCATCCCTAGCTACTTTCTAAATCTTTGTCCTTATACTACCAGGTAAGTGTGGTCCTTACCCCTCCTCCGAGGTGCTGCTTTCTACAACAGATGGAGAAGAACCGTCAAGCAATCAAAATGGAGCCCAGGGGCTGGGGATTTAGCTCAGTGGTAGAGCGCTTACCTAGGAAGCGCCAAGGCCCTGGGTTAGGTCCCCAGCTCCGAAAAAAAAAAAAAAAAAAAAAAAAAAAAAAAAATGGAGCCCAGTCCCAATGGGCACATCTCCAGTGCAGTCCATTCATCTAAGGCTTGGGAGAACATTTCCAAAAAGGGGGTGGAAAATCGTAAGATCCAGAAGATCGGGGAGTTTGCTGTGAGATTGCGTCTCCTATTAATATCAGAAGCTGCGCCCAGTATGTCGTCCTAACTTGACTGCTTAACCATCTGCTGAACAAGGACAAGTGACAGATAATGTGGATGGAGCTGGGACCACAAAGCCTCAGCCCTTCACAAACAACAACAGGACACTGAGGGATGCTGGGAGCTGGGACCACAAAGCCTCAGCCCTTCACAAACAACGACAGGACACTGAGGGATGCTGGGAGCTGGGACCACAAAGCCTCAGCCCTTCACAAACAACGACAGGACACTGAGGGATGCTGGGAGCTGGGACCACAAAGCCTCAGTCCTTCACAAACAACGACAGGACACTGAGAGATGCTGGGAGCTGGGACCACAAAGCCTCAGCCCTTCACAAACAACAACAGGACACTGAGGGATGCTGGGAGCTGGAGAAAGAGCAAACCAATTACTTATCCAATACCAAGTGGTCAGACCTGAAGAAGACTACATTCAAATGACATTGTACAGACTCAGCAGGTTAGATTTAGGAATACATATTTATAGTCACGTATGTATGTATATACATATTCATATATGTGAAGTGATATGGATATATATTTATTCCTACCAAAATAGGTATCATATACATGTATGCATATAATGACAGTTAATGAGAAAGTGGGCATAAGTTTGAAGGAGAGTATATGGGAGGGTTTGGAGGGACAAAAATAAGAAATAACATTTAAAACACTGTTCCAGATGAAACACAAAAGTAAAACTGAACTGAATGTTGATATTTGAACGAAGTCTATGGAACAACGTCAGATATGAGTTAGAGTCCCTGCGGAGTGATGGGAGCTTTCTGAGTTTGATGAAAAATAGGAAGGGATGAAAGTTAGGAAGTTTAAGAGCCTTACCAGTCTCAGTCTGGGCAGGCATGAAGGTATGTCTGCCACCAAGCCTGCCACTTGGGTTTGCTCTCTGGGACCCCATGGTAGAAGAAGCAACTCCCTGGGATTTGTCTTCTGATGACAACATGCATGCTGTGGCATGTTCATGCCCCCCCCCATGTAAATGCAATAAAGTATTTTTAATGTCACCATGAGGGAAATGAAAAAGAGAGTAGGACCCTCACAGCTTGTTTCCTTGACATCAGAAATAAAGAAAACAGGTATTGAGGGACTGTAGTAGAGAAAGATAAATTATGACATTATTTATCAGAAGTGGTGCAGCAGAAGATGGGAACGTGGCGTCATCAGTTAACTAAGGAAAACGAGAAGAGCAGGCTGGCATCCGGAAATCAGATTAAAGTTGCTTGGGAAAGGCCAGGGAAATACTGAGTGTGTAATGCGTTCACAGCCTGGTGCGGTTCCTCGCTGATCCTGAAGTACTGAAGACTTCACTGTGCACTTAAAGCACAGAATTAATCCGTTTGTGCCACGTTTTACTTCCTAGTCTACGGACCAAAAGCTGATGTTGCTAGTTCCTAAGAGAGAGCAGGGTGAGTTGAGCTCCTGGGGTCCTTGAACACAGGCCACACAAGGTAAAGAAGTGCTGCGGACATAGGAATTCTATTTCCCACCAAACTAGGTAGTGTGTCTTGTGCCAGCTCAGCTTACCGTCCCATGGTCTATTTAATAAACATTCCTGAAACCTAAACACACCAGACCCTTAACTGTGATAAGCCAGCCACTCCATGGTACTTGCGTCTGTCCATTGGTGTCTGCCAGGGAGCTTCATTCAGCCCATAATTCGGATTATTCAGGCCATTCATACATTCGTTCTGTGAATGATTTACCAAACCCTGTTCCGTCCCCAAGTTTTTATGTACAGTCTGTAGGTACAAAAGTCAGTAAGAAATTTTGTTCTCGGGGAACCCTTTATATTGGCAGATGCACACAAGACTATTATTAGCATTAAGATGTTGAACTAGGAGTGTGAGGGAAAAGCTATGGAAGGCAAAAGGAATTGTTCATTCTGTGGAGTGCAGGAAGTTTTCACAGAAGGTGCTGACTATATGGGCTGCACAGTGGTGGTTACTTGCTATACCAACAGGCATGTGTGCATGTGCGTGTGCATGTGTGCATAGTACATGTGTGTATTATTTGTACATGTATATATCTGTGCATGTGTGTGTATGATATGTGCACGCACAACATCCTGTGCATAAAGTTTAAAAGTCGTTGTTGTTGTTGTTGTTGTTGTTGTTGTTGTTGTTGTTGTTTAGGCTGGAGAGATGGCACAACCATTAAGGGCAAAGAAAGCCTGGCTTCAATTCCCAGCACCCACATGACAGTTAATAGTTTCCATCTTCTGGACCCCATAGGCACCAGGCACCTATCTGGAAGACAGACATGTGCACACAGAGCACCTGTACACATAAAAATGATAAAGTAGACTTTTATTACCATTTACTTATGTCTGCAAAAGCACACAATCACGAATGTTCATGCCAGTGCCCACAGAGCCAGAAGGAGGTAGCAAACCCCTGGAGCTGGCGTTACAGAGCGTCGGGAGCTGCTGCGGGTGCTGGGAACTGAAGTCCAGACCTTTGCAAGAATAGCAAATGCTCTTAAATGCTTGGCCTTCTCTCCAGTTTATCATGTCGAAGACAACCATTTTGTAATGCACATAAATTCTCTGATTCAGACCTTGAAACAGGACACCGAGGGGAGAGTAGTTATCCCTGTTCTGCAATATTCGTTGTCTTGGTTGCGACTACGCGTTTGAAAGCCTGATGTCCGGAAGGATGAATCGATCATCTTGATCAACTCTGCTCGCATTTCTGGCACGATCATGTCTGTGACATGAGACCTGGATGGGTTTGTCCAATAGGAAACCTAAACTTGACTGATCCACATTACCTGCTGTGCAGCTTATCCATCTCATGTCCTGGAGAGGTTAGGGACATCCCTTTTGCAGTTCAGGGATCCAAACACGGTCCCACACAACATAGATAGCACATTGACATTTTATGATCTAAACTTGGAAGTCACTAAAACATTCTCTGTACTCTATGAGCTCCAAGCAACTTAAAATTCTACCAAATTCAAAGAGGAAAAGTAGACTTAACATCTTAATGGAGGAGTGGCAAATTCTGGGGTTGGGGGATGAAATGAGTGGTAATATGTGTGCATGTGTATAAGACGTGTGTCTAAATGTGTGTGCATGTATGGTATATGTGCCCGTGTGTGTGTGTGTGTGTGTGTGTGTGTGTGTTTGTCATTCATGCATGTACAGCTCTGTGCATGTTTTTGTACAGAAGCAGTGGGGTGATGGATGCAGCTTCAAAGGGCACACATGAAGGTTCCCAATCTCACACAGTACAAGCTTTGCCCACCTCCCCTCT